>NC_133573.1:31457812-31765000 GCF_048773025.1 Camelus bactrianus
CCTCCATACAGTTCTTTAAACATTAGAAAGTAGCCTGCTGACCCTTCTTTTGTACCTGGGGCTTAACTGTTAGGATTGTTGTTGACAACCTTGGGAAAGCACAAGAAGGCTTTTGAGTTCAAAAGATGAGGCAGATTTCATGCAGTAAAACTTACCCATTTTTGTTAAAGAAATGTTCTTGTGAACCAAACTTTCAGCTTAGTTTTGAATTGTAGTAACCTTGGTTACTGGTTTCTCTGCCTGCAGTCCATTGAAAGCGGCAATTGGAGCACAAGACCTAGCAAGTGGGCAGGCACACAGGCAGCAGGAAGAGTATCCGTGGTACCTAAGGAGGTGTGGGAGACCATGAGGAGGCAGTTCCACAGATGGGGAAGGTCATGGTGGCTACAGAGCCCGGGGACACAGCTTCCATGTCCATGGTGAGATGTGGGTGGATGACCTTGTTAATCTCTAGAAGAGAATAAACTAGAGAGTCTCTAAGGAAGGAAGAGTGTTCATCAATTTCACAGTGGTTACAACCCTGTTTCTGTCCTCTTCTTATCTCTGGAATGAGGAGTCCTCTCTTCGCAGCAGAAAGCTCTAGAAGGGACCAAAAGTAGGTATTGTGGTCACTCGATTGAAGAGATGCCCTTCTCAGGGAGATGGCCTTCAAGTCCAGTGAGACTCCAAGAACACTGTCAGGAACTGAGCCAAGGCTCTGGGTACAAGACCTGGGGAGATTTAAAGGAAATGCTGGGCCACCAACTCGTCCTCCCAGTGTCAGAGTGCTCCCATTGCAACTGTTAGAGGAATAAACTCCAGCAGAAGCTAAAAAAAAAAAAAAAAAAAGAATACAGAATAAGCCTTGACAGATATTTTGTGATGTTGATCAAGTTTAAGAGTTTTATTATTGAGATTTGGAAGAAGCCCTACCAGGTGCAGATCTACCAGTAGACAAGAGAGCGTGTGCGCACACTCAGGTGAAAGGACGTCTCTTTCAGGGGGTTGGAATCCCCCGGCCAGAGGCTGACCGTCAGTCCTGCTTTGGGAGGCGTTTGTCCAGCAGGACGGTTACCTCCTTCTGTCAATTGTGAGCCTTCCCTACCTCCAAAAAAGTGGACACACACTTATGAAAAGACACCAGAAGGTGATGGTTATTGATGTTGACAGTAACCACTGTGATAGTTAATTACTGTATTCTTAAATCAGCTCATCTTTTTGGAAGTCATTGGGTGTTTAAGAATGTCGGTTATTGAGTTTATTAGCAAAAGGGAAGTTTACTTTGAAACCAGCCTGAGAACCAGTGGTGTTTCAAGGAAACAGTGGCCCTTCTTCAGTAAGACTGATTCAAGGGCTTATTGCCAGGGAGTGAGACATTGGAGAAGCCTGCATGCTGATACGTCCAGTGGTGTGAGAACTTAAATCTTGATTGACTCTTAATTAACGATGAGGTAGGTATCTCCTTGCAAATATCAGTATTTATAGGGCTCACATGTCACTGTGGGTTTTTGTTTCTATTTGTATCCAGTTCCAGCCACTGAACCCTTGTTAACTTTGTCCTCAGTCACCTCTGCCTTTCCTGAATCCCTGCTCTGTCTCCTGGCATTCCCTCCAAGGGAGTAGCCTTCCTTTGTGCACGTGTGTCTTTTCCCCACAGATTTCAGGGTCTCAAGGAAGCCCATACCTGTGTCATGTACACAGTAGGTGCTCAGTAACCACTTGCTTGGTATGACTCTTTTTGTTTTAATGCCCTGCTTCTAAAATCATAATCGTCTGATTCTAAAAGCCGTGGGCACAGCAGAGGTGGGGTGCTGGGTGGACTGAGACTGAGACAGAGAGGAGAATTTAGTTAAGGGCAGAAGTAAGAACCTCAGGTTTTGTCTCCACTTAACAGACTAATTGGTCAGATCAGTAGATGTTTCCTCTGGTGTGGCCAGACTGCCACGTGGCACACCCGGGTCCTAACTCCTATAGGGGTTTGTAGCCACACCTGCTCCTCTGCTGCCTCCCTTCTGCAGGTTGTGGGGGAATCTCATAAGGTTGGGTGAACAGGTAGGAGGGCCTGGGTACAGGAGGGCACAGGGACCAGAGGGTGCCAGGAGCCTCTTCTTGGGCAGAGTTGTAAGCTCATCTTAGTTGGAGACTTTCCCCTGCTGGAACTTCCCCCAAAGGGCAAAGAGGAATCTTGGTTTTCACCTGCATCTACAAGTGTGTGTAGGCTTTGCTGCTGCTAGTATGAAGGGTACCAGCTAACCTGGTCATGTCGTGGAGGCTCTGGGGATTAAGGGCTCTGGGGTAGTAGCACTTGTTTGAGGCTAACGTGTTCCTTCCTGAGTTAAAAAAATTCTGTGGCTGATGCTATATGGGAGAGGAAAAGTAATTTTCCCTCTACCCTTCTGAGTTCTTAGCTGAGACTCCTATAATAAAAGCCAGATTAACAGGAGAAAAACAGAAGTTTATTAACATGTGTATCTCATGTACACATGGGAGACTCCCAGGAAAATGAGTAACTCTCAGAGTGGTTTAGAGTTCAGGCTAACAGGTGAAGGGGAGGTGGAAGGTAGCTCCTAGGGGAGAGGAAGGATTCTTAGGGAAGATGAGTGGGCCCTTAGAGGACGGATGGGAGGATGGCAGTTTGTGACAGTCTGGGTGTGGGGTCCACTTCTAGGCTCCTCTCCTGTGACAAGAGTCAGTCTTTCTGGTGGTGAAGCGCCCGGGGAGGGGACCTGTGACACCTGAGTTCCTGTGGAGGCTCTGTGTTCAGGCAGGTGAGGTGATTTCAAAGGATGTGCTCTCTGGATCTGCTGCCCTGCCAGTGCCTTCAGCTCAAGATAATCCAGCATAGTGGCTCGTTTCAGGGTGGTGTGTCCTGAACTCCTGCAGTTGTGTTTCGGGGTGGCATGTTCTGCTGCCCTTCAGTGCTGATCACCTTTATATGGGAGAGCAGTACTTGCTCTAGGTTTACTGCAGCCCTTTTCTGGCTCTTTCTTCTGAAGTTCCTCAGTGAAGACCAGACATTCTAGGCCAGGCTGTTTTCCCAGCTACGTATCGTCTTCAGTGTCTGGCAGTCTGGGACCAAGTGCCCAGGCACTTCCTTCATTGTTAAAAGTATTCATCTGAAACACAGAACTGCCTCAGAACTTATGATCAGCATAAAATACGGCCAGTGCTATCACACCCAGTTGAGCATTATTCTTGGGAAAAGGAGAAATTACACTCTTACTTAGCTTGTGTGATATCATAGAAGCAAACATGTAATTCCTACTAAACTTTCAAAATCTTGGAAGTCTCTGTCAGGCTCTTTGTTGGAATCTCAGATCTGATCCCTCTACTTTACTCTCCTTCCCAGGAGGAAGTTGAAGAAAGAGATAAGTGACTTCTTTAGGGTCACAGTGAAGGCTCCTGGCAGGGCTGGGGTTCTGCTCCTTCTCCCAGATTCTTCCCTTTACATCATTAATGACACAATCTTGGGGGGAGCATTGTTACACATACTGAACTGTTAAACTGGCCAAGTGGATTGACTGACATTTCTCATTATTTTGTTCCAGTGTTGCCTCAATTAACTTAGAAAAATAATATCTATCAGAAACACAAATTTAGGGCCCCACCTTTGTATTCCAGTGGAATTCTTTGTGCCTAAAATGCTTTCTAAAGAGTGACTGTTGCTGGCAGAGGAAGATCACAGGGTTTCAGAGCTGGGAAAGACTTAACAGCCTTCATGCTGTACAGATAACTGTCCGACAAATGATCAACTTCTGAAATGTTAACTTGTGCTTACCTGTATCGGGGACACACGTTAAGCTTTCAGATTCACGTTGAGGAAAGAGCGACTCTTCCTTGACCATGGCGGTCTGGCAGAAGATGGCCTTGGTCCAGCCAGGCTTGTTCCTGCCTCTGCCCTCCATCTGAATCTCTGGGTGGTGATCTTTAAATTTTGCCGACTCAAGACTTCTCTTGAGGACTTGATCTAAAGTAGCAATTCCAGGGCCTCACCACCTCAACCCTAGCAGTTACCAGTGTTGATCTTGTATTGTTTCCTGCCTTTTCCTCCCTCTTCCTGGCTCCTTCCTTCCACCAGAATAGTGGCTTCCTGAGAGCTGGCCACTAGCCCATAAACAGCAACTGATTTGTTGGGGCATCGATAAATATTTACTAGCGACTGAATGATGTTGGTCATTTTTAAGTCAGGAAGAAAACTTGTTTTCTAGAATTCCTTGTGTGAGCACGGGCTTTATTTGCCCTGTTTTCTGCTGGCTTGTAAGTAACTAAGTTATGAATTGATGACTTTTAAATGCATGTGTGTTATGTACATGAGTGTATCTAAAAGAAACACTCACTTGTGGAATAATGTAATTGATAGAAGACGGAAAAAAACTGTTTCATAGAAAAAATTGCCATATTGACCCCCTGCAGAGGATATTTAGAGTAAACAAATGTTACTCAAAACGAATGTTTTCATAAAAAGCCAAACCAAACATTGAGAACTTGATGGAATTAAGTGTAAATGAAAAACAGTACCGAGGATATTTGCATAAAGGCTCATTTCACAAAGCACTAATAGTTTACCCCAATTTTATAAATAGCTGGAGAATAAGATTCCCTTGAAAAGCCACATTGAAGAACTAATTTATTTCATGAAATCAGCATCTGTCACTTCCCATTATCGTTCATCCGGCAGTGACAAACGGCATAATTTACATGCAGACGTTTATTACCATTTCTGATCTTAACTTTGGATAGAATTTGCGATTAGTCCCCAACTTTGAGGCGTGTCCAGGTGAATGTTGTATACCTGCCTGAGCCTCTTTATGGGTGGGGTGGGAAAGGCCTTGCCCCTGGTCAGGCCCCGTGAGTGGGTGCAGACCGAGGTGCTCTTTGACTCAGAATGGACGAGGTTCTGGTGGAGTGGCGCTCAGTAGTGAAGGCGTGCAGCTTCAAGAGACGACAAAGACTCTTTTTTCTGTTTTGTAGCTCCCCTCTGCTACCACCTGATGCAAGTCTTCCACCCAAAGGTTGACAGATTTTAGTGCTGGCAGATACCCATCTTGTGGTCACCCATGTCCTACTGACACGTTTATCCCTGGGGGCCAAATCTAGATTCCAGTCGACCTAGCAAGCCACGCCTCCACAGTCTGCCCATGGCAGTGTGGTCCTGAGTAGAGGGGCCTGAAGCCACCTTGGATTTCTACAGCTGGGAGGGCTGTGGAGGGTCAGCTCTTTGAAATTAAATTAAATATAGGCCAAGAGTAATATGGTAGTTTATGAACACATAATTGTATCTTCCCTTATGTATTTCTGAACAATAGAGATTTTTTGGTTTGGGGGTGAATTTCTGGAATTCTGCAAAGCAAAACTGTTCAAATTACTTACACAGATGGCTCAGGTCTTGTTTCAGGTAAGAATGGGGAAGGTGCAGGGTTTTGTGTTGGCTCTGTACCCTGGGAACTTACTCTGTCTGAACCCGTCTCTCGATGGAGAAAACGAGGGGAAGTTTTCCCAGCTGGAAGGGCTGTTGTCAGGGACACAGCAGCCGACACCAATTCCTCAAGTGCAGTCTAGCTTGTGTTACATTTAGTATTTTGGTAACTGTCTGTCTCACAACAACATGCATTATCTTTACAATTTATAGGAAATTGTATGAGGAAAAGAGTAAATCAGGAAGAACCTTAACCTAAAAAAAAGCCCCCAAAACAAAAACTAGGCTAAAGTGCTTCTCTCTTTAAGCACCTTCGTTACTTCGGTCCTGGCGCGTAGCAACGTAGTGCAGCTGTGGTGGCCGTGATGCTGGTCTGCGCTACCCGGCCGAGTGGAGACGTCGTCGTGTCCCTCGGGAGCACTTCACTGCCCTCCTTGGGCTGCTCCTATCTCTCCCTCTCTGTCTGTCCACCTTCCTCTCCATCTCTCTCTCTGTCTCTCCCACTCTTCATGACTCTCTCCACTCTCTCCCCCTCCATCTGTCTGTCTCTCCCCACTCCCTCTCCCCATGTCTCCCTCTCTCCATCTGTCTCCCTCTCTCCCTCTTCAGCTCTCTCTCAGTCTCTGTCTCTCTCTCCCTCTGTGTCTCTATCTCTTTCTCTCCCTCTCCCTCTTTGTCTCTTCTCTCTCTGTCTCTTCCCCCTCTCCATCACAGTCTCTCTCTGTCCCCCTCCCGCTACAACACAGGCCCAGACTCTAACACTTCCCAGCTGGCCCTTCTTAACACTTGGCTGAGAAACCAGAGGGAAAGGGTCCAGTTACTACAGAAATACAGGGAGTTGAAATACAATGTGGGCTACTTTTGCATCTTGTTTCTCCTTTTAATCTAAGTATAAAAAGCAAGTGTCAAAACAGAATCAATGTTAATTACTCTCTCTGCCTGATCTGAGTCTGGAGCCTCTGTCAGAGCTCTGTAGTTGCAAGGGTCTTGGCCTGAGCACATCGATATTCTTGGCAGCTCTCCCACCAAGCATTTAGAAGTCCCACAGGATGATTACAGGAAACAATAACATGGTCTCTGATAAAAATTCCAGAATCCTGTTTAATAACAAGTCTTGGTTAATGAGTATTTATTGCCAGCCTCTATTGGTTGCTAGAAGCATGATGGAGAGAAGGCACAGCCTGTGCGCTGGGAGCAGCCCCTGTCCAGAGAGGCAGGTGGAGAAGGGCTGGTGCATGGGATGGTGCTGGGGGACCAGCCCAGTCTTGGTAGGCTGGGCACCCAGGTAAAGGGTCAGCATTTGGAGAATTCACCTACACGTGTGTGCACACCAGTGCCTTCCTACCTACATTGGGTCATATGATATACTTCGCATACTGTTTTTTTTCACTTAGTATTATATTTTGAATATTTTCTCATGTCTTTAAGTATTCTGTGAAAAAAAGAATCTGACAGCCTTTGTGGTACTAAGAGGAGTTCAGTGCTGGTGGGTAGGGAGCCTGAAGGGTGATTCTAGATGAGACCAGGATGGGCAGGCAGAAGCTAGTCACACAGGGGCTGGTGCCCATGTACAGTTATGCGACAAAATACCTCCAAACAACCAATACTTATTATCATCTAGTTTCTGTGGGTCACGGGCTCAGGGAAGCATTGCTGGGCAGTCTGCCTCTGCTTGTCTCACTGTGGTCGAGATACTGGCCATGCGGCACTCATCTAAAGGCTCGACTAGGGCTGGAGATTCTGCTTCCAGGATGGCGCCCTCACAGGGCTGTTGGCAGGAGGCCTCAGGGCCTCACAGCTGACCGTTCCCCAGCCACATGGCAGCGGGCTCCCCAGAGCTGAGATGTGAGATAGAGCTAGTCTTTATATCAAGTCTTGGAGGTCACAGTGTGGGAGGGAGTATGCAAGAGTGTGAGCACCGAGGGGTGGCGGGGGGTGGTCACTGGGGCCTTCTTCGTGCTGGCTCCCAGGCCATGTAGGACTCTGGACATTATCTTAAAGGATTTTAAAGAGGAAATTGATATAATCTGGCTGCAGTATGGAGAACGGAAGAGGGAAAGTGGGCGGGCATTTGGGTGCTTTCTCGGGGAGGGAAGGTGCTGTGACTGGGGCAGGCTGTGGACTGGTTTCTGGGGTGGGTCACAGTTCTGTTGGTGATGGTTAAAAGATTCACCTTAAAGTAGTTCATTAAGGCGTACATTTGTTTTGCGTAGTCTTCTTTATTTTGTTTGATGTTACAGTAAAAAGATGATTTTTAATAAAGTGGGAGTAGAGGATTGGTTAGGGGATGTCCCAGTGACCCTAAGAGAAGTGGGTGTCCTGAAGGGGAGTCGCCACCATGTGACTGCAGTGGAGGGGCAGGACTCAGAGAGGAGGGCTGTGGGGTGGGCAGATTTGTCTACTTGCCTGATAGAGGGACAGCAGGGAGTCGCCAGGTGGATGGTGGTGTCATTTCTGAGCTGGTTTTGGGGGCACAAGGTTGAGGTCAGCCTGGGCAGACTGTGGGCTTTCAAGTTCCTGAAGGTTTCCCTGCAGAGATGTGCAGTGGCTGGTTGATAATAGGGATCTTTTTCTCAGGGAAGAACTGGGCTGGGGTGAGGACATGGACAGGGCTGGAGATGGGGAAGAGGGAAGCAGAAGGGGCAGGGACAGAGAAGCAGCCACACAGAGGGGGTGGGGGGAAGCTGTCTGGAAAAAATAACGAGAATGTTGAATTTGAGGAAAACTGTTCCCAGGTCAGACCTATGAGAGTCCCCTGAGGAGGATTTGGGAGATGAAGGGATGGAAGATGGAGGTAAAGGGAGGGGAGAGCAGTGTGCCCACTGTCCTGTTTCCTGGCCGCCTGTGTGTGGACTTGCCTGGTTTTATCCTGAGCGGGAAGCTGGGGCTCTCAACTCGCCCACCTTGGGTGGCAGCTGACCCTCTGCACTCGGCAGCTGGAGTCTGGAGTCGGGCAAGTGTTTTCTGCTCTTGACTGGGTTTCTGAGGAAGCTCCCCAAGGGCAGCCACCCTCCCAGGCTGATGGCTTCACAGCGTGAGGACCCTGGGCTGGCGGGTGCAGTGACGGTGGCCAGGGCCCGTGGAGCAGGAGGACACTGGGATGTGGGAAGGAGGGCTGCCTGGTGTCCTCAGTCACATTGTCGCAGTTCTGGAGCGCATCGTCCATATGGCCCTGTGGTGTCCTCGGCTTGTGGTGGGGAGGCCAGGCTGCCCCCTACCCCCCATCCTGGAGGACTAGTCCCAGGGGAGTAGCCTCTGCTCCAAGTCATTCTACTCAGCTGGACAGTGGAATCGCATGAATGTGGCCAAGTGGTAGGAAATGCCAGCCGTTCAGTCATTGTTTGCCTGAGAAGTGGTTCTCGGCCAGGCACGGGCACGAGGCGGGAACCGGTACCAGTTCCTCTCACTGGGCTGCAACCTGGGCAGACAGCCTCACCTCCCTGGGTCTGGGACTCCTTGTGTGTGAAAGTGAGGGTTTTGACCTCAGCAGTGATTCACAGAGGTCCAGAGCACGGCCTGTTACGGAGCCTCTGTCAGCAGTTGTAACAACAGTGTGCTTTTTCTCTTTCTGAGACATTTTTACTAGGGACCTAATTTTGTGTCAGGTACTCTGCTGGATCCTGGGCTGCAGAGATGGAGAAGGTGAAGTTCCACTTTCAGGGGCTCCTGTCTGGTCGTTGCTGAGAAGCTGGCTGAGTGCGGGGGTGCGTGTGGGAGCCTCTCTGTGTCTGGTGTGCTGGGGTGTGAGTGCATCGTCTCCGCAAGCAGATAGGCTGGGGGAGCCAGCGGGGGAAGATGGACGTGCTGAGAGTGGGAGCATCCCGGCTTCACGCGACACACTCGGAAAGGCTCCCTGACAGTGGCTGAGCGCAGAGCTGACGGAAGCCTGGGAGCAAGTTATGTGGGGAGACATGCAGAGACCTTGGGGCCTGTCGGGTGTTCAGGGAAGACGGAGTGGCCCAGTGAGGTTTTCTGGAGAAAGCATACCCTGCGATACCTGAGCTCCAGTACACCGAGACAGATGCATTTAAAGGTGACTTCTCTCCCTGGGCTGATCCCCGTGTACTCTCTACGGAGGTCCAAGGGCTAGGGTGAAGAAGGGCTCCCTCTGACCTGTACGGAGCAAGGCGGGAAGGGTAGGGCCTGCCTCTTTGGTTTGTGGGTTAGTTGATTAACAAAAGGAAAATCAGTACTTCTGTTCCAACTGAATGAGAGAAATGGGTAAGTAAGATAATATTTGGTAAAAGGAAGTTCTGTGCAAGTCAACTGTCTGTGTCATGGGCTAGTTTAACAAGGCAGGGTGTAAATGTGTCTTCTCGAGTGTCCCTCCCGAGTGGAGAGAGCCAAGTGGCCAGTCGGTTGCGGTGTCCACCGATACGGGACCTGCCCCTCCGGCTCGACTGCTGCTGTCAGTCCCTCCTCTGGCCTGTGGACACTTGCACAGTTTCTTGGTCATGTAAAGTACATGAAGGGCCACCACTTTAAGACAGTGATTGAGCCGACTTCTGTGCCCATGGCCAGAGATCTAGTGGCTGAGAATCTCTCTGCCCAGCATTCCCTCCTCCTCACTTTTCATAATGTTCAGTTATTTGATTTTTTGATGCACAGCGATACCCATCCCCAGGGAAACGTAAACATAACTGGGGAATAGTGGTGCTATTAGGATGTGAGAGACCACAGGAAAGCAAGGACCTTCAAGGAGTAGCTGGGTTCATCGCAGGGGAGGGAAGAGAGAGCAGCCTGGGACATAGCAAATGAGAGGGTGTGAGCAGCAATGAATTAGTAATGAAATGTAAGCTGAAGTTCGGGTATCCTGTGGGTAAAGAGGTCATAGTTTACGTTTTGTAGGCACCCATTTTCACATTTATCTTTTCTTTGTTGAATTTGCATTAGTTGATTGAAGTCACATCATTTTTGAGAAACATGCAGAAAAATCACCCAGGCTGAACATACTATGTATGATCCTGGAGGTATTTACATGTAGTCTCTTTGTGACATTTCTGCACCTCGAAGCTGCATATTTTAAGTGGGAAGCCCAGAACACAAGTCTTTAACACGTAAGAACCGCCTTCCTGTGTGGTAACAAGAGAACATCTGTGTGGACGTCATTCCCAGTCGCTGTCAGGGGTGTGGTATCCAGGTGCGATGTCAGCTTCCTCACCACAACCCTGCCGGGATGGTGTGTTCCAGCTTTAAGGCCTGAAGTAGTTGTCCAGGTTGTCCAGTTAGGAAGAGCTGCAGCTGGTGCTCCAGCCCTGCTTGCCCTTTGTCCTGGACTCTCATGTTGTCTGTGCTTCCCTCCACTGTCACCCCTCTGTGCCCAGTTTTCAGGAATCACCCAGATGATTTCCTAGTGGTTCCTCCTTTGTCCTGCTTCTGGAGGCACAGTCTCTTCAGGGAAGAAACTCTCTACCCACTGCAGTCCATGGTGGGCTCTCCACAAACCTTTCTTCCCTTCATGGGGTGGAAAGAATCTGGCCTGGGCACCGGGAACCCTGCTACTGGCACTATTTCCAGCGACACTGCCTCTGTTGCCTTGCCTGGCAGGGTGAGAGCAGGAAGGGAAGGATGCCTGGGGGCTCATGCCCTCCTGTTTCCAGGACAACAGCAGTGGACATGCCCATCCCTGCCCTCCTCACCCCTTGCGTGTCACTTGAGGTGGCAAGAAGTATGTACATTATTTAATGGTAACTTACAGTCTCCTGACAATGGTGCATTTTATGTAGATGATATTGGAACACAGTTATTCAGTGTCTGATAAGGCCAAAATTTAAACAGCAAAAAGCAAGCATCGTTGTAGAAACAGTGTTCATCTGCCACGGACGGAAATGACCACTTCCCCTTCATCCTGGCGCTCTTTATCTGTGACCCTTTTGAGGTTCTCTTTGGTTCTGCATAATATTGTCGTTACAAGTGTGTGTATATGTAGTGTTGTGTGTGTGCTGTGTATTTCTTGAAGGTATGAGCTAAATCTTACTCTTCAATTCCACAGCATTCATTGCACATGCTCGAGACACTGGTTCAGTGAATGAACAGACAAATGAGAAATTCAAGTGGTAACTGGATATTTTATGTGAATTCTGAATGCATCATGCTAAACTTAAAATTTTGAACTGAAACTTTTGCAGTCCTCTGGGTAAACTGGGCTTTCGCACAGGGTGGGTGAAGAATTGAACAACTAAAGTGAGTGGTTTGTAGTTTGGGGTCACTAAATAAACAGAGCACCTACATTGTTAAGTGTCTCCAAGTCCATGCACATTAGGCCCCTGTCATGAACACACAGTGCATTGCTTTGTGGACCGTTCCTGCATGGGGGAGGCTTCACGTGAACTGACCGTGTATCTAGCTGGCACCGCTTGGCTCCCACAAGGATCCAGGAGCAGAATGGAAGGGAGAAGAAAGGCAGGGGCTCCTGGTGCCCCTCAGAGGGGCTTTGATAGCCTGGGCATCCTGTGGAGGGAGACCCCTGGCCAGGCCTGTCATGTGCCCCTGGATCAAAGGGTTGGGAGCGAGGAACTTGGTGGAAAGGGCTTTCAGTAGCACTGAGCCCTCTGCTGGAAGATGGTTCCTGGCTCTGAGTTGGAGGCAAAACGTAATGTCCTCTGAGCATCACCCATGAAGTAGCCAACGTGGGCTTCCCCCCCTCAGTGATGGCAGTGTGTGTGGCCGCTGTGAAACAAAGGCTGGACCCTGTGACCTTTGTCAGCTCACAGAGCAGCAGGAGCCAAGCCGGTTCAGGATGCTGGGTCCTCTGTCTTGAAGTTGCATTTCAAGAATGAAGTAAACCAAATGTAATTGTTTATTTTTGAATAATTAATATATTTAGTATACCAGAATACGTAAGTACTTAATATATCACAATAATAAGGAAGGACTTTTCCAAACTCTTTGTTTCCAAAGCAGAATCATAAACCATCCTTTTACTTGGCAGAGACTTTACTATGTTTCCAAAAAGCCAGCAAGCACTGCTCCTAAAATAGTCCCATCTGTTCCTCGGAATAGACCCTGTTAAAATCCAGCTAAATTTCTACTGTCTCAGTGTGACAGATTGCAGAGGGTTTTTTTTTTTTTTTTACTAGAACTTCATGGTAGTTTCTTTCTGAAAACTGAATAGAAGGTCTGGAGAATAAATCTCAAATTATCTCTATAGAACTACCATTGACAGCCTCCATCCGTCACAAAACAACATGTCACCATTGCAGCTGTCACTAGATTGCACACCTGAATCTGGGTCACAAAGACTCAGGGCACCTTCCCAAAGTTGTAGAAGCAGCAGCTGTTTGTTCTCTGTAGAGAGAGGTTCCCTCATTCCCAGATGTGGCTGTCCTGGGATAGCCACAGAAGCAGCTGCGCACACCTTGGAGGGGTCAGGAGGGCCCACCCTTCCTGGAGGCGTGTGGAGGGCGGGTGTTCCTGGGTGGTGTCATCATGTCTGGGTGAAGGGGCACTTCAGGTGAACCCAAAACCTGGGACCGAAGAAAACTGCTCCTTGAGAGAACTTTGGGGTTAATTCTGCCTCTGATAGTTGAGCGGTGGTTATACATCTATACTTGGCCATTTCGTTGGGGGGACAATGAGTGTATGTCCGGACAGCCGTCGGGATCTCGAATCTGTTCACATTTTTTGCTGAGTGTCGTGCTAGGTGGTGAACACACAGGAACTTCTCCCTGCAGCCCACATGCATGCATTTTCCCAGAAGATGCTCCTGATCAGTTGAGATTGAACTTTAGCACTTGGAATGTTCTAGAAATGTTTGATAGTTGTGCAGCAGATGCTCGGTAGGGCATGATATGCAACATGATTCAACACGATCTGGGCTCAGCAGCTGCTGCTGGGTGGATGTCGAGCTCATCACTCTGTGGGTCTGCGTTGTCCCTGGGAGGCTGGAGGGCTTCCTCGAAGTAAACGTCCATCAGAGCTTGACCTGATTCAGTCCAACAGGAGGCAGGAGCTCCGGGTGTAGGGTCGTGAACTAAGGCTGCCTTCCCTTAAAGAGAGAAGTTCACAGGGAACTCAGGATCTGCTCATGCTTACTCGAGATGGGAGGCCAGACCCCTGGCTGCAGAATGTTGTGGTGTTGCAGCTGGAGGCATGAACCAGCCCTTGTGAACAGTATTCCGGGCAGTGTTTGGGAACCATGGGTCTGGGGCACTGCTGAGCACTGGGCTGTGGGCAGGGAAGGGCAGTGAGCCCTGCAGTGGTGCTGATCGATGTCGAGAAGAGACAGGGAAGCTCTTCCCGGAGGTAAAGGAAGGGAGGGCAGAGGAAGAAGCAGCATCTGAGCCGTGACTGTTGCTGAGGAGGGTGGAAGCCACGGTGGGTTAGAGTCAGGGAGCCTGGTTGTCTTCCTTCCCTGGCGCCAGGTGTCCTGCGGAAGTTTGTTTACTGCTACTGTGATGACTATCCTGAATGTTAACGGGATTTTTAGCAAATTACAGGTGGAGGGGCCTAGGGATTTGATTTGCTCTGATTTTCTAGAACCCCAGGTTCCTGCTGTCCGTAAGTGTGGGGTGGAGTGGGGATGCTCTGCAGATGCTTGTCTTACAGAAAGAAGAAAGACTTCAAGGGACAGAGTCAGTACGGAGGCGATGCTGTCATAGCCCTGATTATTTCGTGTGGGAAGAAGGCTAAGATCTACAGTACACAAATATCATCAGCTTCGATACATTGGTACTGAGAGGGTCCAGAACAGCGCTGTCCAGTAGGACTTTCTGTAAGATGGAAAACTGTCTCTGAGCTGGCCTGACGTGGTACGTAGCATCTGAAATGGGATTAGTGCAGAGGAGAAACCGAACTTATGCTCTTGTTTAATTGTAATGAACTTCATCTAGCCGTGTGTTGCCAGTGGCTTCTGTGTGGGACAGCACGGTTCTGGAGGACAGACCTGTGTGTGGATGATGTTGTGGTGTTAAGTTTGGTAATGGGCTCCTTTCTTAACGGCATGTACTTCTGTGTGTCTGTCCGTCTGTGGCTTGTGTTAGTGATCTAGTTTACTCACAGATGCTGAGTTTGATGGTGAAGACCTGTACGTGCGGGGAGCCACGGGACAGGATGGGAGAGCAGTGCAGGTGACGCACCCAGCACTGGGCCAGGCCCCTCCACTAGGTCAGCCAGACCTAGATCTGAGAGCGCAGGCTGCCCGTCCTGATCATTTCCACCTGGAGATTTCTTAGCTTCGACGCTCCTCAGTAATCATCCCCCTTCACTGTCTGGAAGGGACCCTGTGATTGTGGCCGCATCTAAACCCCAGAGGACCCTCAGACAGGGGATGGAGAGAGCTTAGAATTTGGAACTACTTCACGGTTGGGAGGCTTGCTCGCTCCTTAAGGGAGACCGAGGGGTACGGCTCTGCTGGGCCCGTCTGTGTCTTGGGGAGTCATATTTGAGGGCAAAACAGGGAACCTGGTTGGATGGGGATGATGCCCAGGCCAGTGGGCCACGCAGGCACTGTGTGTGCCGAGTGCTTAGAACAGGCTACCTGCCGCCCCAAGCCAGGCAGGCTGCTTCCCTGGCCATTAGCAGAGAAAATGCTGGCCCAGAAAGGACCAGAAGTCTGTGCCAGGGCGATAGTTCCTGCTCGTTAATGATGGGGGCTTTTAGAGAGGTTTTGCGGGGTCCTATCAGTGGAGAGAGTGTACCTGCGAGATTCTGATGTAAATTTTCTAGACCTCTCAAAGTCGGCTCCGAAGTGGGCCCAAGGGCAGCCATGGGAGCCTGACTCCCTTTTACATCCTGTGTGTGGCCTTATGTTCAGTGTGATCTGGGTCATCAGCTCACTCGTAGGCCTGCCCCACCCCACTGGGTAAATCACACGCAGCAAGGGAAGCCCCTCAGCAGGGTGAGTTCCTAAGGCCAGGCGGTGGCTTTCAGTGCCAGTACCTGGGTCCTGAACGTTGTCGATTTATCTCCGTTAGTACAGAAGGAGTGGTGTTATAATGGCACGGTAATACATTCTTGGGGGGAAGGGTGACAGATTGATGTGTTATCTGATGATTTCTAAATGAGGCCTTTGGAATACTTCAAAATGGAAAATGGTTACTAAAGAAAAAGAAAGTGGGTTCAGATCTTTGCCTTCCCGCTTTGAATTTCACTCTTTCTCTTTTCTGTCCACATAGAAACGACGTGCTGGGAGGAGGGATTAATCAGTGAAAACTGGTTAGACTTCCAAAAATAACTCACGGCTGCCTCTGCCTTAGCACCCTCTCCCAGTGGCTTCCCCTCCACAGCTCCCTGGGAATAGAATGAAAGAGTTTGCGATCCCTTTGGCTGTTTCAGCATCTGTAGTAGGTTAAACTGTGTCTTCCCAAAAGATAGGCTTGAATCCTGGTACCTGTGCATGTAACTTACTGGGAAACATGGTCTTCATAGGTGGAAGTATCCCAATGCGAGTATCCTGAGAAGGGGCCCTCCGCTCGATGACTGGTGTCTTTGTAAGAGGAAGAAGGGGGAGGTTTGAGACAGAAACACAGAGAAAAAGGCCACATGAAGACAAGGCAGGGACGGGAAGGATGTGGCTACAAGCCCAGGGGAAGCCAGAAACTGGGAGAGTCAGGGAGGCTCCTCCGACAGGGCATCTGGAGGGAGCCCGGCCCTGCCTGCACCTTCATTTTGGACTGCTGGCCTCTAGAACTGGGAAGATACGCTTTAATCGTTTAAGCCACAGTTTGTGGTAATTG
This sequence comes from Camelus bactrianus, assembly GCF_048773025.1. Taxonomy (NCBI): domain Eukaryota; kingdom Metazoa; phylum Chordata; class Mammalia; order Artiodactyla; family Camelidae; genus Camelus; species Camelus bactrianus. The sequence continues at coordinate 31,473,884 of NC_133573.1, forward strand.
TCATGGCGCCCTAGGAAACTAGTGCAGTGTCTATCTGAGAATGCTGTTTGCATACCATCAGTGCTCAGGACGGAAGTTCACGAGGCACAGAACGTACACGTGTGCTTGTGCACATGCATGGACATACACGCTGTCATACCTCCTGAGTTAGTGCAGGAAATGCCTGCGTGAGCCCACATGCTCTCCTCAGCCATGGAGGGAGAAGGTTTGGGTGGGAGTTTGTGACTCGGACCATAGCCCCTGTAGGCACCAATATTTGTGTTGTCAGACTAAATCGTTTTATGTTGAGCATTAAGATCAGCAATTAAGATTGTGGTCAGGTCACACTGACTCTCAGCACGTCAGCGGCAGAGCATTAGCACAGTGACCACTTGTAGTTCAGGGTGAAATATGTAAGAGAAGGCCCAGGGAACGCAGAGGACGCTACCACCAAGTGCTGGCCTCCTCGGGAAGTGTGCGTGCTGCGAGGAATTCTGGATGATGCTGGTTTAGTGCTGAGCTTAAATGCCCGTGAGGAATTCGGGTCAGGTGACCAGTGAGAAGTTTGGGTTTGGCAGGCACGTTGGCGTAGCTGATGGTTCACGTCAGCGTCAGTGACTTTCTCAGCTCCTTTCTCATACCAGTGTTTGTTTCCCTTCTCTCTAGGCCTGCCTCTGATCGGGGGTAGGGGGGAGGGGGACGGCTCTTGGGGCAGAACGCTTTACTGGGGGGCCAGGAGGCTCGTGAGAAGCACTCCCTCAGGCACAAGGTCTCTTTTGAGCTGCGCTGCCATTTTCCCTGAACCCGTGCAGTTCGCTGCCTATACTGCAGGCTTGAAAGATGCTCTGATTCTGTGGCCTGCTCTGTGGACCCCAGGATTCTGAGGCAGCTTCGCATTGTCCTGGAAGTGGGTGTGGAACAGAATAGTGGGCAAGGTTCCCTCCTCCCCTCGACCCAAAACTAGCTGCTTACTGTTCTTACAGATTTGGCTTTTGAGGATGATTGTAATTTAAAATCGCAGATCACCCAGCAGATGAGAAATACTGAGAGATGAAATAACTGTCTGAGGTCAAGTGGCCGAGTAGTGGTAGACTGGGCTGGAATTTGAAGTGTGCGATTTCTGTTTCTCCACAGAGAAGAGAATGGACACGGGGTGGGAGCAGCCAGAAGTGCTTGAGGTCTGCTCCTCCCTGCTTCAGCTCCCCTGGGTGTACACCCCCACGTGGGATTGCTGGGTCATGTACAGTGGGTTTTTGCAAGGATGCATTCATAGTACACGGGCATGTTTTAGTAGTTTGTTCTAACTTAATAATGGCGTTGTTAAACAAGGGCACAAACAGTGGGTGCACTAGGGTGAAGTGGGGCTGCTGGGACAGAGAGGCTCCATAATACAGCAGCTTAAAGGACCAAGAAGTGCTCCTCTCTCACACAAGGCTGCTGTCGGCTCCACCAGTTTGTGCAGGGACCCAGATTTCTTCCAGATCACTGCTCTGCTAGTGATACCAGTTTGCTTTTTGAGTGTAGATTTTTGAGGGCAGATTTTATGTGGTTCTTCCAAATTTTATTGTAGCTACGGATCAAGATTAAAATTTGTGCAGGTTTGTCTTCTGCATTTGCTCCATAACATTTTCACATTCTGTGCCTTGACCAGTAAATAAGAGTAGCCGAGTTTATCAGGCATATGGTTGATGTCTGGTATGTGGTGACATGAAAGTTACTGCTGTGTGGGAATTTGAACTTAAGTGCCAAGTACTGGGAACAGTTCTGGACACGCAGTAGGTGTTGAAGAGATACTGTGGACTCAGTGGGCGAATCCTGTTGTCCGTCCTGAGGCGGTGTTCTTTTCCACCTCATCCTTGGCTTGTCTGAACTGCTTTGCTGTCCAGGCTAGTTTGCAACGCCACGTTTTCAGGCTGTCTTTGTACGTTGGTTTAGGCTTTGATTACTCATGGTTTTTCCTTATTTTAAATGAAAAGTTTTCCCCTGTCCTCCTTATTCTCTGGTTGTGCGGTGCATATATTGTGATACACATGTTACTTTGTAAAGATTTCCTCTAAACACACAGGTACTTGAATATCCAGCAGAGATTGTTGGTTCCAACAGTAAAGGAGAGATCTTTGTTTACAGTGCCTTCCACCTCTAATAAAGCATCAGTGGTTAGAGGATTGTATACATTACGCTTTATTGTTTACCTTTTGAATAAAAGGTATTATTAATAATTGCCACTTGATCAATGTTGGGCAAGATATTTAGAAAGCACAGTGTTTCCATAAGATAGAGATTTGTGCTATCATGGTTGTTATTATTCAATTAGGTAGCAGATTCATCAAAATTTTATCACATGTTATGTGCCAGGATTGTCCAGGTATTCTATTCCCAATAGCTCAGGGTAATTTTGACCTTGAAAGTGGTTTTTGCACAGGAGGCCTCAGGGTGTGTGCTGGAAGAATTCCTGCAGCTCATTGGTCTCACAGGGAAATAACCTTTGTACAGACTCATTCAAAATAACTAGTCTGCTGCACGTGAATTCTAGTGTATTATTTGCCCTCCCACCCTCTCCCCTCCAAAAAAAAAAAAACACAAAAAAACAAAACCCTCTTTGACTACAAGCCTTTTTAGGACAGAACCATTATTTTAGAAAGCAAGCAAGATTTTTAAGTGTATGTGTACGTAAGTATTTAAATACATATATAACTTGAAGATAAAATGATATAAAAATCCTAGTATATTCTGCATCTTGAAAGCTATAAGATGGAGATAATATTCAGTCATTATTACCTTTCTGATAAAGTCTTTGTCTCCATTTTATTCCCATTACTTGCCTGGATGGAGCAATTTGTTTAAGAAAGTCACTGCAATCATTCATTTAGGCACCAATTTATGTCAACCTTTAAAAATGTTTTAAAAGTAAGAATACAACTTATTTAATCTTTCATTCAGCAAATGTTCAGTGATAGGGTCTGTGTCTGTTTCTGGCACATAGTAGGTATTCATAAGTATCTGCTGGATGAGAGAATGAATGAATGTAAAAGTAAAAGTCAGGATTCCTTCCATGGTGTTCAGGAATTTTGAGATAAAGCTTAGGAATCAGTGAAGCTTTTTCAGCAAGGCTGAGTGAAAGTGTGTTTGTAGCCGCTTCATATGTGATTCATTGTTGGGCAGCAGCAGTGTGCTCCTCCGATCCTGGATTCCCAGGTCACAGTGCCCCCTCTGATGCAGTGTTCTGTCCCCTCTGTTAGAAGAAGCCTCATTTCAAGGAGGAAAGCCAGGCTTCCTGTGCCTGGGACAGGCTGGATGCTGACCAGTGTCTCAGGCTCACTGAAAGGAGGAAATTGTTTACATTGACTTTTCCAGAATTAATGCCTTCCATGAAAGTAGGAAGTCATTCTCCATGTGTCCACAGTTCTTTGTGAGCTTGGGTAACCTTCATGAGAAGTAATCAGTTTGCAAGTAAATCATACAGTACAGAGAAACTTAATAATCGTTCATGGAGTTTCAAAAATTTTTGTCAATTATTAGCCAGTAGATTTCAACAAATTCTCATAGGCTCCTTAACTCAGTGGCACAGTGATAGTTTTTTTTGGCTTCACCTGTCCCTGGGGTAAAGTGTGAGTTGGCACTGAGCTGCTGATGGAAGATTAAACACTCGGGAAGATACGGCGGAAGGTGAGCTGACTTCCTACTTGAAGAGTTTTATTGAGCTGAGAAGAAATGGGCAGAAATTGAATTTCAGGTAAATAAAATGTAAGTCAAACAGTTATTGATGGACAGAAAGTGCCCTTCTGGCTGGTTACCACATCCTGCAGGAGTAGGAGGTGGCTGGGAATGGGGACCGGAGGGCTGTCAGAGAGAGTGAGTTACCCAGCCGGCAACAGAAGTCCCCTGCCTACAACAGCAGGGTTCAGAGGAAATGCTGCAGAGACTGTCCTTCAGTTGATTATCTCGTGTTCAGACCAAGAATCCTTTCTTGGACACAACGTTTTGTAGATGTCTTGTTCCTTTCCCTGCCTTCAGTGAAGCAAGAAGGGATATTGGCCTGAAGGGTACAGAAAAGATTGCTGGGAAGTCAGTCACCCGGACAGTGGGACGTCAGAAAACCTAAGGGTATGTAAAAGTCTTCACAGTTATCTTCCCTCTCCTAGCCTGTTCCAAAATAACTAATTTTGTGGCACTTCTGAGATTCCACTTCCCAATATACGATAGTTGCCTCAAGATATACCACCTCTGCCTCCTTCCATGTTCCCTGGATGGTGTAAACCCCTCCCTGAGGACTGTCATAGCGAAGCTCGTCTTACCACTGTGACCGCTAGAGGGGTGTTGGGCATCTGGCTTCCACAAACCAGGTTTATCGAGACCCGCGTAGTCGATGTGCATTACCGGGTTGATCACGTGTAAGTCTGTAGCGTGTAAGCACTGGGGAGAAGACAGAGTAGTCAGCTGACCGCAGCACCAAACAGGGTTTACAAGCTGAGATGGCTGTTGGTGAGGACTTGCACTGAAGTCTGTAAAAAGAAAAGTAGCTGCCAGAGAGGAACGACCGGAAAGGACTGGAAGAGACAAAATGTGTGTTGTCTCCTTGCCTGCGAAGCTTTAAAAGAAATCTGCAAGATACACTTGAGTATCTTTTGTTTTTTTTCTTCAGTGAAAGATTCATTTACTTGAAAAAGTACAGAATTGTTTCCACTGGACAGATATTCAAAATTTATGAACAGTTTCTAGGGGTGGGGAGGGAAGGATTCTCACGGTGGATTGTTGTTTGGGGGCTTTTTTCTCCCCCATTTACTTCCGCTTAAACACTTAAGCTCATTGTGCCATAAATGAGAAAGTAAGTGTGTGTGAGTGTGCATTTAAGTACTTACAAAGGAAGGGGGTCTTCGGGGTTTACCCAGTGGTGCAGTGGCTCGATGTCCAGCTGGTGCAGTGGTCTGATGTCCAGCTAGTGCAGTGGCTCGATGTCCTCCTGCATGAGTCCATGTGAGTTCTGGCGACACAATTTATGCAGCTGCTCTTTAAATCTTGTGGTAACAGTGCCTTGTTGCTGCTCAAAAGAAGCACAGTTTTCGCCCTTGTTCTGCCTCTAAATAAAAGGGTTGTCTGATTTTTGAGGGGGCGCCCTTTGTCTACCACCCACAAGGGGCAGGCCAGGGGTGGTCCCCACTGTCGAGGCTCTGTGTGGTGGGTGTGTTCACTCTGTGATGTCTGCTGGTTATGGGGGGACAAGAAAGTAGAAGTGTAAAAGGGCAGTGTGATTGCCTCGGGCCAGGAAGCTGGTGCACAGAACCTGGGCCTGGGCTCACCTGGCGTGCCGTGGCCTTGCGGGACTGCGGGCTCCTGGTGGGGGCAGTGAGACCACCTCCCGGTGGGCACAGGGAGGAGACTGGGCTTCTGATTAAGAAGAGGATTTGGTGGCCTGAGGTGGGGTGGGGGGATCTGCCTGGACGCCGGGCAGGGATGGCAGCCCCTCCCGGACGTCAGGAAAGCACCCCTCACTGTGGGCTGGACACCCTAGTCACCAACCTACTGCCACACACTCAAAGGGGAGTCTTAAACCATGCTTTGCTCCTATATATATTTTTTTGTTTCCTATTTTTATTTATTTATTTTTTTATTGAGTTGTAGTCAGTTTGCAATGTTGTGTTAATTTCTGGTGTACAGCACAATTTTTCAATCATACATGAATATACTTTATTCATTTTTACATTCTTTCTCACTGTGCTTGCTCCTATAATTTTAGGGTTAATTAAAATGATCTGATTTCCATAAGCTGCGTTTTCTTGTCTTTCTCCCTCCCATTCTCTCATGATCTGGTGGTGAACCCCCTGTCGTCCTCATGTTGAACCCCTGGTCCTCTCAGCATTCCCTGTCTCCCCTCCTCACCCCAGCCTTGCCAGTCTCAGCAGGACTGGACCCCACCTGCTCCTGGGCCATCTTGCTGGCGCTTCTTCTGTCCCTTCACGTGTGTGCTTTCCTCTCCTTCATGTCGTCTCTCTGTAGTCTCACCTCTCAGTGGGGAGCCCTCGTGGTCAGCCCCTCCCATCTGGGTCTGCTTTGCACCCCTGCTCTCACTGCCGAGCATGTTGAGACGTTGCAGATCCGAGTCGGGATCCTCACTGCACAAGTGGGAAAACTGAGGGCTGGGGAGGTTGTGATCCAGGCAGGCTCACCAACAGGGAAGTGACCTCTGGAACCAAGCTCCCACCTCCCAAACCCACCCCTGGTGTCTTCTCCACGACACAGGGTTGTGCTGCTTGTGCCATGGTGGCCCTTCCTGTAGGATTACTTGGGGTCAGGGGCGGGCCCTCCCTTCTCCATCCCAGCTGGTGGCTCAGAGGGTGTCATCTGAAATGGCCAAAAGGGGATGAACCAGGCACGCTTTCTGGAGCTGACCTGGAGTTAGACTGTTTTCTTTGGGAACCTAAGAATCGAGGTTCCACGTGGACATGTGCTTTATCTGCGGGTCAGGATGACAAAAATCACGAAGTGCTGGTGAAAGAGATCAGAGTTAAATACCATGTTCATAGATCAGGAGACCCAATGTGTATCGATGTCAATTCTCCCTAAACTGACCTACAGAATTAAGGCAACTCCTGTCAAGTGCTCAGCAAAGTCTTCGGTAGAAATAGCTTTTCCTAAAATTTATGTGGAAAGGGAAGAGCCGTGGAATAGCTAAAGCAACTTTGACAAAGATTAAAGTGGGAGAAGACTCTCCCCCAGGGCTGAGGCTTACTGTGTAGCCACAGTCGTCCAGAGTGTGGGAGGGACAGACCCACAGCTGAGTGAATGGGGTGGGGAACTCAGATCTACACAAAATGCCCAGTTAATTTTTGACCAAGAAACAAAAGCAATTCAATGAAGGAGGGATGACCTTTTCCATAAATCATGTTGGAGCAATTGGATATCCATAGACCAAAAAAGAAGAAGAAGAAGAATTTAGACCTGGATCCCACACCTTATGCACAAAATTAACTTAAGGATCAGAGATCTCAGTGTAAAATGTAAAACTACAACACATCTAACAAGAAACAAATCTTTAAGTCTGAGGACCAGGCAAAGAGTTCTTAAATTGGAACTAAAAGCACGATCCCTCAAAGGGAAAATCGAATTGGACTTTATCAAGATGAAAGGTTTTGCTCTGGGAAAGCCCCTGGAAGAGGATGAAAAGACGCAGCAGCTGGAAGCCCACATACCCAGCAGAGGACTTGTATCCACAGTGTGCAAAGAGCTCCCAGAACTCAACAGTGTTGCCAAAAATCCAGTCAGAAAACAGGCCACAGTCACGTGCAGACATCTCACCAAAGAGGACGTGCAGGTGGAGACAACGTGAGGACGAGCTCCACGTGGTTAGGGAGGGTTTAGGGAAAAGCAGATTAAAACCGCTGAGAGTCCCCGTGCACCTGTCAGATTGGCAGAAGTGAGAATTGCAGCGACACCAGACCCTGGCGAAGATGCAGACGCACTGTCTGCGGGGACTGCTGGGCGCTGTGCTTCCTCATTGCCTGGGACCCCGGCTCCTGCCTGTCTCCCCCTGAGCACCGCGCTCTGAGGCTGCTTCCTGGGACTCTGACTCCCTGGTGCTGGAACAAAAGCAGGGGAGCAAAGGCCGGAGCTGCTGCAGGTCCTCAGGGCACCGTCTCAAACGGGTCTGAAAAAGCGAACTGCAGGTGGGAGAGGCAGGAGGCACGGCCCTCACTCGCTCCTCCTGACTCTCACAGGGGTCAGAGTGAAGTGACGGTACCCGGACCTTAGTGGCTGCAGTCAAGATTTCAACACAGGGCATGTTTAAAATATATATATTTCTCTTTCTAATCATGCCGTTAACTAAATATTTTAAGGAACTATATGGTCATTCACGTAAACATAAAAATCCCACTCATGTTAACTTGTAGTTCTTTGGAATTTTTTCCCATCATACTGAGTAGTTGAGTAAATGTTGGTGATTTTATAATCCTAGAGAAAGGTCTATATTTATCCTGATTCCCTTATTTAAAACATCCTTATGAAATTCAAATGTCTAAATTTTTACATTGGAAATGCAGCATAAACCCAAGAAAAATGAGAGCACCATAAATACGGCAGTACAGACAGTGACGAAGGAAAACACAGTAATTGTGAAGTGGGGTGATGCCGGTGAGATGTGGGCCCAGGCTCTGGAAAGACTCTAGGCCCTGCTGCTGGCTTTGTGCCCCACCTTGAAAGCAGTGAGCCGCCCTGGACAGGCTCTGGGGAGTGAGTCACTCGGCCTGGTTGCCCTCTTAGCGAGAGTTCAGCCTGGCTGCACGGAGGGTGGCAGATGGAGGGGTCGGAGATCCAGAGCTGATGGCGCCTGGGGTCGGGGGCCCTGAGGATAAGAGACTCAGGTGGACACCTGAGAGGTGGGTGTTCGGCGTTTCCTCCTCTCTCCTGTTTGCTGGCCCAGCCAGGAGGCACTCTGGAGCTGGAGCCATGCACAGATTTAAACGTGTAATGGATGCCACATGAGTACTGGGTTTTTAAACTGCATTTCCTTACCTGCTTCGTGCTTTCTGAGACATTTCACCCTCCATGTGTTTGATCTTTTCAACTACGGCAGAAGGTAGCAGGTGTTACTATCTATTTTATCTCTGAGAAAGATGAAACCCAAGAAGTTAGCTGACACGTGGGCTCCCACCCAGTGTTCAGGCAGGGAGAGATCCCTGGTCTGCCTGCTTCTTCTCCCCTGGACAGGTGGGTTCTTGCCAGGACAGCAAGTTTCTTTCTGCAGAAAAGAAAACTTGTCCCAGAGATGACTAACGCACCTCCAGCAGCTGAGAGGGCTGTCAGGGGTGCTCCCTGAGCCTTATAAAGCCATTGGCATAGAGAGAAGTGTTCCGAAGGTTCCTGACAGCCATGAAACTCCAAACATGGAAATGATTGCTTTGTTATGTAAAGCATTCATTCCAGCATTGAATAATAAAATAAACTCCTGACACCAAGAATGGAAACCGTCCCCGCTAGGCTGTCTGTTCACTCTGTGTTGAGCCAGCTGTGGAGGTGGCTCTGGGGCACATACCCCACTCCTGGGCACTCCAACTCTGTGGATTTCCCATTCTGACCAGACACCCACAGGGCTCTGTGCAGTTTCCCGTGGGGTCTGAGTTTGCCAGAATGAGACCAGGAAGGAAAAACAGGAGCTGCAGTGTCACCTCCCCTTTTGCATTTCCTGGGCCTGTTTTTCCTTCACTTTTCTAAGACTCGGGGTTTGCCCGGAAGCTCTGGACTACAATATAAGTAAGAGAAGAATTCTTCCTTGGGGGAGGGGTGGAGGTCTCCATCTCAGTGAGATTCATCGGTGTCTGGGGGTTTCACTTGACTTGCATTTTCAGCCTAAATTTATGACTTGTCTGTAAATTTCTTTGTTACAGAACACATGAGAACTTTAATTTCTACTGTTGAAATTCTAAGTCTTAAGGAACTTCTTTGTCTGAGGATAATGATATGAATAACATCTTGATAAAGGAGAAAATGTTTCAAAAGACCACTTATATTTTCCCCTCACTGAGGTTACAAACCATCTTGCATTTTACTTTTCTGTCATACATTCTTATTCCTAAAATTAAGAGAGCTAAGTGAGTATCTTGAGCATTGAAGCATGGAAGGTATGCTCTTCGGACTTTTGTGTGGGGAATTCCTGAACAGGGGGTCCTCTGGTCCTTGTCCTTCAACACCAGCAACATCTGCTGCTTTTCAAGGAGCGGAATCGTGTGGATGCAGTGTGGGGGAAGCGATCCGCATGTCTCCTTGACATGTTCTTCTGGCTTCCAGGTTGAAAGAATACTGATTAACCTGCTGTAAACCATGGAGCAGCCTTTGCAGATGGATGGGTTTTGGTAAAACCTTTCTTAGAGATGTGAGATGTGGAGGAGGGTTCCTCTCCTTGAGTTTACAGCATTTCACCCTGAAGACTGCTCTTTCCAGACCCAGAGTGAGGAGCAGGGGGAGGCGCAGCTGGCCGATCCTTTAGCCTGAACGGACATGAAGCAAAGGAGAAACACTGTGTTTCCATGGCGATAGCATGGCATTGATGCCTGCCAGCCTCAGACAGAAACCAAGGAGGCGCCCTGGGTGGATAGAGTTGTGTCTGAAGCCAGCCAGGTAGCTTCCGTCTCCCATCCCTCTTCCTTCCGTCCATCAGTCATTGTCCTTTCAGTTTACGTCGTCTTTCTACACGTGTCTCATCTGTCTGTCTTCACTGCTGTGCTTTCCCCAAGTCCTCGCTGGTTGCTTCAGAACATAAGACCCCTGCTTGTACCACTTCATAATGAGTTGGCTGTGATCTGCTGGGCCTCTGTCGACAAGACGCTAAGGTAGCCCCGGTGTTGGAGTGACCGGAGAAGGAGACGCAGCAAGGGCACCACGGTAGCCCTGATGCTCCGGCCCCTAAGGAACTGGGATGCTCTGGGTAACACACAAGCACTTTAGTGATCAACCGACGTTGGCCTCCCCTCTGTCCTTTCCCCACGTGGCCCCTGAACAGTTAAATGACCACCAGGTGGGGACCCTGGTGAGGGAAGCAGCTCCTGCCCAGTGACTTCCTTGAAGTCCCTCCGTATGGTTGTGTCCTTTACTCCTTTGTGACTAACTCCCTCAGCACACAGTCCTGGTCTGTAAAACAGAGGGGTCACTTGGTTCTGTAGTGCACTGACTCATGAAGGTGTCACACCTGTCTTTGAAGATAAGCCACTCATACATGTTGCAGAAGTAAACTGGAAGCAGTTGTCTGAGGCCTCACGAGGAAACCACCACAGAGACTCCATGTGGCCTAAGCTCAAGGCAGGGATGGTAGTAAGATGGGACAGGGTCTTGGGGGGCTGAAAGCAGGCAGTGGGCTGCGAGGGTGTCCCTGGGGAGTGTGTGCTGAGCAGGACACCCAGGTGGCGAGAAGCTGACTGTGTGGTGGAGGCTGGAGTGGAGACTCCAGGTGTGGCTTCCATGGTAACAGACTGGGACTTGGACAGAAAGTGTTTTCTTCTCAGACTCGGGGCCCTGGGTGAGAAGCGTAATTACTGTCTGTGCCTCAGTTTCCTACCAAAGTAGCAGTTTTTATAAGAATGAAAAGAGATGACTTAGGACACGTAGGATGGGGCCTGGGAGTAAATGCGTCTGGCTTTGCAGGCTGTACAGTGTGTGTGGTGCTTACGAGGTACACGGCTGTGTGTCTGCTGGTAAAACTGTATTTGCAGGAATAGCCCACAGGCTGGGTGTGCAGCCCCCGATTCAGATGGAGTTTGGGAGGCACAGAAGTTACTCAGTAGCATCTCCCCTCTTCTGGGTTTCGAGAGAGGATGCAAGCCTGGATTTCCGAGTGGCATCCGGAGGTTCTCCGGGCTGACTGCTCAGTGGCAGAGCTGGCAGTGGAACTGCACTGAGCACCTGTGTCGCCCGTGTGGGGTGCTGGCTCCGCCCCCACCAGCCCCTCCTGAGTCCCGGCGTCAGGAACTGGAGTGGACACCCCACGTGGCTCACGGTGACACCACCCCTCTAAGAGGAGCCATGGTTTCAGGGGGAAGTGCCTGTTTCCCTTTAGTCCAGGTCTTAACTGGAGCATTCCAAAGTAAGACCAGATTCTAAGTGAGAGGGAGGAGTGGGTATCCTTTGAGAGTGGCTTCAAGGGAACTGTCCCCCCTACCCCCAACCTTAGTTTAATGCTCATCTGAGGAATTTTTAAAACTTGACTGAACTTTAGTCTTTTAATTTTAGTACCAGCTTATTTAAGCAGGTGATTCTCAGCCTTTACTCTGTGTTTCCTATAGATTCTTCCTTCTTGTTGTAGGCATTTCTTTTCCACTCGGAGAAGACCCTTCAACGTTTCTTCTAGGGTAGGCTGGGTACCAATGAAGTCTTTTAGTTTCTGCTTGTCTGCGAAGTTCTTTGTCCTTCAGTTCTGGGTGATGACTTGGCTGGGCAGCATATCCTAGGTTGCAGGTTTTTCCCTCTCAGCACTTTGAATATATCGAGACGCTTGCTTCTGGCCTCAAAGTTCCTGCAGGAAAACCAGCTGACGGCCTTGGGAGGGTTCCCTGGAACTGACTGTTTTTCTCTTGCTGCCTCTACGGTTCTCTGTCTGTAACTTTTGCCATTTTAATTATGATGTGTCTTGGGGTGGGTGTCTTGGGGTTCATCCTGTTTAGGACCCTCTGTGCTTCCTGTACCTGGATATCTTTCTTTCTTGATAGTGGCAAGTTTTCAGCCATAATTTCATTAAATGCATATTTGACCCCTTCTCTCTTCTTCTGGGGCACCTGGAGTGTGAGTGTTGGTACAGCTGATGTTGTCCAGGAATCTCCTACACTGTTCTCATTTAAAAATTTTTTCTTTTTACTCTTCTTACTGCATGATTTCCATTGTTCTGTCTTGCAGATTGCTGATGCGTTCTTCTGTATCATCTGGTCTGCTTTGCATTCCTTCTAGTGTGTTTTTCATTTCAGTTATATTCTTTAGTTCTGAGTGGTTTTTGTTTCATTTTTTTCCTTTAATTTTCTACTTCCTTGTTAAAATTCTCACTGTGTTCATCTATTTTCCCAAGTTCAGTTAGTATTCTTACTATTAATGCTTTGAATTCTTTATCTGGTAAGTTGTTAATTTTTGTTTTATTATTTATTGTGAGCACAGGTCATGTCTTCCCCCGGGGTGTGCTGGCAGTGGTCATCTTGGTAGAAGGAGGGGCTGAGCCAGGTGGGAGCTGGGCCCCCTGCTGCCCAGTGGCCATCACAGGGTCGGGTCCCAAGTTGCAGGACCAGAAGCCCTGAGGGTCAGGTCAAGCCTGCCCCTTTAAGTGTATGTTCTTCCCCCTCCTGACACGAGGATCCCCTCCCAGAGTTGTCTGTGCAGGGCCACTGATCCACGGGCCCTCCCACTGTGAAGCCGATGGGCTGAAGTGGCTGGGCTTTGGCTGGGTGTGAGCCAGGGTAGCTGGGAGCAGGCGCACCACTCAGGAGGGTTCGTCCCTTCACTGTGTCTGACCCCAGGACCAGGGTGCCCAGGCTGTGGCTCGATTCACTCACTCCCCATGGAGGAGCTCCGCCCAGGCTCTCCCTTTTTTTCTGAGTCTCCTCCCAGGGGTACAGGCTCCGACCTCCCCACTTCTCTTCCTTTCCTGCCCGATTCTCTGTGGGTCTTCCCCCCAACCTGGTCAGGCAGGACTCTTTCTGCCAGTTTCCAGTCATTTTTCAGTGAGAATTGTTCCACGTGCAGAGGTATTTTTGATTTGCTCATGGGATGCAGTGCCATCGTGGTCTCCTTAGAAGCTGAGCTGAGCTTCCGGTGAAGCACAGCTGGAAGGGCTGGTTCACCAGGGCTGGGACTCGGTGCAGGGTTGTGCAGAGCAGCCATGGGGCCGGCGGGGAAGGGGCGGGCACCGGAGGGAAATACCCAGTAAACAGTGGGTGCCTACCCTGTGCTTATGGATCACGTTCCCACCAGCACACCCTCACGCATGCACTCCTTTCCCTGTTGCTTGCTTTCATTTTGGTCTGGGCGTCCTCAGCTGCAGGAAGCAAACTGGTTTTGAATTTCTAAATTGCTGAGCAGCAAAACAATTAACACAAAAACTAGTTTTCTCCATGGTTCATTATCTTCAAAGAGCGGTCAGCCTGTTTAGCGCCCCGAACGCTCAACAGTGGCAGAGGCGTTTTCATGTGTCCGTGTTGTCTACAGCTGCAGGGGCACACACTCGTCATGCCTTTCAAGACTGTCGAGACTGTGCAGTGAGCCGTGAGCTGGTCGGGTCAGGTGCCCTGTGGTTTGATCAGACATAGTGAGCATCGTCACTAGGGAAAGATTTACCAACTTGTGTAAGACCCATAAAACTTTCCACTTGTTTGCTATGTTTTTATTAAAGCTTGAGTTTAGTACTTTGATGATTTGATCAGTATATTAGGGGGAAAATGAACAGACTACGAAAAATTCAAGGATGCAAATCAGCATTTGGGGTGTGTTCGAGTTTGTAATTGGGAAAGGCTGTTGCACATTATAGAGATGGTTTGTCCCGGGAACTTGGCATTCAGGAAAAAATGTCAGCCTAGCTGTGGCCCTCGAATCTCTGGCTTTAGCAATTTAATTCCTGTTTTAAGATAAATACCTTTCTCATATTTGGATCCCATAGGTCCTATGTTCTCTTGCTTTTGTTTTATCTATTGTTTCACTCAGTGTTAGTCATTTACTTTCAGAAATACCATAGCAGTGTATAGTCCGTGGGACTGACACACCTGATAGGGAACATGCTAACCAGTGGCGGTTTGGGCCCACTCTTACTGGGGTAGATGCCTACAAAAATCTGTTGTTGGTTAAGTTAATGAGAGCTGTGTGGATCGGGGAGGTTTCCTGCCCTGCAGATGCGAGTGAGATTGCAAGAATCTAATTTTGGACCCCATGAGAGCTGAAACCCTGAGAGGAAGGGCTGGGACGAGTGTGTGCCTAGCAGAGGATTTTATGAGTGTGTGTTTGTGGGTAGAGGAAAAGTCAAGGTGAAGTCTTCTTAAATTACAGTCATAAGGAAACAGAAGACACATAGATGTGACTGTTTCTTCTTAGTTGAGTGATCAGCTCTACCCTTGGAACCATCCTGAACTTTCCTTTCCTTCTCTTACAGGTGACATCACACAAAAAGGATATGAAAAGAAGAGATCGAAATTGATTGGCGCCTATCTGCCCCAGCCTCCGAGTACGTAAACCTTGATGAATAGCATGAAACGTCAGCTTTGAAAGTTAACTGCCACATGCAGGAGAACAGCTGAGCACAGGTCCTTCCGCGGTCCCTGGTCTGCATGTAGATCACGATGTTGAGGTGGCGGGAGCCACATCCAGCTCCCTCCTGTGATTGCAGGGTGTTCTGTGAATGGAGAAGAAACATAGAGGCTTTCTATAAATGTGCCTAATAAATTTAATAGATGTTCCATCTGTAGGGGGCAGTAGTATGTTTGATTACTTTGAAATGCTATAATCATAAAAAATATGAGCATTTGTGATTTAAACATGACTTTTGGCTTTGTGAGCTAAAATGATTGATAATGGCTTAATCAGTCCAAGGTTTTTGTTGACGTCATTGGTGGGGGCAGTTCTAGAAAACAGTGTAACATCCTGCCTGGGATTATGAAATCGTAAAGGTTGGTTGTGTTTTGAAATGTGATTGTCCACGTTATGATTTCTTCCCAAGTACACATTCTGTTAAATTCCAGTGTTTTCACATGTGCAGGTTTGTAGACTCTCTGCACTCAGCTGGGTTCTGTACATTTTAGGGGAAGGAAGAGGATACGGGCTGCAGCTGTCACACCTCTGTTCTGGGGGAAGCTTAGTGCAGTCTGAGGGCGATCTTGAGAATTTTCTGGGTTAAGAAAGGCTCAGAGCTAACACAGGCCCTCCAGGAGGAGGGAGGACAGCGGCAGAAAGGGGCTCTGCAGTGATCACTTTGGGGCACAGTTAAAGCCCCACTGCGAGGCTCTGCTGGGTGAGGTTTAGGTCTGCACACGCCTGCACAGTGCAGGCCGTGCCCTCCGGGCTGCGCCCCTCCAGTGCTGTGCCGGCACAGAAGGCGCGTCCTTGCCGGTGCTCACGTTCCAGGGCACTGAACTTGGGTGTTGAGTTTCTGCTGTTGTGTAGCTTTGTTTGACTTCATGTGATTTCTTTCTCTCCTCGGTACTTGAGAAAGTTAACATGGAGATGGGCCCGCTGTGCGGGCTGCCTGCTGACGGCCTGAGTTTCCTGCTGTCTGGTTTATAAAAGGAAGAAGCCGCGCTGTCTGAGTGAACGAAAAGTCAGTGTGTTGGCCAGCTGACCCTGTGTGGGAGGCTTCAGAGCACACGTGGGCGGACGTTTGGAGGTGGTGTCCTGCCTCCCTTCTCGACCTCGAGCAGGACTGCTGTGGGGACGGCCGTCCGCACGGCCCATTGTCGTGCATTCCCGTCTGCAGGTGGCCCCCCCGGTCTCAGAGGAAGGCTGGCAGGGAGACAGCAGGCAGGCGCTCATGTTGTTGGATTTTAATTTCTGGGCCTTAGCAAACAAAGGTGAAACAGAAGCAGCTCTGTGCGTTTCCGGAAGATGGGCCTGGAGCCGCTGCAGGGCTGAGGACGCAGTTGATCCGCATCAGCTGGGCGCTGAGGGTGGCCCTGTGTGGCATGGTCCCTTTGGTGTTCTGTGTGCTGTTCTGCATGGGGTCGGCAGCTCTGCTCGGCGCTGTAACAAATTTAAAAAAAACTAAAGTTTGAATTAATTAGTTTTTTTTCAACTTGTTACAGCAGCGAATGGAGCTGCCGTGGTCCGGTGTAGACGGCAGCACAGTGAAGGAGCCCCGAGAAGAATGCTGCAGGCGGGCAACATCGGGGTGTGTGACATCCGGGACGCCGCGGTCAGAGAGCGGGTGGCCAGCACCGCAGGAAACCGGCCGCTGTTTTACTTTCGCTTCGGTGAGCGCACTTAACTGAGATGAGAGAGAGACCCCAAGACAGGCACGCGTTTGAAATGGACTGTCCAGCTAAAGCCATTCTAAGCAGCGTTGTAGGGCTTAGCCTTGGTGGCACCCAGAAGGTCCTGTTTCTGAGCCCCTGTTCTCCATTCAAGCTCATGTGACTTACTGAGGCCACAGTGCTCCTCAGTCACAGAGCTTGTCACAGACCCTGGATCATGATTGTCTCACTGACTCAGGACCCATTTCTGAGTCTTTTCTATTAAAATATAATATTCTGTTTTTACTACCCTCTTTTCACTGTTGGAGCACCACTTACAAAACACTTAAGAAAAAGGAATACATAACAAATTATACAGTTTTTCTTAAAAACTGCTGGTCTTCCACTAACCTTTGTCTCATAGCCAGAGACCTAGGTGAAGGATGAACTCTAATGAATCCTGGCCTCTGTGATATGCTTCAGAGAGAAGGGTCTGCACCTTCGTCATGTTCCTAGGGGCATTCTCCAAAGGGCAGTTGTGGCGTTTTGAAATACGAACTTTGAACCAGTTAATCAGAGAGTGCATTCTTTGAGGTCGTGATCCTATTAAGAGGTCAGAATTATTTGGGAGCAGATTTTGAATGTAAGATGCCCAAAAAGATGTGTTCAGTGCAACTTGTAGTACAGGAAGGAAATAAGCATGTAGAAGCTTCAGGGTTTTACCTCACATAAAAGACACTGCTTGAGAATCATGCACAGGTGGTGGGTAAGCTCTGGTGTTACTGTCAGCCCCCAGGATCTCAGAACAGGGCCCTCGGCCTGGTCTCTCAGCCATGGCTCTGTTCCCCTCCCCGGGACAGCTTGCTGACGGAGGTGATGCGTGTCCTTGTGGGTAGGACGGAGGGCTGACGGGCGGGCAGTGGAGTTGAGCCTTAGCTCTGGGTCCCCGTCACCATTCTGTGAGCCTCACGCACCTGTTGAAGTGTGAGGCCAAGAGGGCTGCTGCGCTCTGTGGGCCTCGTGGGCTGCGCCATCCCCATGGGAAGGAGAAGGCGGGTTCACCCGTGGTTTGGGGATGGGGAGACCACATGCCCATGCGGTTCCGCAGTTCTTATTACTGATCTTTATTTCTGAGGAGTTGCCTGGGTGAACAGTCACTCGTTACGTAAAACTGCCCCTGGGAAGCAGTAAGGAGGGCCCACGGCTATGAATCAGAGAGAGATCTTTCTGGACTAGCTCGGTCTTAGAAATGATTCTTTTGGTGTAGGGATCTTCCTGAGAAGCTTCTTGTTTCCTTTTCAGTCACCTTATTCTGCCATAAATTTGTCTAAAAGGGGTTTGTGTTTTGATGAACTTCTTTTTTCATATTATTTTTATTTAGAGGAAATACTATGATTTCTCTAAAAAGTATTTTTAAAATATTTCAAAGGAACTTTTGGGATTTCTTTGGGACACACGATTATGAATTAGGACGCCCTGTACAGCCTTCGGCAACAGCTCAGCCCCGAGTTGGAGATGCCAAGCATTACCCATCCTCGGGAAGGCCCTGGGGAAGCCGGCTGTTTCCTGGCCTTCCTCTCTGTGCAGGGGTGGGTGGCTGGGGAACCCAGTCAAAGATACGCTGTTTTAGGGAGCGCAGCGTCGAGTGCTCACCTAAATCTGGATGAGGAACAGAGTGCCGAGCTGGACAGAACAATGAAGGTGATGTATTCAGTGAAGGAGGGGGTCAGAAAGAATACACTTTTGAAAGTCCTTTGCAAAGAGAAAATACTCTTCGGGAGACTGCATTCTTTGGTGCTGGTTCTCCTGCAGTGTTTTGGCTGTAAATTCTTGCACTGATCTCTTAACCTGACAACACTTGTAAAAGTAGAAGATAAGACCCACTCAGTAGCAGTGTCTTGAGGGTCATCTTAATGAACGATGTTAGCCTCTGTAACTGAGTCTTCAGTGCTTTCATCACAAGGCCGTGCTGAGATGAGGTGGTAAAATTTCAGCCTCGCCATAAACAGCAAAGCTTTCCTTGACCAAATATAGTCCCTCCCTCTCATGTGGTGTGTGTTGGCCAGGCCTTGCTTTCCACATGGCTGGCATCAGACGCTGCTGAATGGGGGGAGTTATGTAGACCCAGTCTTCTCCAAGTCCAGCTCGGCTCTCCCCCAGCAGCAGGCGGCTTGTGCTCAGTTAAAGGGATTTACAGGGATGGAGTCATTGTGAAAATCTTGGTGAATTTGGCTATGGTGACCAGAGGGCAGTCTCTGTTTCCTTCCTACTCTCTGGGAATCGGCTGTGGGATCCAGGAGAACAGCCTCCCCAGAGAAGGAGCCTCTCCGGGTTAGGGCGAGTCTGTTGTCCCCATTTGCTCTGGCTGGAGATGGCAGGTGGCCTCGCCGGGAGCGTAGACCCGTCTGCATCAGAAGGGCCGCACACGCAGCAGCCTGGCCTCTCTTCGGCTGCTCCAGCCTTTATCTGATGTTCACGCTGTTTGCACACAAGGCGTTCTGCATGTGCTTGCCCCTCTGCCTGTACCTGTGGATTGGCTAAAGCTCAGTGCAACTGTCACTTCCCCAGGGATTCCTTCCCTGATCCCTGGGGTTAGGACGGGCCCTCCTGTCCTGGTCTTATGGCATCCTACTTCTGAAATGCACAGTTATAGGTGTATGGAGCTGTGGAATATTTGATATCTCTGCCCTACCCTTACCCGCAGTCGGAGCCCCAGTGTCCTTTCCACAGCAAGTGACAACTCCCAGACATTAACTGAGGGATGAACTGGGAATGGTCTGCATGTACAGACCAGTGGCTGGAGTGTAGGCCACCTACGCCAGTGCCTGTGGTGGTGGTGGGGCAATCTGGCAGCTCTCCCGAATTACCTGCCCACTCACATCCTCCCACAGGCCCCATGTGTGCAGAGGCCAGTGTGTCCATCCAGGTGCCATGTTCACTCTGAGAGAATGGGGGATCTTTCCTAGAGCCAGTCCAGCAGAGGGCAGATGCAGAGGGGCTGCATGGTGCTCAGGTCTGCCTTGAGCATTCAGGCAAACAGACCTTTTACTGCCTCGGGCATCTTCTGTCTGTGATCACAACTTTTTTTTTTAATTTAAAAACATTTTTATACAATTTTTGAAGATTACTTTCCATTTACAGTTATTACAAAATATTGGCTGTATATTCCCTGCGTTGTACAATGTGTTGTACAATGTGATCAGTTTTATTTTGATTTCTGATTTCGATAAAATGCAGTGGTAACATGTAAGTGCTGATCATTTTTCCATATCTGAAAAGTCAAAGGATAATCTGATTTTGGACCTCAGCATATTCCAGTCAGTTGAGTTTTATTTTATTACTAATTTGGCAGTTCAGCTTGAAAACCCTGGTATTTATTGCTGTAAATGAGGAAACACTGTCCTGATGTAGTTCTGTTCCTGGGAATGGCCCGCATGGAGAGAGCTGTATCTGCAACCCAGGTGCAGACTCTCCTGTTTGAGGGTTATGGGGGAGTTGGCAGAGTATAGCTTGTGAATTTTGCACTTTTGGTCTCATGCAAGATGAACTGTTTTATATTTAAGGACATAAACCTGAGTCCAAGGCCATTGTGTTCTATATTCCTCAGAAAATGAAGCTTGCCGGCACTGCTGTGGTTTGTTGCCTCTGGTTCTGCATATTAAACACTGCTTCTCTGGTGCCAGGGGCACAGTTTGGTTCGTGTTTGTATCCTGCCCCAGAGTTCCGATCTCCCAGAGTGCAGCCTCCCTTCCCTGGGCACAAAAGCGTGATGCCCACCCTGACTGGGGTGGTAGGAACACAGAGCTGGTCCCAGGGGACTTCCTCAGGTCAGGAGTCATGCCGTGCCATCTGTTCATGATGGGTGGGCTGTGAGGCGCAGGGTTAAATGCCAGAAGGAGAGAAGTACGAGTACTTAAATCAGGGTGCCCTGTGTTTGCATGAACCCTTTCCAGACTGAGTTGCTATGGGAAATGCACTTTCATCAGCCGTGGTCACGATCCTGGTACACAGCTTGCTGCTCTCAGGTGTCTAAGAAGTCTTTTATTTCGTCAGTCACAGCTCCTGGTTTGATGCATGAGTTTCTTGTTCCTTTCAGTGTCCTTGAACCAATCAGGTGTCCCTCCCCAGGCAGCAGTAGTTAACTGGGAACAGCTGAGCCGCTCCTGCAGCTGGCAGAGCTGGGCGTGGGATCGCTGAGCGTCCACCTGGACAGTGGGAGTGGTGTCTGCTTGGGACCGGCTCATACAGGTTTTTGTGGGAAGTGTGAGAAAGATGCAGACATTTGAAGCCTCAGTCCTGCATGTACTCCCATTGCCTGCAAACTTACGTTACCTGATGAACGAAGCCTGGTGGCTGGGATGCAGGAATCAGACACAAAAGCAGCGGCATGTGGGGCTCCCATGAAACCCTGAAGCTCCAGCTCATCAACACTTTTCCAGGCATGAGTACCTGAAAAAATTCAGACATGAAGAGGAAAACGGCTAGCAGATTTATACTGATTTATGGCAAGGCTTTATGCTAGCGGAGGCTGAGGCAGGCTAGCATGGGCCTAGGTAGATGGTACCGTGCTGCTGGTGGAATGCCTGTCGGTTTTGTGCTGTTCTCATCTGCGTCAGTGCAAAACGAATGTAGCAAGTTTCTTATCCAGACACAGTGGTACTGTTTATTTTCTGGCAAAATCCTTGATTGCACTTACTTTAGAAGTAAGAGCTGCTGTGTGAGAGAGTGTAATCAGGTACTAGAAGAGAAGGGGACGATTCAGAAATTGTTTTTGTACAAACTTGAAATATGGAAGCAGCCTCGACAGGTTCCCGAACTACCCGATGCTTGATCTCACTGACGTGAGATCCACAGACTGCTGTGCGCAGGGACAGACAGACAGACTTGACCTAGGAGCAGAGCCCCTCGTGCGTTACTGTGTCCACACCCACACCCCAGAGATGTGGGAGCGAGGTTCAGAGGCTGAGTGATTTGTCCAGCTCCACAATTACCGAGAATAATACCAGAATTTGGACCAAGATCTTTTGGTTTTAATTGTTACATACATTTTTATTCAAGGTATCTTTTACATATCCTTTATGATTTCTTTTAAAAATATGTTGAAAGCCAAGGTTTTTCAGTGTATTTCTCTTACTGTCTGAATTGAGATATTCTTACTTTTTCTAGAATATGTAACGTTCTGAGTAAACCATGTTTTCTGCACTGTAGGTCTCCTGGCTTGTAGCACACTACTGTGTCAGAGTGGTAGACTGGCACCTGTGGACCTTATTCTTAGATTAACGTAGGAGGATTATTGTGATTTCTAGCGTCTGGTTTACCATAGCATTAATGAAATGACTGCGTTTACTTCATAATCTGAAACTGATGGATTGTGTAGGTGCCAGAAACATCTTGTTAGGAGTTCTCTTTGGGGAACCTTTCTTTTCTTATTGAAGTATAGTTGATTTACAAGTATTATGTTAGTTTGGGGGACCCTTTCTGAAACGTGTTGGAAGTAATTATTTGAAGTTCTAATGAAAATGGCTTATTTCTCTGCTTTCTCCCCCTTGAGCTTAAAGGAAGTTTTCACATCTGGAGGGGAAAAGGCATTTGGAGGAGTGAGTAGTGATGGGATAGGGCCAAGGCCTGGGAATAGTGACTGTGTCTGCCTGAAACCTGGAGGCATGAGTGGAAGGGGGCTGGAGGAGAAGGTGGGTGTGACGGAGGGAGGCTGAGGATCGGGTGAAGGAGCCAGGGCTTTGTTCTGTGGTCCACAGGATGCAGACGTGAATCAGTCAGAGCCCTACTCAGCCTGAAGAGAGCCTGAACTTCGGGAGATGTGATGGCCCTGGTGGCAGGGAGGGGCCTGGGCAGGCTGAGCGCGAAGCCTGGTGGCTCCTCTAACCTTGAGGACAAAGTGTCGGGTGGGGAAGAGAGGAGTCACGGGAATGAAGGTGTCCGGGGACGTGGAGTGTGGGTGCCCCTTGCAGAAGTGTGGAGTCCCTGGAGGGTGCGCCCGGCGGCGGACGAGGTATTTCACTCTCTGCTATAGTCCCCTGTTAATTTCCTCTTTTCCTCGTACACGTCTCCAGTCTCCTTCCTCTGGTGAAGAGTTCTATTTACAGTCCTGTTGCAGTTCTAGCAGAAACAGAAAGTCACCAAGAGTGTCGTGTATAAATGTACGTGTTACAGCCCTCTGCACGAGCCTTGAAGTTTTCACTTACTGTCTCAGCAGTACCTCCTGAACCCCTCCTAGGAGCCTGTTGGCCCAGGGGAGACAACCAGTCTTTGCCTGATCTGGGCGTTTCACGTGCTGTATCCTAAGCAGGGATTGACGCACACACCTTCCTGTTAAAGACCTCAGCAGCTTGCAGCTGATCTGAGTTTGTTCCCAGGCAGCAGCCTGAAATTGTCCCAGTTTCCATCTCTGCTTATAAGATTGCTGTTGAAGAGCAGCTTCGTGATGAGGTCACAGAAAGACCTCCTCATGGATTCGGAGTACCAGCTGGATTTTGTCCGTGTGACAGGTGATCGCTGTACCCAGAGTGCAGCAGTAATCCGCACAGAGCCTTTGCCTGAAGGGCTGGCCTCTGTTTGGGCTCCGAGTGACAGCAGGGTGCCTGGGGGCACCAGGAGAGGTCGCCCATCACAGGTGGAAGGGCACTGCCGAAAGCGACTCGGACAGCTTGAGTGCAAGCCCCAGTCCTGGGCCTGTGTTTTCTCTCAGTGGGACAGCAGAACTCTGTCTCATATGGTTATGCTAATTAATGGGAATAAAGTGCTTATACCAGTGCTCTGAAGCGTTGGCTGATCTTACCAGTCCTGCCCGAAGATGGGAAGCTGAGGCCCAGGGTCTCAGATGGTGATGGCTCCATCTCCAGCTCCAGAGGGTGGTAGTGTCCCCAGTGCATTTCCCCTCAGTTCACGTGGGTCTGAAGCTAGTGGGGCTTAATAAATGTTGGGGAAGAGATCCAGTCTTGATCTCTGTCCTGTTCTTGCCTAAGGAGAGTTCATCTTTGTCTCCTGCTTTGAATGTCACTGGACCTTTACCCACCTTCCTGCTGACTGCTGTGAACCCGCCCACATGCTCTGCCTGGACACTGGCTGTCTTTTGGCTTTTGTGAGAGCTGGTTTTTGCAGGTACCTGCAGACGTGGTACCTCAGCAGTGCCAGCACTGAGTGTCGCTGTGTGTTTCTCTAACTGCCTGTGATTATCCGCACCAAGAAGGAGCCTGTTCCAGCAGCCTGTTCCAGCAGCTGTGAGCTCCTCTTCCAGGGGGTCACGAGCAGGACGCCTTGGCCACTACCCTGGCTTCTCCTGTGGTACCAGGTCATGCTAACTTGCAGTTGCATATTTTATTGATGGCTTTTTCTTACCGGAACATACCTTTAAGCTACCTCAAATTTCATTCACAGTGACGTTAGATAGAAACTAATGATTGAAATATGCACACTTGTATTTTAGTCTCTTGTAATGTTCTGTTGTTTGAAGCTATTCTCCTTTTATTGAATTGATTCATTCCTTGTAAAACTATTGAAAACTTGGGTTGTAAACTCTGTCTTTCAGCCTATGAGAGTAAATGTGCACAATGTTTGTGTGTAAACAGTTTTCTGGGGAAAGGAGTTGAGGGGTCTGTAACAGGTGGGCACTGCCTGCAGCTCCGTGTCGCTGGGCCGTATGTGAGTGCTGTGACTACGCTTCCCAGAGGAAGTACGCGGCCACCCAGGGAACTGGAAGGGGTTAAGGCTGAGATTAATTCCAGGAAGCATATTTGAAAAAAAGGGATGGGTAACAGGATTGAGATTGAAAGATAAACGCGAGTGTCTGTATGTACAGGCACTGTTTACCCACGGCAGCTTGAAGGTGTGTGCTTAGTTTAGCTCTGCTTCTTCCCAGAGCTGCACTGCGATGTCAGCAGATGGAGGAGGTATGAATCCCCAGGACAGGAGAACGGGAGAAACAGTGAAGCATAGCTATGTTGTGAGGTGGATGATTAGAGGCACCTCATTGAGCCAAGGAGAAAAAGATGACAGAAGACAGTGCTGACGAAACCACAGGGGTGGGTGTGGCCTCTAGGAAGTGGTGATGCACATCGTCCCCTTGACCCGTGTTTGCTCTCTGTAGAAATGGAATGAAGAGCTTCCGGGGCCAGGACAGTGGGCAGTGCTGTGCCCCAGGGCAGTAAATCAGAGCACACACGCTGGAGGCTGAGAACAGCTCCAGCCCCAGCGATGACCCTGTGTTTAGTCATAAGACAGAGGACTGGAGGGCCCTTCTTTGGGCAAATGGAATAGCCCAGGTGAAAAAGGGCCTATTGGAACATAGAGCTAGTGATGCCTCTGCCGTAGGAAGAGATACTTGCAGCTCCTTCAGTGGGAACAAAGAAAAAGTTGTAAAAGTTGACAGAGGAGAAAAGAAAAAAAACAGATTTTATATAAAGATTATAGCATCAGAATGACATTTAATAATTTAACTTCCCAACAATAATAACTGACATGAAAGGCAACAAACACAAATTTCAAATAAATATATTTATACAAGTTGAAAAATTTTTAAGTTTACAAGTAATTTTTCTTAGAATTCTAAGGTCCAGTTTATAAATATAGATGCAAATACCACGTAACTAGTATTTTCATTGTAAGACTTGCCAGTACTCAAATCTCATAAACTTTGTGCATCTATTTGATAACAATACAAAGTAATTTTTTAAAAGATCATTTGTAGACATAACGAGGAGGCTTGGAGCTGTAAACAGTTCAGTGACAAAAACCATGAACAATGTTAACACGCTTGCTAGATGAAGAACTCATGGAACCCAACATAAGGCTGCAGGGTGGGTGTCTTTGGTGCAGTTCTAACATAGCTAACCTGCTAGGTGGGGCCCACAGACATTCCATCAATAAGTGAGGTGCAGAAGCCACCAGCATAGGAGGAGGAGCACGTCTCAGGGGTGAGCGGCCGACTCCCGCAGAGCATCCTGGAAACCCAGGGACTGGACGGTTTTCTGTTTAAACTGCTATCTCTGGTTTACTTTCTATCCAGCATCACCGGCCCTTTTCGGATAAAGCAACCACAGTTAATGTTTTCATGCTCATTGCTCAGAATTACTTGATTTCTGCACTGTAGTGATGAAATCTTTCCCATAGTCCCCGGTTGTGTCTACAAGTGCTCTTGGCTGCCCTGGTTCTGCGTTAGTATCACGCTCGCTGGCGTTCTGTCAGCTTTTGACCAACACCACTGAATCATTTTTATCTGACCGTGTTAACAGTTTTGGTAATTCTTCAAAACCATATCGAAATATAATTTGTTTGATAACTTAGCGTCAAATGGAGTAAGAGTCCAGAGTTTGACATTTTGAATGAACAAAGATGGAAGTTCATGCTCAATCCTGGTTGCCTGAGTTATATCGTCAAAGTATCCTATACGACGTATTTCACAGTACCTTTAATGATAAATGTAATTTTAAAAACTTGTTGCTTGTGGCTGACTCTGCATGTCCTCACATGACGTAACAGACATTTGGGGCATGAAGGAGCCCGCACTGGGTCTCTAAAGGCTGTGGTGTCTGGGCGTGAGCCACGCCCTGCCCTGCACGCTTCTTCCTTCCTGCCCGGCATCCCTGTTGTCCGGCCTCCACGCCCACTCCCAGGCGGGCTCCAGCTTGGCTGTGGGAAAGCAGCGGGTCAGGCCTTTCTTCTGCCAAGTGATTTGCTTCGCGAAGTGAATTAACTCCTGCTGCCAGTGAACCTCACCTGACTTTGCTGTTTCCCTTCACCCAGGGGTGGATCAGGCTTTGCCTCCAGAGCGCCGGGCTCCTGTCACTCCTGCCTCTTCCTCTCGCTATCACCGCCGACGGTCCTCAGGGTCACGAGATGAGCGCTACCGGTCGGGTAAGGCGCCAGATGTGGGTGGGAAGCCACTGACACTGGTCTGTAACGTGGTGCTGGTGGAGTGGATGAGTGGGCGCACGTCTGCGGAAGCTGTGTGATCACAGTGCAGTGAATTTGGATGTCTTTGTTGGTGGTGGTGTGATTGACAGATGACACCTTACTTCAGACAGAAATACACCCTCTAGAGTACAGGAAAATTCAGTAAATCGTAACTTTTTAAAATATTTTTAAAGATAGTGATGTCCATTATTTAGAATTTCACAGTAATTTAAACAGTACAAGTCTCTTATAAGCAAAATTTTGCTCATTTTTTAGGTGTCACTTGAAAAGTTTGGTTTTACTTTGTATAAACTTGGTTGCTAGTACTTTTTCCCTCTCTTTTAATCTCAGTGATTTCTGGTTTTAAAGTGCAATTTTCAAAAAAGAAATAAAATCCTTAATATTTTGTACGTTCTCTATTTCCTTTGCGTTTTATGATGTGAGTAAGAACGCTGTCTTGCTGTTCCGCTTTATGGCAGTCATCACCTGGGCTTGGCTGGCTTAAATTTCTTTCACTAATTTGGCATCAGAAAACTTGTATTGTGTTACTGCTGTCTGAGGTATTTTTTTTCCCAGCATCTAGATTAAAGTTGCTTTTTTCTGCCCCCCTACTACAATCTTTAAGAGAAGATTGCGGTAAACGTTGCTGGCACGCAGCAGTTCAGGGCATGTGCGGATTGCGGACGATGACAATCCAAAGCATAGCATTTCTGTGTCACTTCACATTTTGCAAAGCACTTGCAAGGACCTTATCTCACGTAGTTTTTATAACAGAAAGTTGAGGTGCTTCTGACAGTTTCATGTTGCAGAAGAGGAAGCTGAGGCTACAGGAGGTGAAATGGCTCAGTCAGCTCTCACCGGGGCTGGGTGGGTCAACCCTTTAAACCTCTCAGTACCGTGTTTCGTGGATCTTTCCATTAATGGATGCTTCCAAGATACACCACCACGGTCTCCACCAAGGCGGTGTGCGCCTGACTTCCTGGCCCTGCTCTCCTTCCTGGGAGGGAAGAAGGGGCAAGACAGACGTCCATGGCATTGGGAATCTTTATCGGCTGAAGCAAGAGAATGGACTCGAGATGCTAGGAAGAGGCCCAGAGCAGCCTTGCTGCTGCTCCATCTACCTTCTTGGCCCTCCCAGGAGGCCTGGTGCCTGGGACAGCACGTGAGGGTGGAATGAAGGCAGGAGTTGGTTCCCAAATCCACCTTCCATTTTCTTCAGAGGTATTTTAACACCTAGCACATTACAAGACCCCATCTTATTCAAATGTCTTGCAGGCCCCTTTCAAATCATTAGGAGAGTAGAGGCACACACACATGCTGTAAACGTGCTGGGGAATGCTTCCATATCACACACACGTGCACACACTGGGACACACACAGGCAGATGCACGCACGTAGGCACAGTAGACACACACAGACATGTATGTAGACATGCATGTAGACACACAGGTAGATGCATGTTTACTGTCATCCGTATATTCAGTTCTCACAGAAACTAGTCAACTGTTTTTATTTCCGTGTTGTAAATGAGAAAATTGAAGTTCAGCGAAGTATGTGATTGTTAATGATAATTAACTCATCAAACAGGATGCAAATCTAGCTTTGTCTAGCTCTGTAATCTGACTTCTTACTGCATAGAAGATTATGTCTTGTATTCATTTCTAACCTCTAACTTTCTGTGTTAATTTTTAATTAGATGTAAATTAAATCATGGTACCATCTGTTTTCTACGTTACATGTCTTTCCTGACAATGAGGGTGGGGGATGATAGGCCCTTCTATTCTGTGTGATCTTTGGTAAGGTGTGCTGTCTTCTCCAAATCCTTCTCGTCCTTCTAAGAAATAGGTCAGGCAGGTGTTTTTCTTTCCGAGTACAAACCTGAGAGAGGCCGCCAGCTTGCAGGTGGAGGTGGAGCTCTCTGTGCCCAGGCACGGATCCCCTTGCCTGTGCCGCCCCTTCGTGGGCGGAGGAGACATGCGCAGAGGCACTGAGTAGGGTGGCTGTGGAGCAGAGTGGAGGGTGACTTCAGGGGACTGACTGTCACCGGTCAGCAGAGACACGGCCAGCACAGCCCTCTGAGCAGGGGACTGGACCTGTCGTGTCTGGCCCACCTCAGGCCCTACGTTGGAGTCACTTAGCTTCTCATGAGCGTCATTATCCACCGATTTGTCTGTCAGTCACCTGTTATCTGTCTGTCATCTACCAGTCGTCTGTCTCTCTCCACTCTGTCTGTCTGTCCATCCACCTCCCGTCATTTGTCTGCCTTCATGTGTACTACCTACCAGAAGAATGTCAGGCCCACAGAGACAAGGATCTTTGTTTTGTTCATTTGTGTATGCCAGGCATCTAAAATACTGCCTCGTTAATGGCTTTTGAAGGAAAGGAGGCTGATGAGGGAGGAGGGCACATCTGGGGAAAAGCAAGAAATTAGGTAGGAGGGGCCAGATTTTAAGGTCTTTTATAAGCTGTGCTTGGCATTTGGGCTTTATCCTGAATATGATAGGGCACCACGTGAAGATTACTTTGGTAGCATTGAGGAGAATGGAGTAGAAATGGAGGAGTTGGAAGGACCTGAGATTGATACATGTTTAGGAGCTGAGTCAGTGCCAGTGACACTTGCGATGGTACAGAATAGCTCTAGGACGTGAGGGCAGGGGTGTGGGAGAGGGGATTGGGGTGACTCCTGATGTCTAGCTTGAATCGCTCTGCAGACGACGGTCTCTGGGTCTGCCTCTATTTAGAGAATTAAGGTTTCCGCCTGTAGGTTAAAGATGGTGAAACTGGCCTCAGCTGTTCACTTACCATACAGAGAATACTCTGAGAAATTGTGTAGACGTTCCTTGAAGTGTCATGTAAGATGTGAAAAATATTATTCTGTATATACTGTGGTAATTTTTTAAAATTTATGCTTCTCAATTTTGAATAAATGATGCTGGGTTAATTTATGTAAGGAGCAAGCATATTCAGAAGATCCTTCATATGCTTGTGAAAGCTCGGCTGGACTCTCATTTTCTGAGCCGAATCAGAACACCGCCCCTCATGTAGCCCGGCGGCCTCCCAGACGAGGGGTCTGTGGAACGTTGCGGGGGCTCATTCGGTACCTCGCTCACTGTGTTTACCTGCTGTTTCCTGTGTTTAAGATATTCTAGTCAGTTTTCTTCTTTTAGACACTTCACTGATATACTGTTAAGTTACTTTCTCTTAGTGTTTATGCTCGTGTGTCATTTTTTAAAATGTATTAAATCTTAAAAGCTTGTTTTGGTCTGTTGCTGGTGTACATGTTTCAGGATTTTCTGGGGTTTTTTTCTCCCAAGCCACCATGGAAGATTTAAGACATTCAAGAGAAAAACTTTTGTGGCCCTTGGGAGATTTGCTTTCTAAGATTCTTTGACCAGTGTAATTACTTTAGTTGCTTCAGTGACCAAATTATATCAGCCAAGAAGTAATTCTATTATCTTTTAGATAATTGACCTAATTAATAGTCTTGTCAATGATACAGCCTCAAATTTAATATCTCCTGGCTATATGTTTTCATTTCATTTCTAAAACCCTGGCTTTGCATTGTAATGACCTTGCATGAGAATTCTTCAGAGTAGTGTGTACCTCTCTTCCTTTTAAATAACTTAATTTGGAAACTTAAATTTGATTTGGAACGTGAATGAATAAATGAACAGGCATTTACTGAGTACCTCGAAAATGTCAAACTCTGTATTAGGCACTTTATTACTTTTACTTGATAAAGTCTAGTTTGAGCTTTAAAAAATTCTAACTATTTTTAACACCTTCTCCTCTCGAGCAAAAACCCTAGAAAAGAAAACGTTGAGACTTGTGTTGTTTCTATTCCAGCTAAGACTGACTATGACAAGAAAGAATATTAAAACTAAAATGCAACATATGATTTCCTGTGTTTTAAGTGATTGCTTTGTTTGGTTATGAGGTTGGGAACAGTTTGAAAACCCACATCTCGTACTTTGTGTCGTGCCTGGACAGGAGCACCTGCCTCTCAGCTCAGGCATCCTGGTCTCACCTGTGCTCATCTCAGGGAGACTGTCTTCCCTGGGACAGTGAGCTCAAGAGAGTTGAGGGGCCTGTTGGGGATTCAGGACCCTTTCTGGTATGTCTATGAGGTCAAACCATTTTCAGAGTAACTCACACGTTACTTGCCTTTTTCATTCTCATTCTTTTGTGAATGAACAGTGGGTTCTTCCAGAGGCTGCCTGACACGTGATGATGTTATCATTCTGACAGCCAGTGGAATCTGTGATTGTGAAGTCTTGTGTTTAAAAAAGTTTTACAGTTTCCTTTCTAGTGCAGTAAATATCAGAGTATTAATCCCATAAGTGAAACTTGTGAAGGTTTTCAGCAGTTTTTGAGTTTAAGGTGTTCTTTGGGTCGAAGAGTTTGAGAACCATTCCTATGAGAATTGAAAAATGTAATTTTTTAAATAAAAAATTGAGAGAAAGTATGAACTAGAAACTTCACCTTCTGAACCCATCCCTGAAGCTGACTTTATGCTGGTGACAGTTTAAAGTCTGATTCATAGCAGTGATCAGTGTCTGAGAATAGGGCCTTGTATCCTAGTATTCATTCATTCAGCAAATGTGTGAATAGTTTTGTATACTGAGCACTCTGCTACGCGCTACAGGTGAGGCATAAGTACAGCAATCGCGTTTGCTTCCAGAGTTAGTTTACCCTGTGGAGCTCTTCCCTAGCTTCACGGTCAAGGAGCCACTCAGTCTTTTTGTCCTATTGTCATTCCTGCCCCATTTGGTTGTCTGTTGTCTGTCTTCAACCAGTTAGAGAGGAAGCTGTGAGAGACACAGTACCTTGTCTACCTGAGTCTGCAGCCGGAGGGCTCTGCCTCACAGAGTGGGTATTAAACATTAGTGGAGTTAGTGTAACAGGTTTATGTGTACAGAGTGCTTAAAACGGCGACTACCCCATAACTGATGCTTGGAAAGTGTTAGCTTAAATCATGACTTAACAACCAGTAGGGTATATGTAACTTCCCTTGATAGAACTTTGAAATGAATTATGAAGCTTAAACATGTGACCTGTGAAGAAATATTTGAAGATCGAGGTCCATTCACTCTAAGAAACGAAAAATTCACAGCAATTTGCATCCAGTATTTGATTATTTATACAGATTCTAGGGTAATAAATGAATAGTTATAGTCTGCAAATGAATTCAAATGCCTTTTTCCTGAAGCTTACAAACTAGCAGATTTACACTTATTTTCCTTCCTTCTCTACCCATCCCTTGGTGACAGTTCCTGTTGGGAGGTAAACTATTTCACAGGACAAGAAAGAAAGCAGAAAAGCATGGGGCCTTCAGGGTGTCCCTGAACAATGGAGTGACTGAGCTCTCTCTTTGTTTCAGATGTCCACACAGAAGCTGTTCAGGCTGCGCTTGCTAAACACAAAGAGAGGAAGATGGCAGTGCCTATGCCTTCCAAACGCAGGTCCTTGGTGGTGCAGACCTCGATGGATGCCTACACACCCCCAGGTGAGCAGCAGGCCTGTCTGCTTCATGAAGTGACGTGACCAGCCTGCCTCAGAATTAAGCCACTGCCAGCAACAGCAGTCTTTTTAGCTTTCAAAATCATGGTGCTGTAATACAGATTTTGAGAACCAGAAGTCCAGAAACATAAATGCTCTGAATTAAATTTGGACGGAAAATTTACATCATTATGTATATGTCTATATAAATGTGTTTTATACTTTTCTTTAGACTCAGAAATACGATACAGACTTTTAAAATCCTATAAAATTTTATCTTATTTTTCACATAGCAAGAGAAGAGTTTGTACATCCGTTGTACTAACTGAAGCTGGACTTCTCTTCTGCTTAGACTGACTGATACATTCATATTCTCAAGTCTTAAAAATGTCAGTAAGTTGTAATGTTGTATTAATAAGCTGAATGAATTGGAAAATGTAGACAGTTAACCCAAATCTGGGGTAACCAATTTTCCCTGTAAAGTGCAGGTGGTTTTTTGAGGCGTCACAGCTGCTGGCTCTGCCACTGTGGTATAAGAGTGGCCGTGGTAGCACGTCAGTTAAAGGCATGGCAGTGTGCCAGTAAAACTTAATTCACAAAAACAGGCAGAGGGTTTGGACCACAGACCTACCAAACTCTGATCTGAATGATTGAAGGTAATATCTCATTTAGATTTCTGCTTTTTGTTTAATTTTGAATTTCATACAGCTACCTAAGATCTCTGCTTAACTCTGCCCAAATAATTATAACCTATATGATCTTCAAAACTGAAGTGAAGCACACAGTTAAATTGTCCAGGTATTAGAAACATGAAGGACTGAGCCTAATTAACTTGATGGTTTTTGTGTGTTATTCTGGTTCCAACATTGTTCATGTTGTTGTTGCCACTCTGTCTTTTCTGCAGACCTAAGTTACCTGGCACACCACTTTTGTTCACAAGAGAAACCTAAGGTGCAGTAAGAATAGTTGAATATATAACACTTCTTGGAGTCTTTTGAAGTTTAGCCCTGAGTATTTGCGAGCCAGTGAGAGCAATAGAAGCACACACTTCAACTCGGAATGTGGTCGAGTATACCCAGCACTGCTTCAGACAACCCCTAAGTCTTCAACCTTACAAGCATTAAAAGCGAAAGGCCTGAGCTTTGTAAGACAGAACTTAAATAGTACAAAGCTTAGTTGTTTTGTTTTTTATTAGTAGATAATACAACAAATGTTCTTTATCTCAAGAACATAATATTCTAATAAGAAAGAGAGTCCTTTTGCCAATTTCCTTACTCTCTTTCCTTTCTTTATACTGAGCCACAAAATGTAATTTGGACTGTTTTAAAATCAGCATAATTAATATGCTTAATCCTATTTGTTTAGTTTATGGTTATAATTTGCCAAAATTTATAATGTGAAAATTTTTATTTTGTATGTATTTTGTATAACAAGTAGAATGGACTTAACAAGGAAAACAAAGCCACTTAAAATATTCTAACCAAATCTTTGGAACTAAACAGTATTCAGGGAGGTGGACATTCTTCTGAGCCACTTTCTGTAGGAAGTGTTGAATCTAAAGTACAAGGTGCAATGTGTTTTTTCCACATGTGTCCATCCTCAGCGATGTGACTGTGTCATGCTGCATGATGAAAGACAAAACATTCAGGAGAACAAACTTTGTACAAATGTCTTTGCAAAATACAGAAAAACATTATTGGAAATGTTGTTTTCAGTGAAACATCTGCGTTTGATTGACTATTTTCATGCACACCGTATAATACATTTTGTAAGCTGTCATTCGGGAGTCCTAGTGACAGTACCACACTGGGTAGGTTTGTACAGTCATAAATGCCAACACCATCATAAACACTTTTATTCACAGCCCATTTTGTGCTTAGCAGTGGTCTACATACTTGTAACTGTGCTTGCATGAACAAAATCTTGGCTTAGCTTCATTTTCTCTCATTCTGTTTTCCTTGGTTGCTGATAACATTTGTTAGAACTCATCTCGTGTCCAGTTCTCTTCAGAGAATATTCCTGAAGTCTGTATTCTCTTTATGAAGTGACTGGTTGCTGATTAGCATCATGGTTTCTGGGAAAGACACAATTAGGGTTATTGCAGTGCTATTCTTTTATAGGGGAAACTCCTCTGTAGTTTTTCACATATAAAAATAGAAGAGTATGTCAGCACTTTTGCTTCCAGCCATAAAGAAATAACTGGTAACCAGACTAACCCGTACACCATAAACAACTATAAAACTGCACAAATCAGACGACTGTTTGTAGACTGTGGACCTCATTCATGGAATCAAATGAAAATACATCAAAGAACTAAATAAAAATATAGTCTTAATACTTGAACTGAGCAGAGAAAGGAAAAAAAAATTTTTAACAATAGAAACTACAGAAATGAAAAAATTTAATAAAAAATGAAATTCTCTGGATTGATTCACTGGATCAGTTTAAAATCAAATTGGAGAAGTGGAATAAGAGTCTGTGAACTTGAAGAGTGATCAGAAGAAATTAATTAAACTGAAGAACAGAGAGACCAAAGATTAAAGAAAACTTAACAGAACCTCCAGCATCTGTGATATGTCAACATACTTGTAATTGAAATCCAAGAAGGAAAAGAGAGTGAGAAAAGGGAAGAAAAACTATTTACAGAAATAAGGGTCAAAAACTTCTCAGATTGATGTAAGACTCCACCTCACAAATACCAGTTCAGTGAGTCCCATACAAGTGAAGTACAGAAAGAACCATCCCTAAGTTCATAACAGGCCAAGTGCTGAAATCCAAAGATTAAGAGGAAACCTTGAAAGTAATCAAAGGAAAACAGACACGTTGCATACAGGAGAACAATCGTATGAAGTATACATACTTATGTGAAGATACAGTAAAGGCTGGAAGATGATGGAAAGACATTTTAAAGGTGCTAAAAGGAAAAAACCAAAACTGTCCACTCATATTCAGTGAAGGTATCCTTCATGAAGGTGAAACAGAGGCACAATGAGACGCCTGAGAGCTGGGAGGATGTGCTGCCCCCAGAACTGCAACCCAGATGCCATTCAGGCAGTGGGAGGTCATGGCAGGTAAAAGCTGCATCTGTGGAAAGGAAAGAACGCTGGAAGCAGTAAATAGCTGGGGAAACATAAAATACTCTGTTTTTCCCTTGTAATTTTCTTTATAACAACAACTGCACAAAAGACAAGGCCAGGCAAATGGAATTATACTGTTGTATAGTTACTATGTTTTTGAAGTAGGAAGCAGAGTGCGGAAAGAAGGAAATGTATAGTGTTAGGTGTGATGTGAGTACAAGTGGGGAAAAAGTTTGTAATGTCAGATTTGAAGAGCAGTTACATTATTGACCCCGTGTAGACTCATCAGAGATTCATATTCTTAGCCCTAGAACAACCATTACAAAAATGAAAAGCGGTAGAGATAAGACTTTAATAGAGGACATAAAATGAAATTCGTTAAAAAAAAAAAAAAAAGGAAGGAAAAATCAACAGAAAAAGAGATAAAAATCAGAGGAATGAATAGATAACGAGTAGCAAAATGTTAGGTTTAAAGCCACTCATCAGTGATTACAATAAATGTAAATGGACCAAAGGCCCACATTAAAAGAGTTTGTCAGACTGGATGAAAAAAACAGGAAGCTACAGCTATATGTTGTCTGCAAGAGACACATTTAGGTATAAAAACAAGGATAGTTTTAAAAATTATGAAAAAATACACACTGGAAACATCAAGCATAAGAAAGTGAACAAAGCTGTATTGGCATCAGACGAGGTAGACGACAAGACGCAGTACAAGATACAAAGAGGACTGTTGCACAGTGGAAAGCAAGCAGTTCACCAGGAAGACGTGACAATAAATACTCATATACCTAAAAATAGAGCGTTACAGTTTACAAAGCAGCAACTGGCACAATGAAGGGAAAATAGAAGAATCAGAGCTAATAGTTGGAGATTTAAAAATAGCCTTTTTTGTGTGTTTCTTTTTCCAACTTTTTTTTTTTTTAAATTTTAAGCCTTCAGAAAACTTGAAAGTAAAATTGACACAGGTATACTTTTCACCTAAATTAAGCAACTATAACAATTGGGTCATATCTGTGCTCTTTTACACACGCACACGCACGCACGCTGTTGCAATCATCCTGACACTTCACACCTAAATACTTTGTCATCTGTCTCCTTAAAATGGACACGCTTATGTAATAACAGTACATCATACATAAAATTTTAAGCACAAAATACCCTTCTTAAATAATCGTAAATTTACCAAAACAACACTATCAACCAACTTGATGCAGTTGATACTCACAGAGTGTTACACCCAACTATTGCAGCAGTACAGTCCTTTTGAATACCTTTCTTGGGTTATAATTTACATCTCATAAAACTTAGCACCTTGTAAGTGTGTAATTTAATGATTTTTAGTAAATAAATAGATTGTGCAGTCATTCCTGCAATGCAGTTTTAAAGCATTTCCACACCCCCCAAAAGTTTCCTTGCGCCCATTTGCAGTTAATTCTCATCCTCTCACCCAGCACTAGGGAGCATTTGATCTGATTTACACGCCTCTGTGAATATTCTAGACATTTTGTAAATGAATTCATAAAATAGGTCCTTCTGTATCTTCTTTAGCATGTTTTTGAGCATCCATTCTGTAGCATTGGTAGCTCCTTCCTTCTTCTTGTTGAATTCTAACAGATACACCACGTTTTGTTTATCCGTTCACTAGTTGGTGGATATTTAGCTTGTTTCCAGTTTTTGGCTATTATGAATAATGCTGCTGTTAACATTTATGTGCATATATTTGTGTATACATGTAATTTTATTTATCTTGGGCAGATTCCTAGGAGTGGAATTAATGAGTCTTATGGTAAGTTTATGTTTAACCTTTAAGAAACTGCCCAGTTGTTTCCATAATGACTGCACCATTTTATATTCCCACCAGCAACGCGTGAAGATTCCAGTGTGTCAGCGTCCTTGCCGATACCTGGTGTTGTCCTTACTTTTTTTAATAGCCATTCTAATGGATATGAAGTAGTATTTCATGTGGTTTTTATTTCCCTAATGACTTATGATAATTAGCATCTTTTCATCTGCTTATTAGCCATTTGCATATATTCATTGGTGAAGTGTCTGTTCAAATTTTTGACCCATTTTTAAAACAAGTTGTCTGTTCTCTCACTGGTTAAGATTCTTTATGTAATCTGAATACAAGTGCTTTATCAGATACACAGATTGCAAACTGTGGTTTGTCTTTTCTTAATGTTGTCTGTGATAGACAAAATTAAGGCCCCCTCCAAAGATGTCCATGTCCTAATTCCTAGAACTTGTGAACATATCACCCTACATTGTAAAAAGGATTTTGCAGATAAGATTAAGTGAAGGATCTTGAAATAGGGTGGTAATCCTGGATTAACCAGGTGGGCCCACTACAGTCAAAGAGGTCCTTATTCATACAGAGAAAGACAAGTACTATATGATTTTGCCTAATATGAAGAATCTTAAAAAAAAAAACAACTCATGGGAAAAGGGATCAGATTTGTGGTTACCAGAGGCAGGAGGTGGTGGGAGGGGGAATTGGAGGAAGGTAGGCAGAAGGTAAAGACTTCCAGGTGTAAGTACTAGGGGTGTGATGTGCAGTGTGGCACCTGTAGCTCCTGGTGCTGTCTGGTGCATATGAAAGCTGTTAATAAAATCCAAGAGTTCTCACCATTTTATATGAGATGAGGGGTGCTAACTAAACTTACTGTGGTAATTATTTCATAATATACGTAAGTCAAGCTATTATGCTGTACACCTTAAACTCACAGTGGTGTAGGCCAAGTATATTTCAATAAAACTAGAGGGGAAAAAGGTCCTTAGAGAGGGAAGAATGTCAAAGTCCAAAAAAAAAAGAAAAAGACAGTGAACCCAAGGTTGGAGCGATACACTAAGAACAGATGAAGGGCTGTGGGCCAGGGATGCAGGTGACGCAGGCAGCCTCGAGAAGGCAGTTCTCCGTAAAGCCTCCGGGAAGAATGTGTCCCTGCCGACACTTTGATCTTAGACTTCTGGCTTCTGGAACTGTGAGGTAATAAATACATGTGCTGTTGTAAGCCACCGAGTTTGTGCTGACTTGTTCTGTTACCCATAGGAAAATAATCGCATCTTTTGAAGCTTAAGGGTCTTTTATTTTGATGAAGTTCAGTTCATCAGTTATTTTACGGATTGTGCTAGGGGAAGTTTTAGACGTTTCATAGTTCTTTCAGTTAGGTCTCTCTGATCCATTTTGAGTTAATTTTTGTTTATGAGGGGAGGTAAGGGTCTGTGTTTTTTGTTTGCTTGGTTTGGTTTTCGGTACATGAACAGCCAGTTGCCCAGCAACGTTTGTTGAAAAGATAATCTTTTTCTCACTGAATTATCTTGGGACCTTGGTCAAAAATAAACTGACCACGACTGCAAATGTAGAACGTTATTTCTGGGTTCAGTTCTGTCCCATTGATACACATGCCTGTTTATGTCCTGGTATCACTATCTTGAGTACTGTAACTTTATGGTAAGTTTTAATTTCAGGTAGTGAAGTTCTCCGTCTTTCTCAAAATTATGTTGGCTCTTGTCGGTCCTTTGCATTTCCAAATAAATTTTAGAATAAGCTTCCAATTTCCTAAAACACAAAGTCTCCCGGGATTTCACCAGCTACTGTCTTTATATTTTTGCTTAGATATGTTGCTAAGTGTTTCATTCTTTCAGATACTGTTGGGGCTGGAATTGTTTTCTTATTTTTATTCCCTTATTGTTCAGTGCTGGTATCTGTACAGAGATATTCTGTTTCTTTGTTTGGTGGTCCTGTGAATTTAAGAAGTCGGATATATAACCATGCAGCTCTTTTCACCTGACGTAGTGACAGCTCATGCTAACTGGTTGGATGGCTGGGTTTTGACTTCTGGCCACTAGATCAAAATGTGCTTTTTCTCTGGGTGATGGGAATAATTTGCAATCTGTCCAGCCAGAAAAGGGGGTGTGCGTTTGAGGGTGCTGGCGTGTATCTGCTTTGATAAGTGACGCCCTGGTGTTCTCACTGTGTGTGCTTGTCCCACTGCAGAGGTTCATCTTGTCTCACCGTCCTTAAGTCTTCTCAGTGGAGGCAGCCCCCATTAAGAAACTTTCTTGGGAGCTCCACAGAACTTTTCATTACAGCCCACCTCTGTCTTCAAAGGTGACTGGAAAATTCGCTGGGCATGTTGATGACTCTGGCAATGTAAAGGTAGTTCTGGAGACTGAGGAGTCCAAGATCAAGGTGTTGGCATTCGGTGTCTGGTGAGAGCTCTCTTCCTCATGGTTGGCCATATTCTCGCTGAGTCTTTACATGGCAGAAGGGCTAGCTCATCTAGTAATTCAGTAATTTTTCAGTGTGTTCCATCTGTGAATAAAGATGGTTTTACCGCTTCCTTTCCAATCCGGATGCTTTTAATTTTTTCTTTCCTCTGTATTTTTCTGGCCAGAACCTGCTGGATAACGTTGAACAGAAGTAGCAAGAGGGGGCTTCTTGCCTTGTTCTTATCTGAGGGGAAACGTGTATAGTCATTTACCTTTATGTGCAGTGTCAGCTGCGGGTCCTCACGACGCCCTTCACGGGGCTGACGACGTTCCCTCCTGTTCCTGCCTTGTTAAGAGGCTTTATCACGAGTGGGTGTTAGGTTTTAGGAAATACTCTTTCTGTGACTTAAGCGTAACTTACCGTTTTCCTCTCTTTATTCTACTAACATGGTATATGGCATTAATTCACTTTTGAATGTCAAATCAACGTTAATTCACGCTCATATGTATAATCCTGGTCACCACTTGGTCACGGTGTCCTGTACATTTTATATGTTGCTCAGTTCTGTTTGGTAGTATTTTTGAGAATTTTTGTGTCTGTATCATGAGTGATACTGTTCCGTAGTTTTCTTATGAAAAGAAGGGGTGATGAATGAAAGACTGATTTGTAAGGGAGTGTGAGGAAACTTTGGGGGGGTGGTGATGTGAAGTGTGGATACGTGGTTATGTACATTTCTCAAGAGTCTTAAATCTGAGGAGTTGAATAGATATTTTTCGAAAGAAGATTCACAAGTGACCAGTGATCACATGAAGAAATACATAAGATCACTGATCACTAGGGAAATGCAGATCAGCACTGCAGTGAGATACAGCTGCACACCCACGAGGACGGTGATGATCAAAACACCAGAAAATTACAAGCGTTGGTAAGTACGTAAAGCAACTGGAACCCTTGTGCACTGTTGGCAGAAATGAGAGATGGTGCAGCCTCTGTGGAAACAATATGTCAGTTCTTCAAAAAATTAAAAATAAATTTACCATATGATCCAGTAATTCCACTTCTGAGTACATACTCAAAAGAATTTAAAGGAGGATCTTGAAGAGATATTTATATACCTATGTTCACAGCAGCATTATTCACAACAGCTAAAACATGGAAACAACCCAAGTGTCCACGGCAGATGAATGAATGTCAGAACGTGGTCTGTACACACCGTGGAATATTATTCAGCCTTAAGGAGGAAGGAAGTTCTGACACATGCTACCAATGGATGAACCTGAGAACCTTATGCCAAGTGAAATAAGCCAGTCACAGAAAGACAAATAGTGTGGGATTCCACTTGCATGAGGTGCTTAGAGTCGTCAACGTTGCATAGTAAGTAGAAGGTTGCTTGTCATGGGAGGGGGAGGAGGCACTGGAAAGTCACTGTTTAATTGTTAAATGTTTCAGTTTTGCAAGATGAAATGAGTTAACATGGATGGATGGTGGTGAAATGAGTTATGGGGAGGTTGTACAGCAGTGTGAATGTATTTAATACCGATGAACTGTATACTTAAAAATGGTAAAAATTTATGTTATATGTATTTTACCACTATTGTTTAAAAAATTGAAAAAAGTCTTAGGTTGAATACAAAAAGTATACATTTTCTTCTTATGTAAAATATAATTCTAAGTTATTGTAAAAGGCAGGGCAAGGGGAGAGAATTGGTTACTCTCCTAATATTGTTGTTGCCCCTCTAACAGATTTCTCACAAATAAACTTTAAAAAGTTCTGGGCGGCATAGGCCACATCACTGTGATAACAAAATACTGGTTTAAGTATCCTTTACAAACATTGTTGTGTTAAAGAAAAAGTTGTGTGTCTTGATTTAAGACAAATTACCATTTCTCTTATTCTCATTAAGTGTTCTAGACCGACTCCCATCGGTTCTTCCTCCTGGCATCTCACTTAACTCACCTATATGTAGGGTCCTGAGTGTTATTCTTACACTGAAGTTTAAAAAACAAGTACACCAGTAATTTAGTCTCCAAAACCTTCTAGGTGAAAAGTTATCAAATGAATACTACTTCCATTAATTTTAATGAAAAAAGTGACATATTTTTTCTCAATCCAAAATATACAGTTTTCATAGATAGCAAAATCAAATAAATAATGAAAAATTTGTGTAAGAAATGAAAGTAAAAATGAATGCATTGAGTTTGATCACAGAGTGTAATCTGTGTAATGGAATGAGTTACTGTCCTTCCCAAAGGACGAGGCAAAGACTTTAAGGTGCACAGAAAACATTTGGTTTCTCCCCAAACTCTTGAGTGGAGAAAATTGGTGAGTATGTCTTTGTCCAAGAATGTAAAAACTTTTTATAGAATATTTAAGACGTTTTGGATGAAGACTTGAGTATACTAAAAAAATCTTTTGTCGTCTGAAAAGCAGTGTAAGTTTTCAGGTGTGTTCGGAGCAGAAGCTGTTGACCAGTTGGAGTGTGAGGTGGGCCTGCGTTTGGGCGTTTGGAGAGGGCCCGGCCCGGGCATGCTTCTCTCCGCGACGCACAGCAGATCACTTCTCCTTCGACAGACACCTCCTCCGGCTCGGAAGACGAAGGCTCGGTGCAGGGTGACTCCCAGGGCACCCCCACCTCCAGCCAGGGCAGCATCAACATGGAGCACTGGATCAGCCAGGCCATCCATGGCTCCACCACCTCCACCACCTCGTCGTCCTCCACCCAGAGCGGGGGCAGCGGCGCCGCCCACAGGCTGGCTGACGTCATGGCCCAGACGCACATAGGTGAGTGCCCTGTGGGGCTCCTGTCCGCAGTCTTCTCATCCTTTTAGGTCTGGGCGCTACAGGGCAGCTGGGCCCTTTCTCTGGGATTTCCCTGTCTGTGCATCATGGCCGTGGAATCGCCCAAAGGCAGCTCAGCCCCGCTCACTCTCCTGGGCTGCTTTGCTGCGCTGGGTTTTCTGTTGTGTGAAACCCTTGGTTTCACCACTTTTTGGGCCCAGACGTCTGCTACCGCTGTAATTTCAGGAGTTTTCTGCTAGTAGAAGAATGCATTCTTGTTCACTAGGGAAGCTTGCAGCCGTATCTGGTTGCATGTTTTCTTTGACTCACCTATGCTAAAATACGCTCTTAAATGAAAATTTAATTGTGCTGGTAAACAAGGCGGGGGGCTTCAGAGTGAGTCTGCCCTCACTGAGGAGGTCACTGAGGAAGGGGAAGCTTTCATTGCTGCTGCTTATGCGGTCTTCTGCTGTGGGTGTGGGGATTTCTGGGGCTGTTCTTGTTACTTTGTGTGTGATTTCCCTGATGAGCGAGATCCTCTGTATTGAAAAAGCAGCGTTGGGAAGCGTTGGCACCACGTTTGGAAATAGTGTGAAAGTGAGACTCAGTAAGAGTCGTTGGAGGACAGGCCTGTTGGATGGCAGTGGGCCTGCGAGACGGGGTGAGCACAGCCCAGGGTTCTCTGCCTCTGCCTGAGGCCTGCACCTCAGTG
Organism: Camelus bactrianus; assembly: GCF_048773025.1. NCBI lineage: Eukaryota > Metazoa > Chordata > Mammalia > Artiodactyla > Camelidae > Camelus > Camelus bactrianus. The sequence continues at coordinate 31,516,449 of NC_133573.1, forward strand.
TGCCACGCCCATCAGGTATGCAGTCCACATCTGTTCTGACCCATTTCCTGCTGTGGATTAAGATTTTTAAATATTTCAATAATAAAAATAGCCATAAATTACTTGCTTTGAATGTGGTGCCAAGATGGTTCAGTATGTTCTCTATTCAAACGGCGTGGACTAGGGTCAGTGGTTGATAACTGAGTACAGGACAGGGGCACACTGTCCTCTCACATCTGAATTCATATCCGAAAAATCCACTGTAGAAAACGGGTAAGTGAAATGAATGTGTTAAATACTTCGTGAACGTCTCAGACTCACAGAGTACTTGCTTCTAGATTATGGGCTACTTGACAGTCAGGAATTCCAGACTGACTTCTTAGGACTTGGCCTCAACAGCACTCGCTCAGAATGAAGTTGAGGTTTTTCAGAATCATCAATGAGACCGGTTGTCCACCTGCAGGACACAGGCAGCCGGTCAGGAGAGCTGGGTCTGGTCCCTGCTCGCACGTTAACGGCTGTTGGCTTCTTCGGAAGTCACTTCTTTCTGCCTTAGTTTTCTGGTGGAAAGAGAAGGTGATTTTTTCCTTTGTACCTCTCCATTATGAGTAAAAAGAAGAAGATTCTTCACAATTTTTAAAGTACCACTCACATGCAAAGTGGTACTGTTAAATTTCAACTTAAAATGCTTTCGGTACCAGACACTGGTTAATGTGCACTGAGAACTTCTGCTTGAAATCACAGTAAGAATCTTGCTATGTACATAGTAAGAAAAACAGAAATGTGTGACCATTAAATGTTTTTAGATACTAAAATTTCTTCCTGTGTGTGTTTTGGAGACTGAGTCAGTTAACTTTTAAGGAAATATGAGAATCTTACCAAGAGAAACACATAATTTTAAGCAAATTACTCTCTGCCTTTGGATCTCCTTTTGTGAATTTACACGTGGAATACTGGAGGAAATTATAGCACAGAGAATTAAATTTATCCAGACCAAAAGGCTGCCTTGCTCGTGTGCGTTAAGTCTCAGAGTAACCTCAACATAGCTTCTGAGTGTGTGACAGTTCAGTAATTTCTAATCTGGCACTAAGATAAGTTCCTAGAATATCTGGAAATTTTCTGTAAATGTGAAAGAGAAATTTTGAAAGAAAGCAGTGGCAAAATAATAAAGGAAGAAAAGGAGAATTAAAATACTTTATTCCTGTGGCAAAGCAGAAGAAGTACAAAGTCAGAACTGGCAATAATGCAACCTTTGGTCGAGGTCATCGAGAGCGTTCACGTGAGGAACTCTGTGTCTGTGTGTGTGTTAAGGGGTTCAGGGCCAGTAAACCACCGCCTGTGGGTCTGGTCCCTCGAGGCGAGGTACTTGGGAAGAGTCTGTAGACACCTCTTCCCAGTGAGGAAGGAAGACGAGCGGGTAAAGACCACGAAGCGTCTGCCACCCGGGGCTGTTCTCTGCCGTTGCTGTGGGGTCTTCGTGACGACACGGCGGGGCATCTCCGCGCGTGACTCCAGCCAGGCTGGTTGCCGGACCACGCGGCCCCTGCCGGGTGGTCTTTCTGTCTCTGGCTCTGCGTGATGTTTTTCACACCGAAGACATTGACGACGATGGCTCAAGATGCTCCACCCTGAGATGCCGAGGCCTGAAACCGCGGATTTGTCTGCAAGACGGCGGCTCCCTGCAGCTCAGACAGGACTGCCCTCGCTCATCCAAGGCCCTTGCCCCACAGCGAGAACCAGAAAGTGTTCACTCAGAACCTCTGTGCATGGCACGTTCTTCAGACAATTTGAAAAGAAAGGATTAATACCTCTAAAATATTTTATCATTATCAAAAGTTGAGGAGCACAATTGAGAATAACCAGGAGAATTACAGCAATACTTTGAAACTTCAGGAGGCATATTTGTAGGAGGCACGAGAGTAAAATATTATAGGAATTAGTTAGCTACATAAAAGTGGAGAAGTTGAAGCAAAACTATTAATACATTTCAAGATTAAGAAAGAAGAACAAATCAGAATGGATAACCTACATTGAGGATCAAAGTGTGTATATTCAGAAAATTAAAGAGACTTCTGCGTGAGCTGTTCTTATTTTGTGGTTACAGATGTGTTGGTAAGGTCTCTGTCACCCTTTGTCACTGACACATCTGAGACGTCATAGGGTTTCATCTGCATGTGTTGGGGGTTTATTGTCATTAACCAGATATTCGTAGAAGTAACTGCCGTTCCCAGAATATTACAGAACTTATTGGCTTGAATGCTGCTTTTGGTGTGTGCTGTTTGCACAGCAGGGACATTCTCCTCAGGTCTCTTGCATCCGATCCTGCTGGGCTGGTGGATGTGCGCCCGTGCCTGACGCGTGATCGTCATGGAGCCTGGCAGTTGTGCCTGAGTCTGGAGTCCAGTTTTCTAGGGAATTTGTTCAGAGGACTTGAATAGCCACCACTGTGATAGATTACCCTAACTTATTTATGTGTAATCATCCAGAGTACCAGAGAATTCTTTTATAAACTCTCTTCCAGTACTTTTCACACATTTACAGTCTTAAAGGATTAAATACACATCGAGGATGGTGATATTATATCAGCAAGGCCTGCACACTTGGGGCTGGGGTCTCCATGCCACACCCTCTCCCCTCCCCTCCCAGCCGGGCATCCCTGCAGCTAGAGCTTCATAATTCTTAAGGCAGGGTGGGTCAATTTCTTCAGTGAAGGCCAGAGAATATTTTAGGCTTTGTAGCTCTGCTTTCTAGCCAAGAGCAGCTGTAGACAGTGAGCAGGGGGCTTGGCTGTGCACCGGCAGAACTGTATCAAAGCAGGTAGCAGGCCACCCCATGATCCACAGTTTGCCGTCTCATTTTCTAGAGAGTGTGAAGCCACACTACTGAGAAAGTAAGTGGGAAAAAGTGTATTTGACAACACGAGGTCGACTGGAGACTCGTCCATGAATTCCTGCGCGTTTCTTCGGGCTCCTTGGGTGATTTCAGTACTTGGAGGAGCCTGGCTTTCTCATCGGCCGGCGTGACTGGGAATGTCTGGTTAGGTCTCCGTCTGGCTTGGAACCCTGCCTCGTCTTGGTTGGTTGGTAGGACAGCCGAGGGCTGCACGGGTGCACTCAGCTGAAGCTGGATGAGCGCCCGTGGGTCTTTCCCGTCCACTCTTCAGATGTCTCTGACCACCGATCCTTGTCTGACTCAGATGTTTCCGCGTCTCTCTCCATTCATGTTGTGCTGCTTTCTTCTCCAGAGAAGAAAGCTCCTTTTCCAGGGTTCATCTCTTCATCCTCATCCTGGGTCCCAGCTCCTCCTGCATCTGCTAGCTCACCTCTTTTCTCTTTTGTGTCTTCATTCCCCCATTGGTGAACCGGAGCTTTGGACCCCCTGCCTGCCCCACAGCCTGATCCCCCTGCCCCCGGGTCCTGCCCTCTCCTTCTGGTGGCTCCTGCCCCCACCGTCTCTGCTTGCTGGTCTCATCCACGCCCCCAGGTTTCAGGGCTGCCTGCTCTTTCATGGCTTCCAGGTCTGCCCTGTTTTCACCAGTCCACGCTTCAGACTGCTTCCTGCTCCCGCACATCAGCCCCCCATACCCTGAGGTCAGCTCATCTGATGAGGAGCCCTCAGCCATCCTTGGCTTTTGCTCCCACCTACCAGCCACGTCCCTGTTCTGGGCTTGTGGCTGCCATGTGTCTTGCAAGCCTTCTTCCCCTCCATCACTGCTCCTGGGTCCAGGCACGTCACCTCCCACCGGGACTGCTGCAGCCCCTTCCAGCCTCGTATCTGTCCGTTTCACGATGTCCTGTACCTTCTTGCTATTAGAGGACAGATCTGCTCCTCTTTTCCCAAAAACTGCTTCGGAATTTTTGCTGCTCAAAACTGATTTTGCTAATTGGGATTTCATACTTAGAATCAAAGTAATGATTTCTGCGCCCTCAAGTACCTTGACATCGGGCATGGTGTTTGTCCCGTGCTGCAGGAGACTTCGTTGGGCTGCAGCACCTTGGTGCACACAACAGAGAGACGCCTGTTCAGTCCTCCTTTTTCCCAGTGTTCAAGCGCACTTGACTCAGAAAGTAGCGACACAGTCCTTCACGCTTTATGCTGTGAGTTTCACAGATTCTTTCCTGGAACTCGGGAGAGGAAGGGGTCCCCACGCTGCAGGGTGTCAGGGCGCGGTGTCACTTGTGCCCTTGGCCATGGTGAGAAGTTCGCGGCATTCTTGTGCCTTCAGAAGGTGGAGGTGATGCCCAGGGCACCTGGCCAGTGAGCGGTCAGCAGGAAGCACACACAGACCTGCCCGATGGAGGACTCCTTCCTGCTTGAGACACTCCAGTTTCACTCCCTCCTTGGCGCCTTTGGTCCACCTTGGCCCTGCTTGTTAAAAACAGAGACCTTTTCAGACCAAAGGGCAGTTAGACTTTGCATAAGCAATAAAAACTTCAGCGTCCCTGTCACAGTCCGCTGAGTCTGGTCTGTGCAGGCCTGTGAAGATTAAAGCCCTTCGTCATGAACTGGAGTTTGTGGACATGAAAACCAGGATGCTGTTGTCTGCAGCTGGAGGTTCCTATTCTGATACTGGAACGTCCGGAGATCGTCTGATGGTCACCATCCACCTTTATGGGATTTTTGTGGCATAAATGTGGGAGGGAGGCAGTTCCAGGTCTGAGACCCGTGTAATCCTGCTCAAGTCAACCTCTCAGAGCTTCGGCCGGAGAGATGTTTGAACGTAGAGCCAGCCGGCCCGCGCAACCATCTCCAGGTTTGGTCTGCACACGGTTGCCGGCAAACCTGAAGAGCAGCTGTGCGTCGCCATTAGCAGCGCTGCGCACTCCCACTCCCACTTTCACAGGTGACGGGCTGTGCGACTCTCTCCCTGAGTGATTACAAACACTTACAAGATAGACCCTCACTCCAGCATCGTCGCACGTCACTTCTGGGGGAGACTCCAGCAGCGCTTCCCTCTTGGAGCCATGAGAGGAGACGGTCCTGGTGACGCCGAGGCGGGAGGCCCGCTCGTCTGGCGAGCCGCGCGTGGGAGGTGGGCTGGGCGGACCTGAGCGGTCTTGCTTTGTGAGGCTCCTCCCTCCCTCAGCGTTGTGTCACCTCCCCGTTTTCATTGAGGAGCCCAGTTTGCCGCTGCTGCGTGGAGGGTGCAGCCCCATCGTCGAGGAAGCTCGGCGGGCGGGTGGTCTGAGGGCCTGTGTCAGTTTCTGCTCCGACAGTGGAGGTCGGGTTGACTGGGAGCCTTGGGTGGGCCCTTGCTGGCGTGTGGAAGGCTGGGTTCCTGTGAGCACGTCCCTCCTCAGCCACCATCAGCCCACCATGAGCACATTGCTTTCTTCACGTGAAAACCAGATTTCCTGTTTGCCTTCTCTCCATTTAAGTCATTTGGGGACTAATAATAACAGGCTGTGAAAAGTAGGGTCTCTGTGATCACTGACCCCGAGATTCCCCGTTGTACAGCTGGAATTAAAGAAAGCTGGAACAGCGCTGGAACAGAAGCATGTTACCTGTAGTCGTCAGGTGCTCTCTAACGTGTTCATTCTTTGAATTGCTCCTCCAGAGCTTGCTCGGCACACGCAACTCCAGCGCTTGCTGTGTGTTGTGCACCGCCAGCGTCTGCGTGAGACACAGCAGGCCGGACTGAGCGGACGCCCCCAAGAGCAGGGGTCTAGGAAGGGTTAGTTCAGGGAAGCATAGGATTTCCAAGGCAGAGTTGAGCAGGGAGACCAGCCAGTGTCCTGAAACGATCATGGCCGGAAACAGCTGTCAGCAAGGGGCAGATCGAAGATAAGAGTAACAGACCAAAACGCAGAGTGGGCGGGGTGCGGTGCATGAGTGGGACCCCTGGTACTGATGGCGCCAAGACCCTGTGCCTTTATTCCCGATTCTTAAGGATCCCATGTCAGCTGCTGGGAGCAAAAGCCATGCAGGGGTGGATGAGATGGGACCCACCCACGTGGGAGCAGATGCAAAGGTGTCACCAGTAGCTCAGGGGCGGTCACAGTGGAGGTGACACTTGACAGGTGGCCGGAAGGACGCTGCCCTTCTTTTGTTGATTTTAAAAGCACTGGGAAATTGATCTAAGGGACAGTGGGTCCCCTGGCTCAGAAGGTATCTTCAGAATGTTCCTGGTGCGCGTGGGCCTGGCTGGCCTCGGCCCTGGGACTGGTGAGCACTTAGACCTTGAACCTGCACCGCCAGCCCCACCCCACTTTTTCCTTACCCATCAACAGGTGTTTCTTGAACATCTGCTACATGCAGATGTCCTTTAAATACTCCCACAGACAGGTAACTGAGTTAAATGCTTGGAGTGAGACGGGGCACCGTGTACCGGTGCCGTGGGACTTCCGACAGAGGCCAGCTAGCTGCTGGGTTTGTAGTCCTGTAGTGACAACATACACAGGGAGTCTGAGGGGCGGGCTGGCATATAAATAAGCTGGGAGAGCACTTTGAAGTCACCCAGCCGTCACTGTTCCTATTTGTTAATTACCAGATATGTTGGAATTACTATTCTTCCCAACTTCAGAGTAGAAACACCGCAGTACTTCTGCCACCCAACACAGACTCGCCGTCGACGTGGCTCCAGCGCAGCACAAATACAAGTAAATCTGAGTGGAACAGAAGAGACGCTGCGAGCGGGTGTGTTAGCTGCCCTGGTTTTGTGTGACTGATCTGACGTTTTGCTTGTCATGCGTTGGCATTATTATGTTTTCATTTGAAATATGAGCCCCCAGTGAGTTGCTGCTCAGCCCTGGAGACTTAGATTTTTTTGAAACACGCAGCAAAATGTTAGGTGAAAGCACTGGTAGGGTGATGAAGTGGATGGATTCAGCGCCTGAAACTGGATTAGAGAGGTGATTTGCGAGGTCCTCTTCTCTCCCTCTTGCTCTTCCCTCAGTGGTCTGATAGAGTCCCAGCCTCGCCCTCCTCCCTCCGACAGGTGCTCTTTTTCTGGGTTAAGAGCTAAGAAATTGCCCCTAAGGGTATGTGTCAGTTCGCTCAGGCTGCCTTAACAAAGCACCTTAAACACAGCTTACACAACACACGTTTATTGGCTCACAGTTCTGGAGGCCGGAAGTCTGAGAGCACGGTGTCGGCCATTTCTTCTGTGGCCTCTCTCCTGGGCGTGTAGATGGCCGTCTTCTCTGTGCGTGTCTGTGTCCTCATTTCTTCTAAGGACACCAGCAGGTAGAAGTAGGGCCCGTCATGACCTCGCTTTACCTTAATTGCCTTAATCTTTAAAGACCCCATCTCCAAACACAGTCACCTTCTGAGAGCCTGGGGCTAGGACTGCAACATGTGAATTGTGAGGGGACACAGTTCTCTCCATAGCAGGCTGGACACTGTTGGAAAAGGAGATGTGAGGTGGGGACCTTGACTCCCCACTGATGGGCCGTGTTTGGGTTGTTATCTTTACAGAGATCTGCAGTTCAGACCTGGAAAGATAGCTTCTCGTGTGGAGAGCGGCCCAGGCCTGTATTCTCTCCTCGCACATCTTTGTGCCTAGTGACAGCAATGCCAGTGTCTGTTTATCTGCGTAATTGCCACTTTCCCATCATCACCTCCTTTCACAGGACAGGGAACTGCCCCCGGTGATGAGCTCTGAGCGTTGGGTCTGAGGACCAACTGGCCCCCTCAGCACTGACGGCCGCAGCCTGTGCACATTTTCACACACCTGCTGATCAGGGTACCTGGCGTCAGGGGACTCCCGAGTCCAAGCACCCGGGATGCGCTGGTCACGCTGGGTTGCTGTGTTTGAAACTTGCCTGGGATCACCGACTGCTCTTCTGCGGCCTCACGTCTCCTTCGTGTGGGCCCCTCAGCACACGCGGGCTCACTGCCACGGAAGGCAGTCTTGTCTCCTGGCAGATTCCGTACTTGCCAGCCCGCCTACTTGTTAAAATTATTTTCAGCCTAAACTTAGTACCCATGGGCCTTCTCCAGGTCGTTTCCAGACATTTGCACAATGACTAAAATTTGAGTCCCTGACGTGCGGGTTCCCAGCAGAGTCAGCAGGGCGACCCTCTGGCTTCTTGTTCAGCACAGCCCATAAACGTGTCCTTTACACGAGGTCCCTGTGTTCCCTCCTCTTGTCCTTTTCCTTGATGACAGCTTAGAACAGCCATCGTGTGGAGTGCTGAGGGGGCCAGCGTTCAGAGGAAAAAGGCCTCCAGTGCCTGCTCCCCTTTCAGCACAAGGTAATGTGCTTCTGTCGCGTGGAACTGTGGGATCTCGACAGCTTGCTGTCTAGCAAGGATTAACAAGCCAAAACTAGCAGTGTACTACCTGTTATTAGAGCTTAGTACATAGAAAGTGCCATCGGTAGTCTCACTTGACATACTTTCCTTAGTGCCTTATTTAATACACACAGAAGCGTGCTCTTCCTGTTTAACCGTTTAAGTGCTTAACTTTATCGTCAAGGAGTGTTGTGGGGAAGGACTGCTGCGCGTCTCATTGTGCAGAGCGCGGCACCCACACCCACTGGGTGTAAGCAGGTGTTTTGGGGACGACTGGACAGTTAAGTGTTATTCGTGCTGAAACAGGTGATAGACTAGTTCTATTCCTGCGTGTTCAGCTTCCATTAAGAAATGCTCCAACTTTACATATGTTAACTCATTTTATCTACCTTACAAGAAAGTAGTCACTATTGTTCCCATTTGATGGATGAAGAGATTGAGGCAGAGAGAGGTCAAGACACTTCCCAAGATCTTAACAATTTTGCAGAACTGGGATTCAAACCCCAGGCTCTCTGCCTCTAAAGCTTGAGCTCCTGACTGCCTCTGTGACAGACAAGGTTACTCTTTGGTGAACAAACACGTAACTTGCAATATCTCTTTTTCCACTGGCCGCTTGAAGACATTGTTTTAATTATGCTGCAGTGATTCATTGTTACGACTTCTGTTACGATACTATGTCTGAAGCTTTACTTAACTTTGTTCCGTGTTGAGTAGTAGAAGTTATTATAAAGACCCTCTTTTTGAATTTACTTTGTACTTTACTAAAGTGCAGTCAGTTTACAGCGTTGTGTCAGTCTCTGGCGTGCAGCGCCTTGGTGCCATGCTGAGACTTCTGTGGTCGTCTGTGATTCACAATCTTGGCTTCTTAGGATGTGGCAGTTTTGAAACCCTGTTGCTTGCTTATAGCCTTCAGAGTAACTCTGTCATGATAATCAGAAAACGGACTGTTTGCTTTTTCACAGAAAATCACTCTGCGCCCCCTGACGTAACCACTTACACCTCAGAACACGCGGTACCAGTAGAAAGGCCGCAGGGCTCCACGACATCCAGGACAGCCCCGAAGTATGGCAATGCTGAGCTCATGGAGACCGGCGACGGTATGTCTTCCTACGAGTGCTCCCTCCACCATCGTGAGCACCGCCACAGTGCCTCTGGGGCACCGTTGGCTCATTAGCTCCTCAGGGTCCTTAGGAGCCTCCCTAGAAGGGGACACAGTCACAGGAAGTGCGGACTGTCTCCACATGGGCCAAGAGTTACTCCTTGTAGGAAAAGTGTCCACGTCATAGGACGTTAGTCATGAGAAGAAAAAGATTTTACAGGATTCTGCTGGGTTTTTTCCCTAATGAATGACTCATGTTGGTTCCACAGTTACGAAATTTGTGCAAATGTTAAGACTGTGAACAGTTACTTGGAAGGGCAAGATAGAGCTTAAATGCAACCGAAATAATCGACAGAGACAGGCAGTGATGCTTCAAACTTGGAAAGAAAGAGGGTCAAAGTCTCAGTGGTTTGATAAATACACCCATTAGGGTTCTCTGTTATTCCTCAAAACTTTGCTCTTAATATGTCTGCTGTGACTACAGTGGCTGTTTCTATTACCCAACCTAAAGTAACGGACTTGAACTTGAACCTCATGCTTTATTATGCTTTCCTTAATCTCCCAGGGTCATGAAGCTTAGACTAGAACCCGATGACATAAAATGTTGTTTTCTTGGAAGACGACCGAAATAGCCTAGCGTGCCATCCATGCCACTGTGATGCAGAGGTGATGAGGCCTGGACCAGCCTCTCAGGCAGACGCCGCTGCATGTGGGCAGAGCGCAGAGGTGCCTGTCCTGGGTTCTCCATCAGTACATTTGAAGTCACTCCAGTTTCCATATGATTGGTTTCCCTGAAATGCTCTCAGTTTCAGCGTTTGATTTAGTTCTGTATTAAATTCATTGTTTGCTGAGCTGGTCATTACTGTTGTCATCACCGTTTAGTAACTTTGTTATCTTTGAAGTTCATCATCTTCACCTGCTCGCCCAGGTAAATTCGCATGTTGTCCAGTCCAGTGGTGCGATGGCCTCGTATCGGAACCACGTGGGGAACTTGTTAGATTCTGGGCCACACCTCAGACCTAACGTGTCAGAAACCCTGGGCTGGGTCCTGCGATGATTCATTTCTGTCTAAACTGAGCTGGAGGACCGGTGGCCCTGTGAAATGATCTCTGAGTCATCTGAACCAAATTGAGTGAGACTGTTTAATGGGGAAATAATGTGTTCAGATATTAAGAATTCTGGGTTGTCTATTTTTATATATTTTTAAGACTAAAATATTTAATGTCTCAATTCTGAAAGTGCCCATAGGGTATTTTGAGACTACCCAATAAAATGGTTTTTATTTGATAGAAAAATTTCCTTGAATCCTGTTGCATTCATTCCAAAAGCTGAGTCCTGCTTCTGTGACACTGTGCCTTGCAGAAAAGGGCTCCACCTGGGTCACTGCAGAAAAGACCCCGTGGGTCGTGGCTCTGCAGGCTGTGAGCTGCAAGGTTTCCAAACCCAAAGTCACCAGGTGTAGGGTACCTAGCGCCTTTCAGCAGGAGTGAGATTTGCCCACGTAGGGTGCATTTGATCCAGTGAGGGATTCAGCATCTTGATGCTCCTTTTGTTCACTCATTTGAGATACTCATTTGAAAATTTTAAACTTCATGCCTTTCTCAGTGATCATTTCACTTATTCATTTTTCTAAACAATGTCACATTTATTGTTGTAAGAAGTGTATTGTTATAAAATGGGGTTTATTTTTCTTAGAACATGTGGATAAATATGTGTTAGTTCTGTGTTATTACAGATATTATACTTAGGGACTTTTAACTGCTGTGCTTCTAGAATGCATTGCCTAAATGTTCACTGTGAAGAATGTGGCTGAGAGACACATGGGGGATCTGACCCGGCCATCACCTGCAGGAGGACAGGGCCTCCTGGTGGCACTTGGGGACCCCAGTCCCCTTGCTTTCATCAGGAAGTGCGGGGGCGGCAGCTAGGGGCTGAGCACAGGCGGTCTCAGGAGAGACTGGGATTTGGGGAGGGTCTTGCTGCTCTATCAGCTCTCTGATCCCTGTAGACAGAGGGAAACCCAAGACACTATGAATGCAGAGATGTAAGATCCTGTTTTAGAACAGAGGTAACCCGGAGCCCAGTCTGCGATCTGGGGCTCTTCCAAGTGTCACCAGAGGAGGACAACTGACAGGGTGTGAAAGAGAATCATTTCTGCTACTCTTCTGCCCTCTCTCGAGGCTTCCCAGCAAGGTCACGCACTGGGCCTGCCCGCCTGCGGGATGCTTGGAGTGCTCTCTCAGAGCAGCCGTCGTCTTAGGTGACGCTGAGATGGGGCGAGCATGCAGGTGTGATGGCCGGTACTACTGTGACTGTTCATTCACGCTGGGATGTGCTGGCAGTCAGACCATCTGCCCCATGGTTCTGTTTTTCAGGAGTGCCAGTAAGTAGCCGGGTATCAGCAAAAATCCAACAGCTTGTCAATACCCTCAAAAGACCCAAACGACCACCATTACGGGAATTCTTCGTTGATGACTTTGAAGAACTGCTCGAAGGTGAGAGAGCTCGGTCCTACCCTCTTTGCCCAGCGTTTCTGTGACCCCGTTTTTACTTCTTAAGAACAATAATCATGGTGTTCGCTAGAAGAAGAAATACTATCTAGAGATTGTAGGTACTGTTCCCCAAGGCCCTTTGTCCCCCCTTGTCCTGTGCTCAGTCCCCGCACAGTTGGGTATTTTCCCAAATGGACCATTGGTGTGTCACCCTCAGCAGAATGTGATTTTGTCCCATGAGCCAGGCCTCTTTGTAAGGATGCCACGATGTTATAGGAACGCAAGTAAATCATGAAACCTTAGCTCACAGCGGCACCTTCTCTCTGACAAGCTTAAGAGGGATGTGAGGTGAGCTGGCAGCCTTTCTGACTCTCTTTACAGATTCAGAAACTAGTGTCTCAACCCCTGAACACTCATGAGCCTTTTAACACAAACAACTTAAAGTTGAATCAAAGTACTGCTTATCGTGTCAAACCCAAAGTCTTTACTTTCTTGTTCTTTATACCACAAGTAAGTAAGACATAGTTGATTTTCTAGCCAGCCAGGAAAACTTTCAGTCATGAATCATGAGAGAAACCTTCCCCAGAAGTCAGAAGAGTAATCTCAGATTCTCACCTATCTAAAGAGTGGGACAAATTGTTTTTTATTGAAGGCATTTATTTTCATTTTATTGAAGAAAATATGCACTGTGCCAGTTATTCATAGTAGTTACAGCAAATTTATTTATATCTCAGTATTTAAGGGCAAAATAAAATTCAGTGAGTTTTGAGCCTTTTGGAATCTAAAATTACTATGTTGATAATTGATGTATTAAATGTGGCTATTGCAGTCCTAGACTCCAGGCATGTTAAAATGCATAGCTTTACTTGTCAATTTATAAGTGCACTCGGGTCTCCCTAAGTTCCCCATCCAGACATTGCCTTGGAAATTATAAGAACTAATTGCTTTTGTTACATCCATGAGGCTTGTATGTAGGTCATAGCTGTAATCCAGGAAAGCACATGTGCATGTTTTCTGCCCACTAATAAATTTTTTATACCTTAAGTATAAGTCTCCTAGCTTCTTTAAAAAGGATAAAAAAGTGATTGTGCTAATACGGATGTATTTTTCTTGAAAAACTTTTGTGTTCAAATGTATTTAGTTCAACAGCCAGATCCAAACCAGCCAAAGCCGGAGGGAGCCCAGATGTTGGCGATGCGTGGGGAGCAGCTGGGTGTGGTTACAAACTGGCCCCCATCCTTAGAAGCTGCGTTACAGCGGTGGGGGACCATCTCTCCGAAGGCCCCATGCTTGACCACAATGGACACGAACGGGAAGCCCCTGTACATCCTCACTTACGGTAATCCTGGTGGTCCTCCGCCTCGTATCTCCTTCCTGTGGGGTCAACCACCTCCTGTCTCCTTCCTGTGCGTCACCTGCCTCACGTCTCCTTCCTGTGGGGTCACCCGCCTCAGGTCTCCTTCCTGTGGGGTTGCCCGCCTCACGTCTCCTTCCTGTGGGGTCACCCACCTCCTGTCTCCTTCCTGTGGGGTCGCCTGCCTCAGGTCTCTTTCCTGTGGGGTCACCCGCCTCACGTCTCCTTCCTGTGGGGTCGCCCGCCTCACGTCTCCTTCCTGTGGGGTCGCCCGCCTCACGTCTCCTTCCTGTGGGGTCGCCCGCCTCACGTCTCCTTCCTGTGGGGTCGCCCGCCTCACGTCTCCTTCCTGTGGGGTCGCCCGCCTCACGTCTCCTTCCTGTGGGGTCGCCCGCCTCACGTCTCCTTCCTGTGGGGTCACCTGCCTCAGGTCTCTTTCCTGTGGGGTCACCCACCTCCTGTCTCCTTCCTGTGGGGTCACCTGCCTCAGGTCTCTTTCCTGTGGGGTCACCCACCTCCTGTCTCCTTCCTGTGGGGTCACCTGCCTCAGGTCTCCTTCCTGTGGGTCACCCGCCTCAGGTCTCCTTCCTGGGGAGTCATCCGCCTTGTGTCTCCTTGGGCCTGCACACAACTGCCACTTTCATATTTGCTCTGCCCTGTGTTTCCAGGAAGGAAATAAATGGAATCTGAAAGGAAATATTTTTGGGAAATTGTTCGGTTTGCATGAAAAGCTATTTATTAAATGTTTTTGAATAAAATCCAGAGAGTGATACAAAAAATTAGATTGTAACTCTGGTAAGATGTTGGATTTTACCTCTTGGACGGTATTGTGATAGTCTTAACATTAAATGCTTTCAAGAAAGGTCGGTAGTTAAAATATATCAGAACTCATTGACCTACATCACTCAGAAAAAAATCTGTTCCAAAGTGCTTTTTCAGAAAGCAAGAGAAACAAGCTTTCCTTTAATTCTTTATTCAGTACTATTAATGTAGTCTGTAAACTTTTGGAAATAGTTAACTGTACCAAGAGAGATTCCTTATTCTTTGCTCTGTGGATAAGGGGCCATCGAAAAAGCAGATTGGCAGGTCATTTTCACACTCCCTGCTGCAGTTTTGCAAGGAAACCAGCTTCATAACTAAAAGACCAAAATGGCCCCAATTGTATCTGCATGTATGAGGTGAGATTACCGATTTCTAACTTTCAGTTTTGTTTTTTTTGACAATAATACTCTTCTAACTGCAGATAGGAAAGAATTCGATTTCTCCATTATCAGTGGAAGTCAAGAGCCCGGCGTTACGTTAAAATATGTAGTCCTGCCTTTTGGTGGGTGTGGGTCCAGGAGGCACGTGGACAGAAGTGGGACCCTAAGCATCTCATGGACAGAAATGGGAAACTCAAAATTTTTACCATAATCTTTATCTAAATTTAAGGATTCCACTAAAAAAAATCCTAGAACTCTGAAGTTAGGAAAAGTTGAAGTTGAGAAAGTCAGGGCTTGGGGAGCACAAGGGACCGAGCCTGTCCTAAGTGCCCTTCGCGTTCACTGCAGTCATGCAGGGCAGGACCCGTCAGCAGAGGAGTACGTGTTGTTGTGCACAACGTGCAGTGGTAGTGACTCACTGTTGCCATGGTCCCTGCCCGACTGAACTCCCGAGAAACCCCCCACTGCGTCTGTGATGGCAGCGAATGTTTCTGTGGTTTGCTGTACCTTCTTAGCCCCCTAGGAGTCTCTGTGTTTAGGACCTTATTCCAGTGTTCAGGCTTCTCAGATTTTATGAGTCAAAATTTCTGGCTTTGCTTCCCATCTTGATTCCAGGGACTCAGAATAACTTGAAGACTTAAAATGAAAAAATATAATACTCTCTAATAGGCTAATGTGCACACAGGTACATAACAGAGAGTGCATATGTCCAATTAGTCGTGTCTTTATCATTTGTATTGACAGGCAAACTGTGGACAAGAAGCATGAAGGTTGCTTACAACATTCTGCACAAATTAGGTACAAAACAAGAACCTATGGTGCGACCTGGAGATAGGGTAAGTGCAGTTTAAATTATCGTGTCTACAAGATACACGGCCTTATGTGGAGAAGACACCTACTGTTTTAAAGTTGCAGAGTTCAGTGTCTTCTAATACTCACACTACTAAATCAGGCTTTCTTGACATTTACTATGAACCAGGAGCAGTTATGCAGTGTGACGTTTAATCTTCACAGTGACTCAGTGAGCTTAACTGTAGTATTTCTCACATTTTATCCATGAGGACCCTAGAACTAGAGAGTTTAGGAATCGTATCAGATAGAGGTACATACCTAGTAAGTGGTGTGGCCAGCGCTCGCAGCCATTTCTGTATGAACCCAAAGCCTGTGTTCCTAACCCCAGAGGTACATGGTCTCCTAGTTGGAAATGTGCTGCGCTGTCTCGCTGAACAGGCAGGGCAATGCGTTTAGAACTTCTTAGTGTTAGTGAAACTGATAGCTCGGGTAGCTCTGCTGATACTTCCCTTTCCCATTTGGCTAAATTTCTTGATACAGGCCACTGTCTTTCACTGAAAAGCAGAATTTTTTTCTCATTGTAATCTGCTAAGTTACTGAGAACAGATACTAGTATTTCTTTTTTAATGTTACACCCCAGAGCAATTAATAATCTTGCAAGCTTTATACCTGATTTAGATGTGATCTGGGTGTAGGACCCAGTTTTATTGCCTTAATTGTAGTGATTTTTTTCCCCCATATGTTGCTGTGTACCTTAGATTCCCCAAGACTGGGTTATCCTACCTGCCCCCGAAGGACTCCAAATGAATTTCATAAAAATGTCTTTGTAGTGCACCATAAACCAACAAGAGCACAAGCTGCGATTTACTTAAGAAATGTTGTAAAGACATGGGCCCATTATGGGGAATTTTTAATAAGATAACTGCAGCCCCAGGGTTCTGTGGTGGGCTATAGTTCTTTCTGATTTTTTCATGAACAAGTTTGACCTCTGGCTTTTAAGTCAATTGTCGGTCTCACACTTCCTCATTATGCAACTTACTATAAAGTCACAGTAATCATAACAGTGTGGTATTTATACAAAGACAGACCTAGACCAAAGGAGTAGAGAGCCCAGAAATAAATCTACACGTGGCTTTCAGGAAGGATGCTAAGACATTATATGGGAGAAAAGGATAGTCTGCTCAACAGATGGTGCTGGGAAAATTGGATTTCCACAAGCAGAAGAACAAAATTGAATCTTTATACCATATATAAAAAAATTAACTCAAAATGGATCAAAGACCTAAACTCCTAGAATAAAATATAGGGGAAAAGTTTCTTAACATTGGATTTGGCATTGATTTCTTGGATATGACTACCAAAAGGACAGGGAACAAACAAAATTGATAAATTGGACTTAAATCAAAATTAAAACCTTTTTTTGCACCAAAGACCACTGTTGAGAATGAAAAGGCAACATACAGAATGGGAGAAAATGTTTGCAAATTATATATGTAATAAAGGATTAGTATCCAGAATATATAAAGAACTTCCACAACTCAACAAGAACCAAAAAGAAAAAAAACATTTAAAAAATGGGCAAAGGACTTGAATAGATCTTTTCACAGGGAAGATTGACAAATAGCTAAATAAGCCCATGAAAAGGTGCTCAACATCACTAATCATTAGGGAAATGTGTATCAAAACCACAGTGAGATAACACGTCATACCCACTAGGATGGCTACTATCAAAAAACAAACTAAGAAGTATTGGCAAGAATGTGAAGACATTGGAACCCTTGTGCATTGCTGGTAGGAATTACAGGTGTAGCCACAGTGGAAAACAGTGTGATGGTGTCTTAAAAAAGTAAACATTTGATCAAACAATTCTACTTCAATATCAGAAGAATTGAAAGCAGGGACTTGAACAGGTATGTCTGCAACAATGGCCATG
Organism: Camelus bactrianus; assembly: GCF_048773025.1. Taxonomy (NCBI): domain Eukaryota; kingdom Metazoa; phylum Chordata; class Mammalia; order Artiodactyla; family Camelidae; genus Camelus; species Camelus bactrianus. The sequence goes on from NC_133573.1 coordinate 31,533,534, forward strand.
CAGCACTGTTCACAAAAATCAAAATGTGGAAGCAACCAGCCCTCCATGGACAGATGAATGGACAAACAGAACATGGTGTGTGGTGTATTCATGTGGTGTGGCATTACTCAGCTTTAAAAAGAAAGGAGACTCTGACACTGGCTATAACGTGGGTGGACCCTGGGGACATGCTCAGTGAGATAAGCCAGTTACGAATAGGATGAATAGTAGGACTTTCAAGGAAGAATGAAAAGATGTATTTGTCTGTCTATGCATATGAACCACAACCAGTTATTTAAAAGATGATCTGAGTTTGCACTGGCCTCAGGTGCTCTCCCTTCAACTGGTGGCTGGAGACCTGACAGCTTTGCTTTTAAATCTGGATCTGATGAAGCCACAATATGCAATCAAATGTCTGTGAGGGGCCAGGGCACCACTGCTGCAGATCTTCCTTCCCTGAAGCAGACCAAAACAGAAGGCACTGAGAAAATGCAGAAGATGTTGCAGTTCCATCCAAAACTGATGGCCAACAGAGGACTAGTTAACTACTGACTTGTTAGCCCTCCCAGAACATCCATCCTGCAGGCAGGCGTCTTCATCAAGAGCCAGACAGTGCACGGGTCAATCTATTTCCAAGAGGAGATTCCACTTGGGCTCCTAGCCCAGTTCTGCTTAAAAGAAGGGCAACTTGAGGCAGGATTTAAAATTCCCACTGCTTGATCACTCAGGTTCATGCTAATAAAGCCACATCACTGAGCCTTGCAGAGTTGGGTTAAAACACAATGAAATGTTATATTTAAGTGAATAAAAGCAGAGTATAAAATTGTACATTACATGCTATCAAGAATATGAAAGTAATGAATAGGGTCAAATACCTAAAGGCTTTTTCAGAATCAACACAGGGTTTCTCAAAATTCTGCAGTAGTGCTGAACGGCTTCTTGTTGGCCTCCCAGTTTCATTTCTCTCTCCTTTAGCTGATTTGAGTAAACGGGAGTGCCACGTCGAAAGACAATCTTCACGTGATCCCAGACTTAATTTTGTTTCCACCAACTATCTTGTTTTGGTAAGGCACCAACAGGGCCCAGTTTGAGACACAGTCACTCTGTCCTCAGCTGCCATCTGAGTCCTTTATGCAACCTGCATATTTAGATGTTGAGGTGATGAGGATGTCTTACCCAACTGTTCGTGACAAGGTTAATAACGTCTAGTTAGGGCATATTTAAAGAAAAAAATGGAGTAAATTCCTGAATAAAGTAATGTAAAAATGTTATGCATATGCTAAATCATGGGATTTATGTACTTAACGATCAACACGGAAGAGGAACGCTGATCCACAGCGGCACGTGGGAGGAGCCCGTGTGAGAGGAGCAGCAGGCCTGCAGAGCTTCGGGGGGAATCTGGAAGCAGGGCTGCTCTTACTTCCCGGAGGGTGCTTCTAAAGCTGGAGAGCTGGAGGGACTGCTCCGGCAGGAGCGTGGGGTGGCAGGATAGCAAGTGGACCTGAGTTACGGTAGCTCCGCTGCGGACACCAGTGTGAGTGCCACGTGACTTAAATTGGATAAAGTATTCGCCAAACAGTAGGTGACAACATAAAGGAAAAGCTTGACAAATTTACATATGACACTGGATGCACAAGGTGAAACAGAAAACATATCAAGAAGTCTTTGCATCAAATGTAAGAGTTAATACTATGAAATATATTTAAAATTCACCCAGATTTTAAGGGAAATGTCAAAGCACGAGCAAATACATAGGCCAAGGAAATGAGAAACAGTTCATACAAGGAAGAAGGAATATAAACCATCTGATGGAAAATTGTTCTTCATTAAGATATTCTTAAGGACTTACAGACAACATTTAAAAAATCATACTATCCATTACTTGGTTATTTGGATGGTAATTTAAATGAACCTTTTAGAACTCCATGAGTACTCATTCTTCAGAGCTGAGCTGGAGAGGTGATGCCCGGCTGGAAGATGCAAGGGCAGGTGTTGACTGAAGCCTCCGCTGGTAGGGCAGGAAGCCAGGGTGCTGCGGACGCAGGCTGACAAGCCCCACCTGTCAGCGCCAAGAGGCTGAGCCGTGCCGGCGGTGGGGTTCACGGCTGCGTGCTGTATGCCAGGCGTGGCATGAGCTCTTACACACATTTTCTCGTTGGACCTTTACTGCAACACTAGGATGTAGGTTCTACCAGTATTCTTGCTTTTCAGGTAAGAAAACCAAGGCTTGGGGATCAGAGTAGAGTCAGCTACCAGCCCCCACATCAATAAGAAAGTGTGCGGCATTCTGTCATGATTGCCAAGGCTCTGTGGAAGTGCAAGGACACACACAGCGCCCAGTGGGAACAGCGAAAAACCAAGTGTGTGCAGCAGGGTAGTTTTATCTGTGAAAATATGTGTCATTCTGGAGGATCACCTGCAAACAGCAAGGGCGGTCGCGGCCTGATGTGTGTCAGAGATGACCCTGGGTGAGGTGTGTGCCTCCCACATAAGTCAGAGGAGGAGCATCTGCTACTTACTAAAACATGTATTTTATCAATGACCCTAATTTTTGTTCCAGTGGCACCGTGTCCGTGGTTAATCCCTCTTGCTTTGTCGCTCCAGGTGGCGCTGGTATTCCCCAACAACGACCCCGCAGCCTCCATGGTGGCTTTCTATGGCTGCCTGCTGGCCGAAGTTGTTCCCGTGCCCATCGAAGTGCCCCTCACGCGAAAGGTAAAGAACTGGATGTCCGCTCGGCTGTGCCGGAACATTCTGTCGTGGGGTCAGACACCTAGGGTGTCTCACTGGTTCTCAGCAGAGGGGCAGCACTGACACCATGGCGTAGCTCAGCTGCCAGGCGAGCAGAGGTGGGCCTGCCTTGCTGAGCTGAGTGATCCGCCAGTGAGCATGGGTTCCAGGATCTCGTTCCTCCATGTCACGCCACTGAAACCTGGGTAAACGAGGGATTTTTCACTTACTTTTATTTCAGGGGTGACGGTTGTTGCATTTGTTCAGGTGCTCAGACATCGTCAAGTCCCAGGCTCACCTGTGATTTGTCAGATCTTATTCTGTAACTAGAATAAATCACTAATCTTGCTGTTACAGTATAGGCAGTGTCAGGAACGAACTTTGTGCACATCCTGCACAACAGTGCGTGTGTCTTTGTCCTTGTGAATGGCATGCCTCCCACTGCCACTTTCCTGTAGAAAGTGGTTGGGGAACGGTTGCTGTATCAGTTTCCTGGGTACGAAATCTGCACATACCCTGCTTGGCCTCCTGGGCGTATGCAAGTATCAGGCGGGGCTGTGGGTGGCCCCCGAAGCAGGGAGAGTGAGCCCTGCAGCCCTGGACCCCAGAGCCCCTCCAGTGCCCTGAGGGGTAAGCGCTGGTATCTGTGAGCTTTGCCTCCAGCACCTCACCTGCCTGGCGTCCTGGGGGCAGGCCCGGTGTGTCTCACCGGCGCTTCCTAGGCTTCTGAGACTTGCCTGCCAGCCGTCTCTGGCATCCCAGGCTGTGCCCTGCCAGCTGGCTCTGTCTCATTCTCCTCCCAGGTCCGCTCACACCTTCACTGTGTCACTCTGGACCTCAGGACCAAAAAACCCCTCTTGGAAGAAACGGCGGTTCCCCCCGGCCCCCTCTCCCTGACGTTGTGCTGGGACAGAGCGAGAGGCGCCAGGTTCTCAGGCCTCGGTCTGTGGCGTCAGAGACGACGTCCGTCCTTAGAAGTGGCGTCAGAGACGACGTCCGTCCTTAGGAATGGCGTCAGAGACGACGTCCGTCCTTAGAAGTGGCGTCAGAGACGACGTCCGTCCTTAGGAATGGCGTCAGAGACGACGTCCGTCCTTAGAAGTGGCGTCAGAGACGACGTCCGTCCTTAGAAGTGGCGTCAGAGACGACGTCCGTCCTTAGAAGTGGCGTCAGAGACGACGTCCGTTCTTAGAAAACTTTTCATATTTTTAAATACAAGAATCCGTGGGGGTGAGTGCCGTTCAGCATGGGCTAAGGTGTGCACGTGAGCACAGGTGAAGTTTATGGCTCCTCTGTCCGCCTGTCCTGTGCCCAACAGGCCTGTCTCAAAATAAAGGGCCTAAAATTAACCAAATTTTCCAAGTCCTAACTGTTGCTTAATGACCCTCACCGAAGTCTCCAGCCCCACGTACATGTATTTCTTCCCTGTTCTGATTCTTGGGGTGAGAGGAGAGGAGTTCACAGCAGGAGAAGTCAGGGTTCCTCCAACAGTTGAGCCGTGTAGTGGACAGGGCCGAGAGGTGCCTGCAGACGTCAGTGCCGTGATGGGCAGATCTGGACAGGGCCGGCCAGTCCTCTTGAGCTGGCCAAGCAGATTTCCCTCTGCCCCCACCCCCCGGGGAGGAGCAAGGCCGTCAGGGGCTGCGGTTGTGCGTATTCTGAGTGCAGTAGGACTGGAGACACAGGGGCCCTGAGGCCACAGTCGTCCAGCTGGGCAGGGCCTGGCCCATCAGCGCTGGCCTCTGTGTAGCTGGAGCAGCAGGACGCCTCTGCTCGGGGGAGTCTCCTGCGAGAGGCACCGCCTCCGGGAGGCTTACCGTCCTGCACCGATGGAGACCGTCTTCCCTAGATTCTAGCACACGGCCCACTTGTTTGCTTTAATAAGGGTTTCACATACCCTGTTGGAGTGGAACATCTCTGGAGGGAGGAACAGTGACGTCTTGTTCCATACTTACAACCTCACGAGAAGCAGCCCATGAGCCCTCCCTGAGGAGCGCGTTTTCCTGCAGGAAATCAGAGGGAGTCAGTGGGGAGGGAAGGGAACGGGGCAGCCGGAGGGGAAGGTCCGCCCAGCTGATGCGCTTGTGGGATTCATCTTAGAAGTCTCCGGTCTGCATGTGTGCCTGTGTTTGGGGTAAGAGAGGAGACCAGGTGTGCCAGACGTTGATCACTGTTGAAGCCAATGATGGGTATATAGGATTCTTTCTCCTTTTCTCTACCTTTGTGTGTGCTTGGAAATTTCCATTATAAATAAAAGTTTAAGTTAGTTGGCAAAAAATACATTAATGGCATGCTTGTGTTGGTATTGATAAAGAAAATTCCTGGTGTCAGATTTCTTTGATCCACTTGGCTATGTGACCATAGTGATCTTCAGACTGACTGGTCTCCGGCCTGCCCTGTGCGGACCCTGCAGGGCAGTGCGTCTGGAGTTCAGCTCTCCGTTTCGTCTCTGTGTTTCTGTCTTCCCCCACCCCCTGAGGATGCCAGCTGATAGGTCGGGGATCTGGGCGGACAGGGGTCAAAACTGAGCGAGCACCAGTTGGTAGTTGTGGGGCCACAAGTTCTTGACCGAGACTGTCCATGAACTCACCTCACGTTTATTAGGGAGAGAATCCTTTTCACAGTAGGATTGATGCTTTCTGTCTGGGAGACTGAGATGGAGCCGGGGGCAGGGGTGACAGTGGAGTGCCCCAGAAGTTACCTGCAGAGCCTGCGGGTGCAGAGAGACTGCCTGGCAAGGGACCTACTGACGCAGCTCCTGTACTGGAGAACGATTGGAAGAGAAAGAAGGCTTTGAACTCAGGTGTGGTCCAGCTCTTTGTGAACAACAAAAGAGTCCTTCGTGAGAACTTGTGGTCCTTGACGGCTCAGCTCTTCAGAGGAAGGGCCAGCCCCCAGCCCGGGCCAGCCCCCAGCCCAGGCCAGAAACAAGCCATTCCTGGGAAAGGCGCCCAGGAAACGCAGGGGGAAGTGTCAGGGCCCGAGAGCTCCAGCCGGGAGGGGCTGCTCCTGTTCTTCCCAGGAGGGAGTCTTTCTGACGGTGGCATGGGCCCTCGCGTATCGTGGCTCAGGGCCCTGTCCCCAGGTCCCTTTTGGGACAGGGGGCTCTGCTGCAGGCTCTGGGGTCAAGCTGGGTTTAATTTCAGGGACCCCAGCGCAGGCAGGAGACACTCTGGCCACTCTGAGAGCCGGTGCGGGGTCTCATCTTAGCCCGACGGGGTGGGTGGGTGGGGCTGTTTCTGCAAAGCTGGTGACTGACTGGGGCTCCAACTGGGAGTTTCCAGACCAAGAGGACGGGGAGGAGCAGGCGTGGAAGATGAGGTTCCCAGAACCTCCGGGTCTGGGTGCCACCGCTCTCGTCCCTTCCTCTGTAACTGAGAGTCTTTAGGGCAGACATTAGGAAGACAGGCCCAGGGGACAGCAGGCCTCCATGTGAGCCCTGGCATTCGCCCCTGTGCTCCCTCTCCTGAGCCACTCCGAGAGGTCTTTCCTTGACTGTCCCGGAAATTCACACTCACGGAGGAACGCCCTCCTGCCGCTGACCCTGGCTTCAGAACTTGTCTCCCTGCCCCTTTTCGAGGTCATGGCTTTTGGCGATGTGATTTCCAAATTCACGCTGGAGTGACTGAAAAAGCACTGCTTGAAGGAAAAGTCCTCCAGGGGCCCTGGAAGTGGAACAGTCCCCGCCCACCGAGTGCCAGGGCTGCAAGGGCGTGGGAGGCTGGCTGTGATAATTCCACGTGGAGAGACGTAGCTTTTAAATGTTCGGTGAGACTGGTGTGAAGCAGCCCCTTGGACGAGCAGTTGATGCTGAGGCTGCCGGTTTTACGCAGGTGAGAACCGCCTTCTCACGTGAGAGGGAAGACGGTGTCAGCTCAGAGTCCTGACGTCTCTGTTCTAGGAGTGCTGGCTGCTTCCTGCTTCATCTTATTCTCTGACTCCTAGCCGCTGGGAGTGCTGGGAGCGAGGAGAGTGTGTTGAGCTGGCTTGTGGGCAGCTGGGCTCCATCAGCCCCAGCACACTCGGTTCCCACAGCACCCGCCCCGAGCCATGCTGGTCACGCAGAGACCCCAAGGCTCGTGCCCCAGAGCCCTCACTCCACAGGATGGGCATGCTCTTCATGTCTGTGGTCCACGTGGGTGTCCAGCCCACCAGGCCAGATGGGGTCAAAGACTTTCTGGGGTGCAGAGGTGTGTTCTTGGACCCTCTCTGTCCCGCAGTCATAGTCTCGCACAGCTGGAGGGAGCACCAGCCCGTACCGCGCACCTTGTGGGCTCTCCTGGCGTGTCCCTCCCAGCAGGCTCAGGAGATGGCTGTGCTTCACCCTCATGGCACAGATGAGGAGCCAGGGCTAAGCTAGTGCCCTGTTCATGCAGGTCACGCGGCTTGCAGGTGCATCCCTGTCGTCAGGGAGGTTTGTGCCATCCCAGGGCCTAAGAGCAAGCCGGGTTTGCTGGGAGAGCAACACCACTGCTGCTTGTTACCCTTCCCCCCTTGCTGCCCTCCCAGGACGCAGGCAGCCAGCAGATCGGGTTCTTGCTGGGAAGCTGTGGGGTGACGGTAGCCTTGACGAGCGATGCCTGCCACAAAGGGCTGCCAAAAAGCCCGACCGGGGAGATCCCACAGTTCAAAGGTGAGCCTCGGCCCCGCGCCCCCTGCCCCCGCACGAGTTCTCTGCCAGCATCCTGCATGCGTTCAACCCGAGCCCTGAGATCCCGCTGCCGGGGCTGCGTCCCTTGGGCATGGTCTTTAGGCTCAGTGGAAACCCCGGGGGTCAGCCTGGCTATGCATTGTAAAGCAGGCAGCCAGCAGGAAGGTGGTGGTCACACCTGTCTTCTGGAGATGCTCGTCTAACAGGAGTTTGTCCTTTATTCCCAAGGTTGGCCAAAGCTCTTATGGTTTGTCACAGAGTCAAAACATCTCTCTAAACCTCCTCGAGATTGGTTCCCGCACATTAAGGATGCAAATAATGACACTGCGTATATCGAGGTGAGTTGCTGGGTCTGGATGAGGTTGAGGAACTGAGCAACAAGTACTCTTACAGGTCAGGGCCCGGGGTCACCGGTGGTGTGAGCCCTTGCTTCACCCCTGGACACCACTGCCACCATCTTCTCGTTGCAGTACAAGACGTGCAAGGACGGAAGCGTGCTTGGGGTGACTGTGACCAGGATCGCGCTTCTCACCCACTGCCAGGCCCTCACCCAGGCCTGTGGCTACACGGAAGGTACGGGCGGACCCTTCCTGTGGGACCCTGACCCCAGCCCCGTGAGATGTGCATTGTTCCCACTGGTTACAAATGGGGAGTTGTGATGAGTTTGCACCCGGCTGCGTGGAAAGTCAGTTTGTCGGATTATTCAGCTAGCATCTTTGCTCTGGTGGGTAACGGACACTGCAGACCAGGGCTTAAACAACCGACACGGCTGTTTCACAGTCTGGAGGCCGAAGTCCGAGATCCAGTGCTGGAGGGTTGGTTCCTGGTCTGCAGACAGTGCCTCCTCGCTGTGTCCTCACACGGCCTCTGCTGTGTGTGTGCGCAGAGAGCTCTGATGTCTGCGCCTCTTCTTGGAAGGACCCTGGTCCTCTTGGATCAGCCCCCACCCTGTGACTTTAATTCTTTCCTTAGAGCCCCATCTCCAGACACAGTCATACTTGGGGTTGGGGCTTCAGTGTGGGGATTTGGGAGAAAACAGTTGAGGTTCTAACAGATAGTTGACACCATTGGTATGTGTTAATGCCTGGGTGCAGGTCAGAATGTCTTCGGGAGTTTTAAAAAAAGTGCCCACGCTTCAGCCACCGCCCTCTACCAGCTGACTCGGGGATTCTGGGGCTGGGTTCCACGGTCAGAGAACTGGTTTCTTGATGTGCTTTTTTTGCCCTGTTTGGGATGGTCCTGCGGGCCCAGAGCTAGGGTGACCAGAGGTAACCAGGTTGACAACGCTGACGGGCTCATGGAAGGAAGGGTCAGGCCATGTGCCCTCCGCTCCTTCTGCTGGAGCGTCTGGGATCAGGGTGCCGCCTGAGCCACGTCGCAGGCGCCCACCGTGCTGGAAGCTTTGCGGTGCAGAGGAAGCTGGTGTGGCATCTGGCACACGCTGTGGAAGGAGAGGCTTCCCCTTTTTGCTGTTCTCGTTCTCTCGCTCCCTCCATCCCTCTGTCGTCTCCCCTTTTAGGGGCAGTTCACTTGTCTCGCAGAGATGTTCTCCTGATGTTTTTCTCTGGACTAGTTTCCCAGATGCTTTCAACACGTCGAGACACGTCTCCTCTAATCATCACACCCTTGTGTCAGTGTATTCAGTTTTAGCCCCAGCTTTTCTTGTAAGCTCACGACCTGTATTCCTTGCCCTAATTTCTTGAAGATCCAGGGCTGTTGCTCTTGAAGGGCGGGGGGAGGAAAGATACATGTATTTACTCCGTTTCTCCACTTTAAAAAACCTCACATAAAATAGGACACAGGCTGTGTGTTCTGAACATCTCTCTTCGAGGGGTGTGAGGCACTCGGGACTGAAGCTTTGGTGAGCGTTCTGGTGAGTGTTTGCTGGAAATCACCAGTTCCTGCAAGTACTCAGCGTTTCCTTCTCCTTCCTGCACGTGTGATGGAAATGAAAAGAATCTTTTAAAAAAGAACGGGCAAGGAGGAGGAAAGCAAATATACAAAAAGAGAAGGAGCAAGGTGTTTAAGTGATGGTGTGACGAGCCGTTGCTGTTAGGTTACGTGTCAGAATTTCACCTGGAAGCACTTTCCAGCCAGGCCAGCGTTTTTAAACGGCTCTGATGGGAGGCTGTGGCATTTATGCAAAGACAGGGTGAAATGGTATTTTCCTAAGACCCATTATTTCCCGCTGATGTGGTGCTGGGTTTTCTTTGTCCTTTGGTCTGCGCTCATCTTTTGTAAGTAAAAATCTTTGACTCTTTTTATTTGTATAGCTGAAACGATTGTGAATGTGTTGGATTTCAAGAAAGACGTTGGGCTCTGGCATGGAATCCTAACAGTAAGTGTGGTCCCTGCCCCGCTGTGTCTTGTTTACCTTTGAATGTGCTCAGTGTTGGGGTTAGAGTTCTGACCTGTGTGCGCTGCGTCCTGAGGAAGCCCCTTCCTCCCCCGTTATAAAGAAAAGCCGCCATTGTTAGAAGTGTTAAGTTGTCAGCTGACACAACTCCCAGAAGCACAGCAAACCGGTGAGTCAGTAGCTCCTCGCCTGAGTCTTGGGCACGCACTCTGAGGTTGTGGCTGCAAGGGCCTTTCTCCCCAAGTTGCACTGAAGATGCACAGCAGTGCTGCTGACGTCTTGCACGTGGGTCACTCTCCCGTACATCTGGTTTGACTGCCACGTTCTTGTTTTTATTGCCTGTGAGTCATCGGTAAATGAACATGTCAGTAATCTGCTGTTCCTTACGCTGCAGGGGAGAAGTACCTCACACGGTTTCCCCTTGGCCGAAACTTCAGCACGAGCTGTGGGGAATGTGTCTCGCTGTCGCCAGTGTCACTTGGGCAGTGATGACCATTCAGAGCTGTAGGCACCTTTGATGGAGGGGTGACCTTATTACTTACGATATGCTCAGAGCTCAGGAAATGTGTGGTGTAGCTGCCGAGACACTCGCTGTGTCTGATTTATACATGATAATGTCCACTCACCCACTTTTCTTTTTGAGTTTCTTATGCTGAAAGTATCTCTTCTGAAGGAAAAAATTCTAGTAGTTTTATGTGAGTGATAGGAACATAAATATGGAAAGTGGGATTTGTTATTTCCTGAAAAGCCAGAATTTATTAGAATAAGAGCATGCAGGCATCGCACAGGCAGAAGCTGGGGCTCCAGCCCAGCCTGCTTCTTTTCCTGTGACCATCTGGATGCTGGTCAGTGAGACACAAGCACAGCCCGCACGCGTACTCCGGAGCCGGCTGGCGTCGGAGAGAGAGCGTGGCACGCGCACCCTGGCTGGAACTCGGTCCCTCCTTCTGTAGCTTGTAGCTCTAGGCAGGTCACCTGTGCCCAAGAATCGTCTGCTGCCCAAGTTGCTCCGCACCTCAGTTTCCCTATCTGTCCAGGGGAAAGGATGACCCAGTGTGAGAACTATGTGACCTGATGTTTAATAAGCAGGTAGCCCGTCCACCTGCTCCGTAACTGACAGAGCTGGTGTCACCACTGCCATCAGAGTTACCCTGTGACCGTCTTGGTTTTGAGGGCTCTGGGGTAGACCTTACTGACACTGTCACCCGCCGGATCACCGTTGCCCTGGATTCTGCCCCAAAACTGGCAGTTTCTGAATCTCTCTTGCTGCACCTTCTAGAGCAAGGCGGGTCTCTGGCTAGACAGCGCCCACCCTTCCAGGGTGTCTTCTTTACCGTGAAAGATGCTCCCACCCCCAGCCTGAATGGGGAGCAAGCCTGAGCTGAGGGCACAGGCTGGCGGTTGGCAGGCTCACGCCGGGGGGTCGGGTGCCCGTGGTCGTCTCCTGTGGAGCTTCTGAGCTGGATGGGCAACCCCCAGCGCATCTGTGCCCTCTCACTCCCCCTCCACCCACAGCAGGGGCAGGACCGACAGGGGAACTTTGTCCGCAGCTTCCCCAGTTGTGGCCCCTCACCTGCCAGCTCTGTGAGTGCAGCCAAGCAGGTGTATGAGTCCCAGCTGCAGCGTGCGAGGATGACCATTACGTAAACAGCTTTGATCCTCCATTTTAAAGAAATAAACCCTTGAAGGGTACTGGTCTACATTCGCAAGACAACTTTCCACTGCTCCTGGCGTCTCAGTGTAACATTTAATGAAGGAAATTAATTTTGTGACATAAAAATGAGTAGAATACACAAGGGAGAATTAAGCCTCAAGACTATGAAAGGCCATTAAAAAATGATCATTCAACTAAAGTTTTTATAAGAAAAGGATTTAGGCTTGGATTCTTTAGTTGTTTCAGCAGAGGCAGGAGTCGGGAGGACTAGACATCCTTTCAGAAGTCACCTCCACTCCCACAGCCTCTAAAAGGGCAGTTCTGAGTGAGAGGCCTGCTTGGGCCCCCCCACCCGCACGCCCGGGCGGAGCCCCTCCCCACTCACCTCTGCCTGTCGTGCTTGCAGAGCGTCATGAACATGATGCACGTGATCAGCATCCCCTACTCGCTGATGAAGGTGAACCCGCTGTCCTGGATTCAGAAGGTCTGCCAGTACAAAGGTGTGTTGCAGGGGTGCCCCTTTACCTCGCGCCGCCTGCCAGGGCACCTGGCAACTCACTTCCGCCTACTTCTCCTTCAGCAAAAGTGGCCTGTGTCAAATCCAGGGACATGCACTGGGCATTGGTGGCGCACAGAGACCAGCGAGACATCAACCTCTCCTCTCTCCGGATGCTGATCGTGGCCGATGGCGCAAACCCCTGTAAGTGACGGTGCCAGCAGGCAGGAGAGGGCCTCACTCTCCAGGTTTCATTCTCTGTGCTTTGATTTCCCCTTTTCTAGTCTTTACCTTAGTTAGGAAGTTGTCGTGAGATATTAACCAAGTAGTATCACTCACCGTAGCCTCTGGGCACCGGGGCCTGAAGGTGCAGACAGCCCTGGGGTTGAGTCCTGCCTCTTGCACCTCCTGATTCTGAAGAGAACATAACTCGCTTGTCACAGCTCTTCTCTGTCAGCTGCAAGGTGGTACTCAGATCTTCACATTCTGTGAGGTTTAAGGAAGCAGTCCCTGTGTACAGCCCCTTGGGGTATAATAGGTGCTCAAGAAATACTATTATTATTTTATGGTCTATAGCAGTGTTGACCAGGAAATTAATTTGTCCTTTTTAATGGAATTTCATTATCAAATCTTGTAGCAGAAATTACGTAGGTAAAATAAATTAGCAGTTCCACAGAAAGCTATTAATATACCTTGAGAACTGTTTCACTCAGTCGAAACAAAAACGCAGCTAGCTTATTAATGAGAAGAACACATAAGCCACACGCAGCGTGAATGAGGACGGTGAACTGAGTGAGAAATTGTTTGGTTTTGACCACACGTGTAAACCCTGCAGCGTGTGTATTTGTAAGTGAAAGCAGCATCCGCTTCACACCTCACAGGGAGAAGCTGACTTACAAACAGGTAATTACGTGTTAGTTTTATACGTGATTCTCCTATTTACAGAGTAAGTCCATAAATTGTGGGCTATTTATTGCACAATTGGTTTTACCTGTAATTCTGCAGAGTAGTGTGTCTTGCAGGAATCACGAAGACAGTATCAGGAAGTAGTCCAGCTGATCGGTTCCTAGTAACCACACCTTCATCTCATCACTGACGTTAACGTGGAAGAATACGTTTTCATTTAGTTGAGTGTAGACTTACCCTTCTCTTGGAACAAACATGCATATTGAAAGTGGTAGAGTGAGTCTCAGAAAAGTTACTGAAGTCCATCCGTCAGCAAAACGGTTTTGATTAAGTGTAGAATTTTGCGTTTTTTAAATTCTTGAGCTCTGTGTTTGAGAGTGCTATCTTTCATTGTAACATAAATGATAGATTATGTTAAATGATGTATTTTCCATGCTGCCTAACTCCTCATGTGCCTAAACCCTAACTTTAAAAGCACTTTGTATTACAGGATATTTTTAACCAGTCACACACTTCCACTGTCTGATGACCGTCCCCTCTTTCACTCTAGGGTCTATCTCATCCTGCGACGCATTTCTCAATGTCTTCCAGAGTAAAGGCCTACGCCAGGAAGTCATCTGTCCCTGCGCCAGCTCACCAGAGGCTCTCACTGTGGCCATCCGGAGGTACTGGCTACCTTGCTCCAAGGGGGCGGCCTGGGGGCGGTGTCTTTCAGCAGCTGGCAGAGGCCCGGCAGTCATCACAGCTGTCTCAGCGTGAGTGCGAGCAGGGCCCAGCTTTTCGAGATGAGGCTTCCCTTGTATGTGCTAGAGTGGGCTCTCTGAAGTAGTCGAGACACATTAGTTACAAGGACACGTCTCGCTCTCAAGATTCGCAGTAATTCCCGAGTGCGTGGGAGTCTGTCCGAGGTCCAAGGAGCAGTACATCTGTCCTGGCAGGTCACCTGCATCTTCATTTGCTTGTATCAGGCCCAGGTTTCACTCAAGGGTGGAACAGAGTAAATGTTGGATGAAGCAAAATTTCTGTGGCCACCCCATGCCCTTTGCCACATGGTTTTCATGTTGTCTTCTTCATTGTCTGCCTTCTACAGTACTGCACATGTTGCACTTCTAAAACACTGGTTTTCTGAGCTTTTGAGCCGCTTGGTGGCACCTCAGGGCTCTCGGGCCTGGGATCTCCGGCCCCGTGGGGTTGGGCTTTGGGGTGCTCTTGCCAAGACCAGCAAGCTCAGTGCCCTAGGCGCCTAGGTTGCTGTGGTATCACCACCTGCTTCAGAGCCGTCGGGGACAGTCAGGGCCGATCCGTGGTTATGACCTGTGGGAGCGCACCTCGCCTGGGGCGAGAGGGCCGGACAGGCGCTTTGACTGTCAGCAGCTCCCAGGTACCCACACTAACGTGGGAAGGGACGCCTGCAGCCTGTGCACGACTTACTCTTCAGCACCTTGGGTTCTGTCTCTCAGTAGGGTTTGGTTCATGTCACACCAGGGTGCTCCGTTGTAAGAACGAACAACAGACCTTTCTGTGCACAAAGTCCATGAGTTCTGCTCTCTTTACTAAAAGATTTGGCTTCCCAAAAATTCACTGGAAAATTGTCCTTAAAAAAGACACCTTCTGATGCTTTCAGATGTTTGTTGATGTGACATTAACCAGACCTCCTGACTAACAGACTGAGAAATTGAAAATCTTTAAAGTATCAGAAGCAACTTTTTATTTTGATTGAATAAGAAATTTAAAGTCTATAACAATTTAAATTGATGAGGAAATACGGCACCAGGAACCAGAATCTACTACTTGGACTTTTTATTTCCTAGGAAGTTGTTGACAGAGATAGAGATCATCTGACTTGGTTAATATGACGGAAGGACAGATTAAATGCGTCTTACTCATCACACTAGGAGCAGTTGTAAGGCTGGTGGTCAGCGTCAGCATGCGTGTGCAGAAGCGGGTACTGCTGCGGGGCAGCCTAGCCCTGAGGTGGGGGCGTGGGGTCTGAAGGCATGCCAGCCGCACTTGGAGCCTGGGCGGGGCACTTCCTGCCTGCAGGGGAAAGTGTGGTGCCTGTCCCCGGGGGTCCCCGTGAGCAGTGGGTTAGTTAACACACAAAATGCTGGAGCAGCATTCTGAGTACATGGTGCGGTACGTGCGTCTAGTGAGTGAAAAAGTAATACTATGCGTCCACTCGCGGCAGTGGGACTGCAACGTGACAGTCTTTTGGGAAGGTGCTTGGGTTTTATTAAAATTTTAAATGCATGTGCTTCCTGAGTCTTCCATTCGCTTTCTAGATATGTATCTTAACCGAAATGTTTCCAAATGCTTAGAAACTAAATGAAATAAAATAAACATTCATATCGCTGAATACCATGTAACAATTAAAATGGGTCAATTCACAGGTGTGTCCAGAACACACGCCTTATATGCTCACATGCACACACTTACGTGGGAGGGTCTGCAAGCTGTTTGGTGAAAAAAGCAAGTTGCAGAAGCATGTGCATGTGATTCTGCTTTTCTTGGGATGTAAATACGTGTGTGTGCACATTTTTTATAGGAAATGCGTATTAAGAGACTGGAGCTTTAGGTTTAACATGTGGGTCGGGCTGCCTAGGGGAGGAAGGAGGGCGGGAGGGTGAACAGAGGCTTTGGCCTTTGCTGTGTCCTCCTGCAGCGTGTGGCTCGTCCATAGCTTTGCTGTGCTCACGTGTTACTCATGTCACTTACTTTAAAATATCTTGAAAAGAAAACTCCCAGGAAACTGAGAAGTGCTTGATCGTCTAGGCCAGAGGCAGGGGCAGTGCTGAGAAAGGGGGCGGATGGCTGGGCAGAGGCTCTGCTGTGGGTTAAACATTGCTTCTTACTATCACTGACGCAGGAAAGTGGACCTCGTGACTAAGCCAGCAGACTGTGCGGTGTTGGGTCATAAAAAAAACTTGCCCTCCTGGCGTCTCAGGTGCAACCTAAGTTCTTAAATCTTCCCATACCTGGTGTGTGTCATGGCTAGTCCAGCATTTTGCTTTCATGTGGCTTTTTACAAATAAAAACAGGTGTACTTTTAAATTATTACTCGGAGTATTCGTTTGCTAGGTGCCTTTAAACAGTAGAAATTTACTGCCCTGGTTCTGGAGTCTGGAAGTCTGAGGTGAAGGTGTCGCAGAGTGGCTCCCTCCGGGGCTCAGAGAGAGACCCTGTTCCAGGCGCCTCTCCCACTGCCGCTGGTGCAGCAGCCTGGGCTCCGCCTCCACCAGCCTGCCTTCTCCCTGAGTCTGTCTCTCTTGTCTCTTCTTAGAGGGACGCCGCCAGTCATTGGATTTAGGGCCCCTCATCTTAACTCATCGCACCTGCAAGGGCCCCGTTTCCCAGGAAGGTCACACTTAAGGTTCGCAAGGTCAGGACTGGGACACACCTTTG
Source organism: Camelus bactrianus (assembly GCF_048773025.1). Taxonomy (NCBI): domain Eukaryota; kingdom Metazoa; phylum Chordata; class Mammalia; order Artiodactyla; family Camelidae; genus Camelus; species Camelus bactrianus. Next base: position 31,549,708 of record NC_133573.1, read on the forward strand.
CGAGGGACACGAGCCAACCCACAGCAGACACTGAGGGTTAAGGTTTCTGACCCTCACGTGGAGTCCTGACTGAGAACGGGGGTGAGGGAGTCCTGGCAACAGAGGGTTCCTGCCTGGCTCCTCTGTCTTCCATCTCAAAGTGTCGATTTGTTGGGGTCTTTAGAAAAGAAAAAGCCAAAGAGGGGATCAGTATCGATTCCAGTGTTTGGGGCACATTTCCAGGTATTTTCACGTGGGTCTTACTATTTCAGAAGACTTCTTTTACATCCCGTCAGCGCTGTTCTTTTTGATTGTGACAGACAGAAAAGCTCTATTTTCAGACTTTCTTACGCTTCTTTGCTTTTTAATTGAGGTGTAATTGACATTGGACACACACTTCTTTCTAAAATGCACCAGTTACTTGATTCACATGAGATCTTTTTGCAAATTTTAACTTTTATGTTTTTCCCATTTATGTTTTTAGTTTCCTTATAAATCTTGTTGATATTTTAAGGCCAAACAGGAAACTTCTATTTTAAGTCCATATTTTACATCCTAAAACTACATTACGCACTTGTATGTGGAAAGTTACAGAAAGAAATGTGATGTTTACCTGAATTGCACTCTAACCTTGCTCACATTGAAGAAACCTTAGTTTGCAGGGATAAAGTCCATGCTCTTGGAAATGTGCTATTTATTCACCGACTGTCAGCAGACGTTTATTGCAATATACTATGCCAGGGGTGGGGTCCAGCAATGACCAAAAGGAAACCCTGCTGCCCGCAGGGAGTTCAGTCCCTGATGGAGGCAGCCTGCACGGATGGTTAGATGATGCTTGCTGTGGAGACAGCAGTGGGCAGAGCTATTTTTGTGGGGTGATGAGCAGTGAAATATTGGGGCCACCTTGGAGGACAGTGAGGGAGAAAGCCACGTGGCCACCTGCCAGAGGCAAGAGCAAAGGGCTTGAAGGGAGAGCAAGGCCGGATGCCACGCGGCCATGGGAAGAACAGGGTGGAGGCGAGGCCGGGACAGCAGAGAAGGCAGAGCCTGGGAGTGGCGGGACTGTGCTTTCCCCAACACTCACAGCTCGTCTCATCAGACAATTCCCAATTCTCACAGGTACGACAGAGCAGGTGCCTACACAGTGCGCATCGGGCCTGGAGGCTGGATGCACTGAGCCGCCGTTTCTCCTCACTGCTGCCCTCTTTCTTGGGGATGGGATTCCCCTTCTCAGCACTTCTCAAACTTGGAAAATCCGACCTTACAGAGAGAGGGAGTGGGGAACGGAGAATGGGCCGTCTGCGGTGGAGGCAGGGTGGTGAGGGAGCACTGCAGGGTCTTCATGCTTGAGGCACTTGGAGGTAGATGAGTCGACGTTAGTGTCCCCTAAACAGAGAGTGGGTGCTAAGAACGGTACGGGGACACGTGGCAGCCATGCTGGCTTTCAGAGGCCTTCAGGACCAAGGGTGCAGCCCCGGTCTGCGTGAAGCATGTTTACACATGTGCCTGTGCTCTGACAGCTGGCGCGCTTCTAATCAGACGCAAACTGCTGTTACAGGCCCACAGATGACAGCAACCAGCCCCCGGGCCGAGGCGTTCTCTCCATGCATGGCCTGACCTACGGGGTCATCCGAGTGGACTCAGAAGAGAAGCTGTCTGTACTCACTGTGCAGGACGTCGGCCTCGTGATGCCTGGAGGTGAGTGTGGCCCCAGGCGCAGGCAGTGTGTGCATGCAGGTCAGCCCCCAGCCTGACCTGTAGTCTTCTCAAGTGTTTGCTAAGCTGCTCCATAACACCACCTCACCTGACAGAAGAAAACCCAGAATGTTCGTGAAGCTGAGGAAGGGCCTCTATGCCGCGTGCGCCCTGGGACCCCTGGGGGCACTGGTGCTGCCCTGCACTCCCAGTAGCACCTGGGCGGCTGGCCCCCTGAGCGAAGGTCCGGCTCCCACCGGTCATCCTGGCACATTGGGCACCTGGATCCTTCGCCGGGTTTGCCTTCGGAACGAGAGCCCTTTTTAAAAAGTCACAGACCGTTTGCATGTTGAGCAGAGGTGAGACCCTGGGAGAAGGGCCTTCCTTGCTGAACCCCTTCTGCCTCTCTCCCCTACCCTGTGCTGGGGCACCTCCTGCAACTTGCTGGCGGGAGACAGAGCCCGGTTTGGTTTGGAGGGTCCCTGACGTGTCCCATACTCCCCACGTGGTGTTCCTGGGGAGAGGACGCCCTTTCCTGGGGCAGTTCCTCCAGGATCTTGGCCTTCCCCTCCTGAGGGTCCTCGTGCTCTCAGGTGTGGTCTCACCTTTGGGGGGAAGGGGGGGCTTGCATTCACATGCAACCCCCTGCAGCCGGCCACGTGCCCGCACTGCTGCTGCCTTGGCCAGGCCTCCGGCCTCCATTTCTTTCTTGCTTTAAAAAATACTTGTTTTTCAAATAAGTAATAGTTCCCCAGGTTTCCAGCCTCAAAAGATGAGATGATTATAAAATATAAAAAGCCTCCTTTCCGACGGGAGGCAACCGCAGTGGAGACACGTGTGGACGTGTACAGACTTACGGATACGCACACACTGTAGACGTGTACATGCACATACAGGCATGCACATACACGTACAGACATGCACACACGTGCGGGTGTGCACACACAGATGTGCACATACATGTGCAGACATGCACACACTCGCATATTCTTTTTCCTGTTTCTTTTTTTAATTTCATGTGATGATCGAGCCCTGTGTGTCCTTAGGTCCTGCATCTTAAAGCTCATTTGTCAGCAGCATGTGAAGAGCTCGCAGGTTCCTTTCCAGGCCGAGTAGTGTTACAGTGTCTGAACACGTGATAGTTTATCCAAACCCTCCCTGTTGGGCAGTTTCCCACTTTTTGCAGCTGCAGGGTGTTTGACGCAGGGTATAGCTCACCTGTGCTCCCGTCTCTAGATGGGTGAGCAAGAGTGGATGGGCACACGCCCACGGAGCTGTCCACCCCGGGTGTCCCCAGGCCGGCTGCGGGATTCACATTCCTGCCACTGGTAGGGGTACCCTCCTTCTGCATCCGCTCCCTCGTCCCTGGCACACTTTCAGACTTTCTGACTTTCACCAACCTGAGGGGTGAAGAATATTTCAGTGTCTTGTTTCCTTGAACTTCTCTTAGCAGGAGTGAGCTGAGCATCTGTCTCCGTGTATTTCAGCTGGCTGGTTTTGACGCAGCACGTCCTGTCCCCTCGGTGCCAACCACGGGGTCACAGGAAGCCTTGTTAGCTCTTCCTGAAGCTCAGCCTTCGCAGCATTCATGCCACCTCCCTGAGCTGTATCCCAAAGCGCCCGTGCTCTGCGGGTCGCCATGGGCGCGGTGTGTGCTGCGGGAATTTGAGAGAAGACTAGGCTGCCCGTGGCCATTGGGAGGTGGTCCGTTTAGAAGAGCTGGAGAGGTGCTCTGTGCTCTCCAGTCTCAGAGTTCAGGCTGCGTCCCGGGGGCTGTGTGCACTTGATAATGACATGCAGTGTGTGGCAGTGACCCTCAGGCTTACTCTAAGTGTCACCCTCGTATCTGGATGGCAGAAAGGGTTACTCCCTTAAATACGATTTACACACTAAAATTAAAGTGGTTGGAATTATTTCCTGATGTTACAACTGTGAGATCTGATGTTTTGCTGTAGACGCTGCTCTGTGCACTTGCATTCTCTTTTGAATCCATTTGTTTCTTCTCTCCGCCTCCCTTCCTCCCCACTGCCTCTCTGACATTCTCTGTACTGCCTGTCTGTGCTCAGCCATCATGTGTTCGGTGAAGCCGGATGGGATTCCTCAGCTGTGCCGGACGGACGAGGTTGGGGAGCTCTGCGTGTGTGCAGTTGCTACGGGCACATCCTATTACGGCCTTTCGGGGATGACCAAGAACACCTTCGAGGTAGGTGGGAGGTGACAAATGGCCACTACCAGGTGCATGAAACATGTGAGAGAGAAACATAAAACACATTCACAGTCGTTTAAATAGCTGCCCTTTCTCCTGCCATTTTTTATGGTTTTCAGTAAATGTGGCTGAGTAGCGTTGTTCCCACCTCATAACCGGAGCTGGGAAAGAGCAAGTACAGTTTCTTTGAAAGGGGCCTTTTTAAAACTGCTCTCCTCGCCCGTTTAGTATGAGCACCGCTGACAGACAGGTGGGCGGCTGGGCGCCTGCAGCGCAGGCTCCGTCTTGCAGGGCCGGGAGCAGCGGCCCCTCAGGGCCTGTCATCCGGAGCCAGACTTGGCCGGGTGTGAACAGACACACACGCTGCACAGGTGACTGCCTGCACCACCCGAGCGTGCGCGCATGTGTGCTCACGGGTGTCGCGCACGGTTAGCGTGGTGGTGGGAGGCTAGGGCGTAAGGCCAGTGGGCTCAGCCTCAGCGCTGCACCCAGTTTCCTCAGAAGGTATGTCCTTTGACCACGTGATTCGCGACCCTGGGAGGAGCGCATTCTGACTAAGTCGTGTGTGAGAAAATGAGAATTGTTTGGGGATAAATTTCTAAACATGTAGATTTTGGACGTGAACACGTGCAATATGGTGTCTGGTCCAGGCAGCGTTGCTGAACGTGGATTCAAGTTTCTAAAATGCCCCTGAAACTGAGCGAGACACGGTCTAAACAAAACCGGTCTTTTCTGTGTGACTTACTTGTCGGGTTGGAGGAAACTGGGGTCGAGTCTGAACTTGTGGTGGGGCTTGCTTCCTCTGTGTGTTTCTTTCCAGTGCATTTTCAATAAGGAAAAATAGGATTGTAATGAATAGGGAGCATTTCACAACTGACAGATGTTGTTTAAAAGGCACTTTTCTTCTCCACTCACTACTTTTATGCTGTGGTTTTATTAGCAAAAGATTTAGTTGGTTTTAGACCACCACAGTCCTCTTAAGAGGGGCTGGGGCTCCTCCTTGGGTCCAGGTGAGGAGCCCCCCTGGAGGAGGGTGGAGGGTGGAGGGTGGAGGGCAGGGTGGGCCCCCCCCCCTGGCACTCAGCCGCCTGTCCCCAGGTGTTCCCGGTGACGAGCTCGGGGGCCCCGGTCAGCGAGTACCCCTTCGTGAGGACAGGCCTGCTGGGCTTCGTTGGCCCCGGGGGGCTCGTCTTCGCGGTGGGCAAGATGGACGGGCTGATGGTGGTCAGCGGGCGCAGACACAACGCCGACGACATCGTGGCCACCGCGCTGGCCGTGGAGCCCATGAAGTTCGTCTACCGAGGAAGGTGAGCGCACTTCTCCGCAGACCACACTTTCTAGATAAAGCTCATAAATTGCTCTAATGGGACAACCTGTCCTCTTCTGTGAAGTGAAGCCACTGGAGTCCATGACTTCCACGAGGTTCTGAATGTCCAGTTTTACGGAAATTTCCTGAGCCCATAAATGTATTTTCAGCAACTTCCCTTCCGAGTTAAGTAAGAATAGCCGTTTGAGAAACGTACTTTTTGTAAGTAGCTACACAGGAAGGAGCCCAGCGTTTCTTGCTGCAGCTCATTTCAAATGACCCAGAGGTGATGGTTGAGCCCCAGCTGCCTGGAAAGTGGCTCTTGGGCTTCCCCCCGCCCACCTTGGCACATGGTCAGCGCTGAGCCACTGTCCACGGCTCCTGAGGGGTTGCTCACTTGGAGGGCGTGATCGCTGCTGTGGATCTTCCTCAGGTTGCCAAGCAAGTGGGTGTGGGAGGAGGTGAAGCTGCGTGTTGCACGTGCAGAGGGCACCCCAGAGGTCCAGTTGCCACGGCCCACGCTTCCTCTGAGAGGCAGACACGTCTAGTGGAAAACTGGCACATTAGCTCCCGGACGACAGCTTCCTGCTGATGGGAGAGAGTTGCTTCACAGGTGCAAACTCAAGACGTGACTTGCACGGCTCGCCAAGTTTCAGCCATTCTGACAACGGCTCCTTCTGTCTATACTGAGAGGCAGAGGCCGGCGCCCAGAGCCACAGGCGGGCTCCACGGGAAATGTGAGCGGTTCTGCCCCTTGGCGCCCCCAGGCTTCCCCCAGAGCTGTGCTTACCTTGCTGAGCGCATGGGAGTTGAAGCTGCAGTTTCCTTCCAGAGGCCGCTGTCGCCCAGGGAGCCAGCTGCGAAGCTCCTTCCAGCAGGGCTGGTGCTTCCGTGAGCATCTGCAGCACGTGCTCACTGCGCTATCCTGTCTGTCCCCACAGGATCGCCGTGTTTTCGGTGACCGTCCTACATGACGAGAGGATAGTGATTGTGGCCGAGCAGAGGCCGGACTCCACGGAGGAGGACAGCTTCCAGTGGATGAGCAGGGTGCTGCAGGTAGTCCTCCTGGCACCCCCCCGCGCCCCTCACCTCTGGGGGTGTGGCTGCTGTGCTCTCTGGTCATCCCTGTGCTCACCCAGCAGCTGTATCGACCGTGAACTCACAGTTGTGTCCTAGGGAGGTGGCTGTACAGACAGATTCGGGTCGGGGTTCGGGGATTTGCAGAACTGGCTCCCACTTGCTTGCGGAGTCTCAAGGGGACGTTTCTGTTATGACCTGGAGCACGTGCATGCTGTTCCACATGTCCCGCGGTGCATTCTGCTCAGTGAGGTGTGGTGAGCCAGGGGCCCCGCTTGTGCCATGTCGGCTTCTGTGTGCTGGGTTTGCACATCTGAGGATCTGCTACAGGGCTGTCCGTCACACCTGGTTTCACACAGTTTCCTCTCCGTGACTTTGCAGGCGATCGACAGCATACATCAAGTTGGGGTTTACTGTCTGGCCTTGGTTCCGGCCAACACCCTCCCCAAAACCCCGCTCGGGGGGATCCATTTGTCTGAAACGAAGCAGCTTTTCCTGGAGGGCTCGCTTCACCCCTGCAATGTCCTGATGTGCCCCCACACGTGCGTCACCAACCTGCCTAAGCCTCGGCAGAAGCAGCCAGGTATGTCCAGAGGTCGTGCAGGCCTGGGTCCCTGCCAGCAAGTCCTCAGCCTCCCCCTCCGGCCGCCCATCACATGCTCCCGGGGAACTCAGCTCCCTCCCACGCAGCCCCTTTCTCCCCAGGGTGCGGTGGGATGTGGCATCTCTTCTGGGTGCAGCTGGGGCTCAGACCTCGATCTCCTGGGTGGCCCTTGGCACAGACCCTGTCAGGGTCACAGCTCCCTTGTGCCCAGATGAGCATGAGGCTTCCTTTCATGTTTTGTGAGTCGACACGCGGGAAGCATGTGGAAGCCTGTGAGGAGTTGCGCTGCTCTGCCACTTGGGGAGCGTGGGCACCACCTCCAAGTCATCCTCCACACAGCTCATCCTGCTCTTCGGGCTGCACGCGGCTGTCAGTGGAGAGGAATTTATTGCAAGAACACGGGTGGTGGGGGAGCAGCCCCTCTGCCAGTGCAGTAACGGGGTCCTGGCCTCTAGCTTGACGTGCCAACCTCAGGCAGGCCGGGCGCCCTCAGGCCAGGGTGCTAGGACGACAGACAATGCGTACATGGCACAGATTTTACAAGGAAACGAGGAAGCTATGCCACAGGGAGGTCAGGAGCTGACCCAAGGCTGTGGGGCCAGAGTGCAGGAGAGACAGAGCCAGACCTGACGGCTCTCTGCTCCCCCGATAGGGTGGCAGTGGGGCCAGGTATAGGGGCAAGTCAGCTAGAGGTGGTCAGGGGGCACGGGGCCCAGCACAGCTGGTGGTGGCTGTAGGAACCAGCCCACCCCCGGGAAGGGAGCTTGGCTGAGATGGGGTGGGCGGCCTCTCCAGGTTCGGGTGAGGAGGAGCGTGGGCACCGGGGCTCTGACTCCGGGCCGCTCGCTGCTGTGCCCTCTGAGCACAGCGTCCGTGGGGTGGTTGTGATCCTCTCCTGGCGCAAGACCTAGAAAGTCACAGCATGCCTGCTTTCCTGGCACCTTGGGTTTGTGTTTACAGTGATAAGCACTGCTCTTCCTCTTAAATTATTCTCTTGTATTCTGACTCCTTAACTAATGTTCCTTCTCCACTTCTTTCCTCTCACCTCTGTTGAACCCTCTCAGTCCCTGGCTTGTGTGAGTGTCGTGTAGGACAGAGTCACATTTGACCGAACCGTCCATTTCTTTATTCTGCGGGCAATTGCTTCAAGTGGCAAAGCCACTGAAAGACACAGCTTGCCCTTCGTGAGCCTAGGAAGTGGATGAAAAATAGTCTCTGTTGTCTCCTCTGGCCTCTGGGTGTGAACAGCACTGGGACTGACACAGGGGGGCTCTCGGCATGGATTTGATCAAGCCAGGGATGAAACACAAGTTGGCCGCGTGATCTTTGTGATCTTATACTGCGGCTCTTTCGGTGAAGCTCTCCCAGCCTCCTCTCCTGCTCCCCCCCCACCCCCACTGACCCACACTCACACACCGGCCCTGTACTCTGCAGCGTCTGACCTCCTCCTGAGGTCTTGGTTTCTATGCATGTGTGTAATGCAAATGTGTGAATGGTAATATGAGAAAGGTATCTATGGTTTCTTGCAATCAGAAATTTTGAAAGAGTTTCTGTAGTTCTTTAAGAAACTTCTTTCATTAAAAAAGAAAAGCTGTCAGGATGGATTGTATCTGCTTTTCCCTCTTGAAATGCTTCTTAGACTCTGGAGTGAGCGTTGGTGATCAAGTCAGTAATAGCGACTAGGAGGGGTGTGGGCCATGTGGGTGTGGGTCGGTTTGCTATTGCCCGGAGACCCCGAAGCCTTCACAGTGATGAGTGAGTGACTGTGTCCTCCCCCTTCTGCCGTGTTACTCCTTGAATTCATCCAAAGAGGCACTTACCAAACACATACGGTATTCTGTTGCTGTTGATGGTCAGCTCTCACTGACGTGATGACAACAGGAGCGAGACGCATGTCTTTGCCTACTTTGAGACGTGTCACGTGCTAAGTTCTGGACTTGTCTTCTGCGGTATTTTCATCGTCACTGGAGTGAGTAGGTCTTAGCAGCACCCCAGCTGGAAACCAAAGGCAGCGACTCTGTAGAGCCCGGGAAGTTTGGCAGGAGTGTGGCTCTGTGGACCCTTGTCAGGGCTGGTTCACGTTTGCTGTCATTGTCGTCGCAGTGGCTGACTTGAAGCCCTGTTCTCGTGAGACTTTTCAAAGCTGGGGCTTCGGGAGGGTTCTCCAGAGTGAGCTCTGTACCGAAGCGGGAGGTCGTGTTTTCAGGAACTTCATCACATTTTCCTCACGTGTGTGCCGCTGCTTCTTTCCAGAAATCGGCCCTGCCTCCGTGATGGTGGGGAACCTGGTGTCTGGGAAGCGGATTGCACAGGCCAGCGGCAGAGACCTGGGCCAGATAGAAGACAATGACCAGGCCCGGAAGGTGAGCACAGAGAGCCAGACCTCGCCAGTTCCTCTCCACCTGGCGCCCAAGGGCCGGACCACAGACGTCATCGACTCCCACTCCCTCTCTGCCAGCCCAGTCAGTGTCCCTGTCTTCCACCTGCCCGCCTGGTCCCGCAAGCGACACCATGTGGCTTTATAAGGAAAGCGTGTTTGTTGGGAGATGCAGTGTTGGGGGACACCTGACAGTAGCACAGTCCCAGGACTGGCAGGCTTGCGGCCAGTGTGGGTCCCTTCCTGTCCTTGTATCCCCTGAGCACTTGTTCCTGGTTCTCCCACAGCCCTGGTGTGACACCCAGGCGGCCTCACAGCCACATTATTGCGAAGCTACAGTCCTTTGATTGTTGGAATTCAAGAAAACATCAGTTCAGAACCCAGGTTTGGGAGGCAGACATTCTTAAAGCAGCCTTGGGATCTGTGGGAGAAACTCCACGTAAACATGAAAACTGGTCCCGTGTGGCTGCGAGTCCCCATGATGACCATTCAGCCCCAGAACTCCTCCCGCTCTCCCAAAGGTAGTCCTGCTGTGGAGGGGCTCCCAGGAAATGTGACAAAGCAGTCACTTAAGATACTGCCAGTGGGGTAACACATGATAACGTGTTCAGTGAAAGCAGTGGATCACCATGTTCCCCAGCTCGTGGTGCATTTCTCTCAGTCGTGGATTAAGGTGAATATGTGGTATTTGCTATATCCTGACCCTCGTGCTGTGTCCTGGCGTGAAATAGGGCCATCCTTGTCACCAGACTGTCAGCCTGGTGCCTACAGGCTGTGTGCTTTGCAGTGCTGTTGAACGACTTCAGGGATGACCATTGAAAAACAAACTTAAGAGATTCCATTCTTGAAACAGGGTAGATCTGATTCTGTCACTGCAGCCCCCAGACATCACTGTTGCATCTTCTGGAAGCCCAGGGGAAGGGGTTTTCTGTGTCAGCTAATCTGTCTGTGAGGGGAGTGAACGGAGTCTTCCCGTCCAAGGGGGGGTTTCAGAACTCTTCCCTAATGGAGGCAGGGCACCAGCCCTCTGGTCTGTGAGTCTGAATCAGGCACGGTGAATTCAGGTCGCTGCCAGGAAAGCATCGTAAGCACCTGCTGGTTCTGTCGATTGTATTCGTCAGGGACGATCCCCTCGCTGTGTGCAGGCCCCCTGAAAGCACTCAGGCAGACCACGCCAGTTTAAATGTTGCGGTCAGCCCGGCCCTCGGGACAGTCTGGACCTAACGGCTGTGCTCTGTTCCAGTTCCTGTTCCTCTCGGAGGTCCTGCAGTGGAGGGCGCAGACCACCCCCGACCACGTGCTGTACACGCTGCTCAACTGCAGGGTGAGGCCCTGGGCGTCCCCGTGGGAGCACGTGCCTGAGCTTGTGTGTCCCTCTCTCGGGCCACACCTCCCACCGCAGCCTTCCCTGACTCCCGTTATTTACGTGTGTGTTTGTTGCTGTTTTGACTGAGACCTCTTCACCTAGGAAGGGTTGCTTCCAAATATAAGGGCTTGAGCATCTGGACGTATGTGTGTAGTGTCTTTTAGCAATTTTTTTGCAATGTCTTCCCCCCAGAGTGAGTTGCTGAATGCCTACAACAGAGAATAGTTGCAGACTTACGAGATATTAATGTCTTTATTTTTATTTATTTATTTTTTTTTTACTAAACTACATTTTTATAAGTAAGATGTCATGTTTTAATTACAGGCTTTCATTCTTAGGAATGAAAATCATTTCTATTTTATCCTTGAGGTTTATGTGTTCACGTTTCAGATTAGAGAAGCAAACTCAGCAGGTGTTTGTTGCATAATAGTGTTCAAGAAGGAGGCCTTAAACATACAAGCAGATAGTATCAGCAAGAAATTTAAATGCAAAAATCTTAATATGCTTGTTAACTTTTCATTTACTTTGGAAATAAAGCCTGGAAAATGGGTTTAAAATGTAGGTCTTCTTGACCAGTAAGGGTGCTTGAAACTTTAAGAAGTGATGGCTGATCAGTCTCTTAATATCAAAGTCTTACTGCACCAAGGCACCTCTTGCCTTTTAAAGCAATAGATTAAAGTCAAGTAAAAAGAAATGCTAATAATATAAGTTACTCCCCAAATCTCTAGTTCGGATATCCAGCTTTCTGACCAGTTTGTGTGATTTAGTTCACAGAAGTTACCCCATCCTCCCCTGTCACAGCTTGTCTTGAGTTGCCCTGCGAGCTGAGTTGATCCCAGCAGGTCCTTGTTCGCTGTGTCTGTTCAAGGCGACCCCCCTGGAGGGTCTTAGAAAGCACTCCTGCACCCTGGCCCCCGTGAGGAGAATTTGGTACCCCACCTTTTGGTGCCTACCCTGGGGCCTCCTGGACCCTCTTCCCAGGATTAAGGCTTCCGCTGTCCCTCGGGCTCGCAGGTGCACGGCAGGAACCCTGAGGACCACGTGGTTGCTAGGAGCCCTGCATCTGAAACACGCCCGCTTTCCTTGTCTTTCCTCCGCTCCTTCCTCAGCCTGTGAACATGGACAAGACCACTTCCCTGGCTCTGCTGCCCAGCTGGCCCTCGGCTCTGACACTTCCTGTGTTTCTCTCGCGTCGCCCTTTCTGACTCCTCCGTCCTCTGCACAAAGCACTTCCCCTGGAGGCTGCTCGTGGCTTTGCCTTCTTTCTCCAGAGCCTCTCGTGTGGCCTCGGGAGGTTTCCAGCAGCACCTGCAGGGTGGCAGCTGGAGCCACACTCCAGCCTGTCCCCCAGCCCCTGGGAAGGACGCCTGCTCAGATGGCCTCCACTCGGCTCCCTGAGCGGTGCAGTGGTGCTGCCTGGCGACGTGGGCCCGGACACACGGCATGCCGCCTCTGGAACCTGCAAGCAGCGAGAGCCAGGCTGGGGTCGCTGTCATATTTCAGGCTGGGCGAGGCGAAGGCCGCCGTGCCTGCCCCAGATACTCTGTGGAGTGTAAGCAGTCGCCTAGGAAATAGTAGCCCCCCCCCCCCACTCCAGACACAGAGACCCGAAAGTTACTCAGGCAGGTTCACACACTACATCCCGTCAGTGGGAGGGAACGAGGGGACAGCGCTACTCTGACTGCGTCTCTCCTGGGGGTCTGCCGTCAGCGGGGCAGACCTCAGATTGCCGGTAGGGTGATGTGGGCACACCCGGCTTGTTGTCAGCAGGTGTGACCTGTGGGGCCTGCGTCCCCATTCCCAGACTCTGTGTTCATGGTCCTTTGCTCCAGCTGGGCACTGCTCGTTAGGAGAAACGTGGTCACTGGGAACGACTCGTACTCTGAAAAGCGCTTCATCCGCGGATCAGCGGGGTGAACTGTGGAGCTCAAGGCTGTGAGAACATCTGCTTCAGGTCAGCACCGAGATCGTGTGGCCCACAGTGGCCTCTATCTCCGGAGGCTTTCCTGACGTGGAGGCAGCCACAGCTTGACCGCCTGGAAGGGTCAGATCAGAGCCAGACATCTGTGTTCACTCCCACCCTCTCTGACCCGCTGTGTGCGCTTACAACAAATGTCCAACCGGAACCGAAGTTCAGGAGCATCATGTCCATGGTCGTTACAATGTGGTTTCCACTTAACCTTCTAGTTCAGGACTGTCCAACAGAAATAAAACACAAGCCGCACCCCAGTGTAATGTTTTCTAAAAGCAATATTTTAAAAAGGTGAAAAGAAATAAGTGATATTCATTCTGAAATGTTATACTTCAGTCAGTAAACTCAGACACTGTTCCCCCAGCATGTGGCCCCAGAGCTCTTCCAGGCTTCCGGCACCCCGGACAGCTCCTTCCATCGATTGTGAATTCCCCAGCTTGGTCATGGCTCACCTAAAACGGGGACCCATTTGGTTCTTGCCTGTTGCAAACGGTACCACTCATTGGTCTCCTCCCTGGCAGTGCAGTCGGTGGGGTAAGAGCTGTGTGAGATTTGCAGTAGGGGTGGGGACGTGAGTCATGGCAAATCGTGGAAGACTTGCATCCTGGGAACTTAGTTCATACAAAAGAGCATCTGTTATTTTTTTAAAGAGAAACACCAGCCAACTCTAAACCTTTTTTTCTTCTTTGGAATTTTAAAATGTAAATCTTACTTGGCTTTTTCTTCATTCTTCGTTAAATTTTCAGTTGTCATTATTTAATTTAATGTAAAACTTGTAAATGGTGCTAAATTGGCAGTCGTTGACACTGAAAGCTGTTGTCTTCAGAACAGGGGTCGCGTGGTAGATGACCCTGCACTGCCATCCTGTCATGGCACCAACCAGGACCTCTTTTGGGAAGACGCAGCCCTAATTTCCTGTGAGGTGCTTTTCCGTAGAGCCTCCTCCTTAGGCAGTGGGCTTCCCCATGGAACATCCAGCTTCTCCCAGGAATGTTGAGGATGCCAGGCAACCAGTGACCTAAGGATAAATCCCACTTCTTCATGGACCCGTGACATTCATGTTTGTCATGACAGCGAGTGGAAAATACAAAATGTGTAGCTGAAAAGCAGCGGCATTTCTCCTGAGGTGAAAGGTTCCAGCGTTTGGGCTAGATTTCTAGACACCGGTCTTGGAGGTCTCTCTGTATTGACCCAGCTTTGCCGCATTCTCCTCTCTGGCTCTTCCACTTCATGCATCTCTTGCTATTATTTTTAGACCTTCCTCAGAAGGAACACAGTTAAGGGATGAGAAGGTTCAGTTCAGAGACATGTAAGCTCAGCCTGTCCACCACATGAGGGCCTGGTCCTGGCACAGCAGGACGGGGCTGGAGCCAGACAGGCAGCCGCCTGGCAGCCTCCCTCAGTGAGGCCCCCGCGTGTTGATTCCCAGGGTGGGTGCGGCCACCCGGGACCCTGAGAGTAACACCAGGCACTGGCAGTTCTGTCCTGATGCCTTGTAACCGGTTCTCCCTTCCTCTGGGCCCCTCCCGCCGGGCATGTGTTCCATTTGGGTGGGAGTTCTGTACCTTCCCACACGTCGCCACCGGGCCCCCAGTGTTCCTTAATGGCCCTGAAGGTTCTGGTCTCTTCTGTCCCCACGTTCTCCTCCCGCATGACCAGCTGCTCCTCTGGACTCCTTTCTGCACATGTGACTGTTTTCCACGGCTCCCCACTGGCTCACTCACGCTCCTTGGAAGCTCCCCCCCCAATAAAAGTGTCTGGCCTGGGCTTCCATGGTCACTGTTCACCTGTGGGGCTTGCTGACCTGACGCTCCTGGCCAGTTCGCCTGCTGCTTAAGGAAAGGTCGTTCACCCTGTCCATCCCTGTGAAGTAGGATGTGATTATAAAGAGCAGTTTTTAAATAGCTTGGACAGTGCTCTCTTCTTCCCGGGAATGTGTGCAGACGAAAGCCTCGCCCTTAGGAGGAACTTTCTTTGGCTACTTCGTGTTTGTAACTTGCAGCTTATTCATGCTTTTCTTTTTGGCATAAAGTAAGTGTGTGTACTTTGGTATCTCTTAGTACCCATTTTGCTACTGATTTTCCCTATTAGTGCTTTTCAAAGGTGCTTTTCAATCTAAGTGTGCTTTACAATTGCTTCTGCATGTTTGAAAAGTCTACGTTAGATGAACTTGACTATTCATTTTTTTCTTTCATAGTTTTTTTTCGTTTCGTTTTGTTTTGCCTGTTACTTGTTTGGAGGTTTGTCTGTTTTCTGCCCTCCCTGACTTTTGATGTGGTCCTTCTTAAAAATATTTTTAATGAGTTATTTTTCATAGTATGAGTCCTACAGATTTACTACTCATTTGTATTGCCCATGACAGGTACACTTAAGTCCCAGAATTACTAGGTTGATTTTTTTTTGTGTGTGGAAATTTTAGCTATTTTTGAGGTCAAATAATTATTTCTTTAAATGCCCTGTTAATAGTATTTCTAGATACCTCTTCAGTGTTGTGCTTCTTAGCTGGTGGGAGGGAAAGGAGAGTGAATGCTAATGGGATGGGGTCTCTTGAGGGGGTGACAAAAAACCTTCTAAAGCTGACTGTGGCGGTGGTCACAACTCGGTACAGACACTAGCACCCATTTAACTGTACATTTTAAACAAGCGGGTTGTATGGTATATGAACTATACCTTAACAAAGCTGGTCTGTTTCTAAAGTCCTCCCTACTTGCTCTTGTGCTACTCAGGGAACGATAGCAAACTCGCTGACTTGTGTCCAGCTGCATAAACGGGCTGAGAAGATAGCCGTGATGCTGATGGAGAGGGGACACCTGCAGGACGGGGACCACGTTGCTCTGGTCTACCCGCCCGGTAAGAAGCAGGCGCCTGCTGGTGCTGGGTGCTGCTTCTGTGTTAGCACCAGAAGTGGGCGCCGGCTCCTGCCTGGCTCCCTGTGTCTGCTCACTGTCAGTTGGGACTGTGCTGCGCGCTGTACGACTGGTAACGGGGGCACAAGCAAAGCAGTAATTTTACACAGATTTTTCTATCTAAATTTGTTTTATTAGATATTTGAGGGAGTTCGTTTAATCCGTAGTTCAGAGTTGAGTAATCCTTAGAGAAACAACAGCAAGTAGCTTCTTGGCTGCTTTGACATCTTGTGCCTAAAAAGAAAGGGCCGAGTGGAAGTCGTCCCCGCAGTTTAACAAACCCGCGAGGGTGAGGAAAGAGTCTGTTAAAGGTCTCCGTTACCCATGAGCCGTCTGGCTTTTTCCAGGATGGTAGTTCTGCTGACGGGCATGACAGCCATTAAACAGCTCAATTTGTTTCAAGTAAGAACTTTTGCTTTTCCCACCGTGTAGGAGTAGACCTCATCGCAGCGTTTTATGGCTGCCTGTACGCGGGGTGTGTGCCGATAACCGTCCGTCCTCCACACCCGCAGAACATCGCAACCACACTGCCTACGGTGAAGATGATTGTGGAGGTAACGTGGCCTGCATGTGGGCCTGCAGATCACAGCTTGGGCTCTCACGGCAGGGCCAGGTGCGGGTGTCGGGTCGCATGAGAGCCTGCAGTCACAGCTCCTTCCCTCAAGGGGCTCACCATCTAGTTCTGTGAGCAAGGCTGAGACTTGTGCCTGGAAGTGAGGACTAGCGGGCAGCTTTGCCACGATGCTGCCGAATCGAGGCAGCTCCCCAGACAGGGCATCCCTGTGGGTGCTGGGAGCTTCCCCACCAGACCCAAGGACCAAACCAAACCAAACCAGGTGGAGAAGTCATACGTTTTTGAAAGTTCTTTGCTCAAGATTTAGAAGTGTCCTGTACCTTTTTGAAAGTACAGGTTTGTTTTAATGTTTTTGGCCTGAGGAAGCTTAAGAGGATTAGATGTTTTTCCCCTTGAAAGAGGAACCATGAGGGACATCAGAAGCGGATTCTTCTTTGTAGTTGTGTGGGAGGAACTTCGTGGCCATTACCCCCCATAGAAAGTGTTGAGGGTGTACGTGGAAATGTGTCATTTCTGGTGGGACAGAGCTGGCGGTGAGAGCAGTGAGTGTGGGTGCTGCTTTCTGAGTGTGGACACTGCTCAGGTCTGGGAACCGCAGGGGCTCGGCCCTCACCAGCCCTGCTCGTGTGCTTGGTGGTCCAGCTCCTGGCCACGTGCACCTCTGGTGGCCGACACCAGCCCTTGTGCGGCAGCTGTGTGCCGGGCCGAGCCCCTTCCAAGCTGCTCGGCCTCCGTCTGGAGCTCGCACCCACCCCACCCTTTACCCCTACCTCTCCGCTCTTTGCTCTCTGACCCTCAGGTGAGCCGCTCTGCCTGTTTGATGACAACACAACTGATCTGTAAATTGTTGCGGTCCAGGGAGGCAGCTGCAGCCGTAGATGTCAGGGCGTGGCCCCCCATACTGGACACAGGTTGGTCCTCGAACTAGCCCAGTTGTTTGTTTGCTTAAATGCTTTTCTGTTAAGTCAGAGATGCTAACAGCTTTGTTTTGCTCTCCAGATGATTTGCCAAAGAAGCGGCCTGCCCAGATCTACAAACCTTCCAACCCAGACATGCTAGCCTATCTTGATTTTAGTGTGTCCACAACTGGGATGCTAGCTGGAGTGAAGGTGAGAAATGCAGTCTGCATCACGTGTAGTTAGCAGACCACACGGTGATGGTCAGTTTTCATTCTTACGCACACGGGGCTCTGGTGGGGCCTGGCAGCAAAATACGGAGAGAGGCACACTTGTGCGTTTTGTTCGAGCCGTAAAATGCATGACTGTTTCAGTAGTTAGCGAGGCTGACTGGTTCCTTCTAAATGCTCCGACTGCTTTGTATGTGAACACAGCCTCACTAGTCCCTGATTAAAAAAAAACTGCGTATGTTTTTCTTTCTTGCTAGTTCTCAAATCTCGCTATCTTGTCTATTACAAAACTCTGTACGCTTGGAGTCCTTGCCTTTTTAACGTGGATCTCATGGTAACTCGCCAGGATGCTGCTCGTTGCGGCCGCAGTGATCCTTCTTCCTGCTGAAGCTGGAACCCGCTGCGCGTGCCACCAGAACTAGGGCCCTGACAGCTCAGGCGATGTCCTTGTCAAGGGACCGTTAACAAGTTCTCTGCCCTCAGGAAGCCCTTCCCTATTACCCGCCTCCGAGTTCTGACTGCCGAGTTCGCATAGTTTTCCTCATTTAGTTCTCCTACTTCATTGGCATTTCCCCAATTTTTAAATTGCAGCAGAACACGCATAACATAAATTTACCACTTAACCCACTTAAGCGAACTGTGCAGTGGTACTAAATACGTTCAGACTTCTGTGCTGCTGTCACCACCACTCATTCCCACAAGCCATTCCATCTTATGGAGCTGGATCTCTTTCCCGCTAAACACTGACTCTCCCTCAGCGACAGCCGCTCTGTTTTTTGTCTCTGTTTTTGATTGTTCTGGGCACCATACGTATGTGGACTCGTACATGTCTTCTCACATCTGCTTATTTCACTGAGTGTGGTATCTTCAAGGTTCATCCACACTGAAGTATATATCAGAATTCCTTTTTAAAGCTGTGTTCCTATTTCACGGTACAGACCACATTTTGCTTATCCGTTCACCCGTCAACAGACGCTTGAGTTGCTCCCACATTTTAGATGTTGTGAGTGATGCTGCTGTGAACGTGGGTGCACAGACGTCTCTTCGAGACCTTGCAGCAGTTCGTTTACATGCATTCCCAGAAGTGGAGTTGCTGGGTCATATGGTAATTATGTTTTTAATTTGGGGGGGGGATTGCCATAC
Source organism: Camelus bactrianus (assembly GCF_048773025.1). Classification (NCBI taxonomy): domain Eukaryota; kingdom Metazoa; phylum Chordata; class Mammalia; order Artiodactyla; family Camelidae; genus Camelus; species Camelus bactrianus. Next base: position 31,568,039 of record NC_133573.1, read on the forward strand.
TGTTTCTCACTGTAGCTGTCCCATTTTACTGCCTCACCAGCAGTGCACAGTTGCAATTTCTCCACATCCTCGTCAACACTTAACTTATTTTCTATTGGTTTTTTCAGTAGTGGTCATCCTAATGGATGTGAAATAGCATCACATTGTGATTTTGATTTGCATTTCACTGAAGATTGGTGATGCTGAGCATCCTTTCATGTGATTATTTGCCATTTGTATCTTTTCTTTGAGAAATTTCTGTTCAAGTCCTTTGCCATTTTGAATGCATTGTTTTCTTGTTGAGTTTTATAAATTCCCCATGTATTATGGGCTTCACTCCCTTGTCAGATAAGTGATTTACAAGTATCCCTGCAGGATGTCCTAGTGCTTCCCCAGGTCTGCTTCTGGAGCACACTCCTGCTCACGGCAGCTAGTGTGAGCCGATGTGTGCCCCAGGCGTGGGCACTCCACGCCAGCCAAAGCCGGACCGTGGTGGCAGGGAAACCTGCTAAAAGCGTCACAGACACATCCTTAAAATAAATACCCTGGCCTCAGCCCTGACTCCTCCACCTGCTCTCAGGGATGTATCATCTGCTCTCAGTGTCTCCTTCAGAGCAGTGTTAGAGTTTGTTGTTTTGGGCTTTTGGAAAACTAATTCTTTATCCAAGTACAAGGTTGCAGGAGTCTCTCTTACTAAAAGGTTCTGGAAAGGCATTCCAGCTTGGGCTCTGAGTTTGTGACTTTGGCAGGTCCAAGATTGGAATGAGCTCAGGGATCAACATTCACCTTTCCTAGTTGCTTTTTTCTTAACCTGTTCACTTTCTGGTCACTACACTGAAATCCTTGCCCCTGAGAGCCCAGACACCTCTGAGCCCCACCCACAGGGGGGTGAGGATGGCCCTCTGTTGTCTCTGCCCTGGTGCTCGCCGGCCCTGCCGTTGTCAGGTCTCCCAACTTCCCAGTAGGTGGCAAGCTCCTGAGGGCAGAGGCCACGTCCTCCTTTCCACATCCCAGTCGCTGACCCGGTGCCTGATGCACACAAGTGCTCTGGCAGCATGTTAGTGCCTGCTGAGCTGAGCTGGAGCTCATTTCTCAAGCTGTGAGGGGCACCTGCACCGAGCAGGGTTCACTAAAGGTCTGTTTCAGATGCTGATCTGAGAATGTGGGTCGTTCTGGCAGTTGGGATCTTACTGACCCCTCCTGATGCCGCAGGCAGGAGGTTGGAGGAATGTTTGATAAACCTAGCCTCATTTCTTCTTTAAACAAGTGTTGTGGCTTTGAAAACAAACTAAAAAGAATTGCTCATGTGTTAGATTGTAGAGTAATCTTACATTGCCTTGTATGAACTCAGTAAAATATCCACGACGAAGCCGTCGTCTGGGCAGGGCTTCAGGAGGATGCATGTCTCCCCGCAGCTCTGGGTCTCTCTTCTCTTTCCCTGAAGTGGCTGGCGAGCACTCTCCCACGCCTGTGGCTGGGTTCCCGGGACTCTATGCTGCCCCACCCTGGTCCCTTCTGCAGCCCAGCCCTGCGGGGCGCGCACGCCGCACTGGCGGGAGCTAGTTCAGGACTGTGAACTTGCGCTACCTTGACGCTCCCCCACTCCCCGGATCCTACTGACTAGAAAGCCTCTGTGAGAAAGCTGGTTTCATTGGCTCCATTTTGCAGTGCTTTAACAGAATTCCCATCACATACTGACTGTAGTGGGACTGGTTCTTGGGATTGGAGAGGCTCTTTCCTGTGGCCTTGCGGAGAGGGAATGAGGGTGGGTCTTGCTGCCGTCAGGTGGCCGACACGTCTCAGTGCACAGGCGTGTGTGGTCTGCAGCAGACCTTTACCTTCGGAGCCTCGTTTCCTGACCCTTGAGATGGGAGTCGGACGTGCAGTGCGCTCTGCTGGCGCCCCTGTGGCACAGCGGGTGCGGTGCCGGTGGGCCGCGGAGAGAGATGCAAACGCTCATGCACCCCCGACTTCGTGGGGTGCAGGGGGCGTTGCAGCAGGACCGCTACTCAAGCGCAAGACGTCCTTGCTTCGCTTCCTAGGGTTTCTAGGTGCCTGGGGACCTGGAAGGCTTGCTTGTGGTTTGCTGGTTGAACGTGAGAAGACTAATGAGAATGCCAGCAGCCCGCGCTCTGCTAACAGAGCCAAAGCTTGGCCACAGCGGCCCTCTGTTCTGGAGTCACCTGTGGGCGTCAGACGCCAGGTCCTGGGCACCTGGTGTGGCCCGTTCTGTTCCAGGTGTCCCTGGGTGGGTGTCTGTGCACTGATGCGGCCTTGCTGTCTTGCAGATGTCGCACGCAGCCACCAGTGCCTTCTGCCGTTCCATTAAGCTGCAGTGTGAGCTCTACCCCTCTAGGGAAGTGGCCATCTGCTTGGACCCTTACTGTGGACTCGGGTTTGTGCTCTGGTGCCTCTGCAGGTGAGTTTCCTCTTGCGGGTCTTTACAGTGATAAACACACCACACACCCTTTTCCACACCACTTGTGGAGGAATGCTAGTGTCTGGGGAGGGCCACCGCCTGCAGGAGGGGCTGCTTGCAGCGGGGCCTCCCCTCAGCCCTGCTCCCGGGGTGCTGGGGAGTGCCGGCTGTGGTCTCCACATTCTCCGTGGAGCTGCTGAAGCCAGCAGAGATGCAGTCTGCACCCATTCCCAGAAGCTGTCTGTGGGGAATCTGTCAGGAGATACTTCATCAAAAATACAAATAACCAATAATTACTTGAAAAGATGCTTGACGCTTACTAGGAAAGGCAGATTAAAGCCAGCGAGATACCACTTCACGCCCACTGAAGGCTGTAACCAGAAAGACAAAAAGTAATGAAGTTAGAAGACTCGGATTCCGCGCTTTCAAAACTGCGCTGTAAAGCATGGTAACCAGGGGTGTGCAGAAACTGCAATTCTCACACATTGTCATGGGATTATAAAGTAGTGAAACCACAGTTTAGCATGTCCTTACAAAGTAAACAAATCTACCACATGACCAAAAAGTTCCTCTCCTGGGTATCTACCAAAGAGAAGGGAAAACGTTATGTCCATACAGGCTAGAGGCTTGAAATGTTAATAACAGCCTTCATTAAAAAAAAAAAACAAAAGGAAACAATCCAAATATCCACCAGCTGGTGAATGGGTTTGTCTTACCCACACAGTGGGATTCGGCTACAGCATGGATGGACTTCAGAAGCATTATGCCACGTGAAGTGCGTATGATGTGATTGGATCACATGGTGCCGTTGTTGGAAATGTTCAGAAAAGGCAGATCCGTAGAGATGGAGAGCAGGCCGGCTCGCTGGCCAGAGCTGAACGCGGGGCTGACTGCAGGGAATCGAGGCGCACCTTAGGGGGATGGAGTGTTTCACAGCTGCGTTGCGGTGGCTGTGGGGACCACGTTCTTTCAGTTCTCTGCTGAAAATGGGCGGGTTTATGTTATGCAGATTATATCTAAGTAAAAGAATTTTTAAAAAGAAAACACCTTTCCTTGGGGTAGCTGGAGTGCATGGTACCCACACGAGCCTGCCAGTTCAAGAGGCCAACCCACGTGACCCCCCAGGGTGACGTGCCATCGTGAGTCGTACGACTGCCTTGCTCAGGGTGCCCAAGCTGCAGTAGTACCTGTTTTTGTATGTTTTATCAGGCTAACACTCTGAAATCATTGAATCGTTACAAATGTGCAAATTTATGTTAGTTACCAAAATGTCTTTTTTCCTCTCTCTCCTGGTCAACCGTGTTTTATTTTTCTTTTTTCATCTAGACTGTATTCTTCAGACCAGTATTAGGTTCACAACAAAACTAAGTGGAAGGTACAGAGATTTCCCATACACGCCCTGCCCCCAACAGCTTTCCCCATTTTCGACATCTCCCGCCAGAGCGGTACGTTTTCTACAATCTAGGAACCTACATTGACGTATTACCATCCCAGAGTCCATAATTTACATCGGGGTTCACGCTTGGGGTTGCACAGAGCCCAGAAATAGACCCACGTGTGAACAGTCAACTGGCCTTCACAGAAGCTCAAAGGCAGTACGGTGGAACAAGGACGATCTTGTCAACATCCACATGGAAAAAAAATGAATCTAGACGCAGATGTTACAGCCTTCACAAAAGTCAGCTCAGAATGGACCATAGTCCTGAATGTGAAGCATGAAGCTGTGCAGCTCCTGGAAGGTCACCTAGGAGAGGTCTCGGCAAGCTTGGGCTTAGCAGTGCCCTTTTAGACACGACACCAAAGGTGTGGCCCACGAAAGAAGGAGCTGACAGGCAGGACGTCGCCAAAATGACACGTTTCTGCTCAAGACCCTGTTGAGAGAACGGAAAGGCAGGCCACAGCCTGGAGAAAGCATTTCCAAAGAGCTCTTTAAATTATTTTACTGCTTTTGAAGTTAAGAGCTAAACTAGGATAGCTCAGGTTCCAGAAAGTCACTGGAGATAACTCTTCACTGTGCGCAGCCTGCGGTTAAGTTGGGGGGTGTTTGTTGCCAAGAGATCAATGTTGGTTAATAAAGGAAACAACTAGTCAACTTCTGTTGGATTAAGCCAAAAACAGGCAAGTAGAAAACTGATGAGTCAGATTTTCTGTTTGTCCTCAGTTATCAGGATTTAATGATTTTTTTTTTTAACGTTGACTTCCGTCCTCCTTAGGAGTGTGAGGAAGGAGAAGCTGTGTCTGATTTTCACAGGTGTGCTTCTGTTCTCCAGCCATGAGCTCCAGCCCTCTCATGTGCTGACGGTCTGATCAAGGACGTCACTTATCCTGATGTATGTTCTTGAGAAAGCTGGCAGTGGGTGATCTGTATTTCACTTTCTTCATCTTGGACCTCCTCATGATGGTATTTACAAAGTAAAACGCTGGGAATCATATGGAAGTGATAGGCAGTCATAATGAAGAAGACTCTTAGCACTGTTGATTCCTTGAGATGCGGGGCTCCAATGTCATTAACTGGATTTGGTCCCAGCCTGAAACTGTAGAAGTCCTGGATGACAGAGTAGCTATGTAAATTGGCACTGCAATTAAAGTCATGCAGGGAAATGCAATTCAGGTGTTATTGTTAACCCTGATTCATGAACGGGTTGAGTAACACTTGGTGCTGACAGAAAACCGCGCCCCAACACTTCCCAGCGGTAAAAGGCATGTTTCCCGGTGGATAATTACGATTTATATGTCGTGTGATGCTCACATTTGTTACATTTTGGGCTGTTAACCTGGTGTTACGATCCCATTTTTGACTCAGTGTTCTTTTAATAACCATTCCGCAGAGGTAAATTTTCCATTATTTTTATTTCTTCCTGCTTAATGCTGGCTTGAGGCTTCCGATTGCAGTTTGCTCTAACTCGGGGTCATGCAGATGTGGTGTGCAGACTGATTCCTGAGGACCGTGCTGCCAAGGGCAGAGGGTCAGACTGCCCCTATGGAGCAGAGCAGAGCACAGCCTCCGGGGAGCCGTCCTCACGGGGACACCGGAGCTTGCACCAGTGTCCTCGAGGCAGGGGTCTTAGTGACCGAAGGGAGAGTGCTGGGTCCCTCTTAGCTCTCACGGCCCCTGGAAAAAGACGACGTGTCCAGACATGGCCCACAGGACGTCTACATGAGGGGCAGCCCCGGATGCACTGTCGGGGCTGAAGGGTGTCGGTTTGTCTTCAGGGCCCGAAGTGTGTTCTTGGAAGGTTGAGAGCGGTGTGCTGGTGTTCAGCTGGCTTTCTCAATTAGATGGCAACTCTGATTTTAAAGCCCCTCGGTGTGGAACAAAAGGACTTGCGGATGAAAGTTTGTTTTCACAAGCTGCGAGGGCTAGGCTGAACGTGTATGCAAGTGTGTTTGATGGCGTGTTACTTGCAGTAAGCAGTTGTTTGACCAGAGTGTCAGTATTTTGAAACGTAGATATATTTGTTGTAATATTATTTGCTCTCTTGAATAAGTGATCTTTAAAGGCCTAAATTAATTTCCCAAGGACGAATCTTAGAAAAAAGTTGACAGAATTTTGAGTTACAGTTATTGGAGTAGGATCTTACTGACTTTTGTATACTGACTGTACAAATAATTTTTATGCCTTTCCATGGGGCTCCATTGGAGTGTGCAGTTTTGTATATTATGTGTCTAACCAGACTTTCACATCAGCAGGATTTCTCGGGAAATGTGGAAGTCTGGGGCGTGATAGTCCCTTCTCCTGCTTACTGAGCAGTCAGTCGTCCTCAGAGCTCTTTGAAGTGCATCCGCACTCCATTTAGACCCAGTTCTTACTCTCTTCTAGAGTTTCACTTAGTTCTTTAAATACAGGCGTCCCTGTTTTCAGATTATCAAATTTTATTACTCAGAAGGATTAAGTAGAACCCAAAAAAATCCCCACATCCCCACTGACAGAGTTTCCACCTGATTGTCCAGCATGCTTCCTAGAATAACACTTACGTTTTATCCCCACACATTGGTGGTTGGTCGTCTGATGTTTTGATATATTAAACTCCAGTAGGAGAATCTAAAGCAAATGTATGACTGAGGTTTTCCAGGACAGAAGTGGGTGTGAGTGTGTGTGTGTGACATTCTGTGGAAGCAAGTGTCGTGAGAACTGGCAGGCGGGGGGAGGGATGCCTGTGTCCTGTGCCTGCCCCGTCCTGTTAGCCTCCTGGTGTGTTTGCTCCTGTGCACTCCCTGCTTCACAGCTGTGGTCATAGTTTGTGTGTGGTTCCACATCCTGCCTTCTCCTTTTAATATGAGGAATGGGAAGCTTTTAGACATGCTTCTTGGATTTAAGTTTTGTGGAACCCGTCTTTAGAACCCAAGTTAGAACACGTCTGCCAGTAAATCCCTTTCATTCCCTGAAAGGACTGCACTGTTCATGGTGCTCCAGACGGGGAGTGTAGCACCCCTGGGAAGCCAGTGTTTCCATTTGTGAACCAGAAAGGTCCTTGTGAGGTGGGGTTGGTGGGAGAGGTTTGTCGGGGTCACACCTGTGGAGGTGAAAAGGGGCAGTGGATTGGACAGCGTGCGCCCGGGAGCCAGCCCCATGCAGAGCTTCTGAACGAGGGAGTGAGGGCCACGGGTTGGGTAGGGGGTCTGCCGGCCAGGCCTCAAGCCCCCACCTCGCATCACAGGCTGTTCCTTCCTGAAGGGACACCTGAGGAGCTCTCCCGCCCCTCCTCAGCTAAGGCGTTTGTATGAAGGGAAAACATGGTACTTACTCTGATGTATCCAAAGAGCATGTCAGTTACTTGTACGTACAGACATAGTCTGAGAACCTGCTTTTTGCAGTTCCTGCTTGTGGTCTTCACTTGCTCGGCTGGGATCCCCAGGGTGGTGGCGGGAAGGTGGGCAGAACCTCAGAAAGCCTTCAGCTCCAGACGTGTGTTTGCTCTGAGCCCGTTACTCGCCCCTCCCTTGAAGAAGCACTCTCCTTTAAGAGGAGACAGCAGTGTAAATGGGCTTCTGTTAGCTCTGCCGTACCCGTGGCATGTGAGTGTGCTGAGATGCCTGAACAGACTTGGTGAGCCCGTGCAGTGGGTGCTTGCCAGCACAGAGTTGTTGAAGTGACGTGGCAATGTCTTCTTTGACTTACTCTGACGTCCCTTCAGAAGAGAGCAGAATAATGAGCATTCCCGGCGTGTGCAGCCTACACAACTTCAAGTAATGACTCAAGGGAGGACCAGAGCAGCACGACAGCACCAGCTCTCAGGGCCGACTGCCCGCTGCGGGTGGCTTTTACACTTCTGAATCTTCGTTTTCAACAGATACCTTAAGATTCCTCAGTGATACAATGAAAGCCAGTTGTATTTTTAAATGGGCGAAGGACTTGACTAGAGATCCCTCCGGAGAAAACGTACAGGTGGCCAATAAGCACAGGACAGGGTGCTCAGCATCACGGGTCATTCAGGGGAGTGCAAGTCAGACCCACAGTGAGGAGCCACGTCACCCCAGCTGGGACGGCGAAACTCAGGAGACGGAAACTGGCAGGTCGGGGAGGATGTGGAGAGACTGGGATCTTTGTAATTGCTGGCAGGAATGTAAAATGGTGCAGTTCCTCAAAAACTTAAATGTGGAATTACCGGATGATCTTTTGGGCATATACCCCGAAGAATTAAAAACAGGGACTTAAACAGATACTTGTGCACTCACGTTCACGGCATTATTCACCAACGGCCAAAAGGTGGAAGCCACCCAGGTGTCCACTGAGGAATGAACGGATAAACAAAACGTGGCGTCTGCACTCCGTAGGGCGTCACTCAGCCTTGGAGAGGACGGACACTGACACAGGCTGCAACGTGGAAGAACCTTGAAGGCCACGCTGAGTGAAACGGTCCAGTCAGAAGAGGACAGAGATTGTGCTTCCCCTAAATATCCGGAATAGGCAAATTCGGAAACAGAGTAGATGGGAGGTCTCCAGAGATGGGTGTGGTGATGGGAGTTAGTTTTAATGGGCACAGCACTTCTGCTTGTGATGATGCAAAGTTCTGGATGTAAATACTGTGGTGGTTGCACAACATTGTGAATATAATTAATGCCACTGAAGCACATGTTTAAGATGGTCAAATGGTAAATCTTGTGTGTATTTTACCACAATAGGATTTTTTAAATCTTTTTTTTTATTGAAGTAGAGTCAGTTTACAATGTTGTGTCAGTTTCTGGTGTACAGCACAGTGCTTCAATCATACATGAATATACATATATTTTTTCATATTCTTTTTCACTGTGAGCTACTACAAGATACTGAGTATAGTTCCCTGTCACAGTAGGATTTTTAAAGCGAAGACCAAAAACGAGCCGCTCGTGCAGTAGAGTAATACTTGAGGATGGACACCTCCCTTACTGACTCATCTCCTGGTTTTCAAATAATGTTGCTCTATGAGAAGATCACCGAAAAAGCCAACATTTGCTGTCTTTCTTCCTGACAAAAATGAACAGAACTTTGGAACAGAGGAATAAAGAAAGAAATGGAAATTTGCCCCAAAATGCTTTTTGTCACATTCCCTGAAGAATAGTTTTCCTTCTAAGGGCTCTGTTTAAAGTAGATTTTGTAAGCCAACTTAATTTCATTCCTTTTTTTAACCAGTTGGATTCACTTGTTAATAAACAATTTTGAAATTTAAAAAATGAGATTGGCCTTATGAGAGGAGAACTGGCTTTAGGATCAGAGCATAGCAGTCAAGAGGATTAATGTGCTGTTTCATCCATGAGATTTTTTACGGCTAGAAAGCTCCTTTTACTTAAATCGTAGAAGGTGGCTTATCTAGGATATTCTGTTATTAGCGCATGACCTTTATTCACATCAATTTGTAGTCGTAAACCATACAAAATTAAAACCACTAAGAATATAGTTTGGCAAGTACTTCATTATTTTAGAACCACACTTGCCTCATCAATTAGTGGTGAATCACAATATATAGCCGCTGGGTTCTCTCAGTGTGCTCTCTAAAGGCAAGATTAAAGAATGATTTTGTTTTCCTTAGCTCCATTTGGTGATCTGTTTGAATCATTCTGAAGTAAAATTACAAACCTAATTCTTCTGATCGTTTTAGTTTCCTTTTATTTACTCTGGAAGTCAGGTTTCTGAACCGGGGCTGGGCACGCTTTCCCTCACGTGGCAGTTTGATAAATACTCAGGCTCGTGCTCTCTGTTGGGACCAGTCAGCTCTGTCCATTGGTCGGGAAGCCGCCGCAGGTGGTGTTTTAAGGACTAGAGGGCCGCGTCCCAGTAAAACGTTATTTACAAAACCAGGCAGCGCCTAGTGTGACTCCTGTTCTGAACTTCCAGACCTTTTTGTCAAGAGCCAGTCCTGGCTCCCACTGGGAGAGAGCCCAGTCTGTAAACGCAGCAGCTCTGAGAGACGCCTCACAGCGTCGCAGCTCTGGCGTGTTTCAGTGAGTGCTCGGAGTGGCGGCGGCTGTGGGTCATAGCCCCATAGTCTTTTGAGCTTTTCAGAATGTTTTTGTAAACACACTGTTTGTATTTACAAATACCTGAGAGTAGAGTTGGCGTGACTATCCCCCTCCTGCAGATGGACAGCGCAGGCTGGTCCCGTCTCCATCTTCACTAGCCCTCCCGTCTCTCTCTGCAGCGTGTACTCTGGGCACCAGTCCATCCTCATCCCGCCTGCAGAGCTGGAGACCAACCCTGCCTTGTGGCTTCTTGCCGTGAGTCAGTACAAGGTCCGGGATACGTTTTGCTCCTATTCAGTGATGGAACTTTGTACCAAGGGGCTGGGCTCGCAGACAGAATCCCTCAAGGTAAGCAGCCCTCAGAGTGCCCGGGGCACTTGCCAGCATCCTGGGAAAGTGCAGTGTCGGGAGGTCAGCGGGGTGTTGAGGTTACTTGGTCCTTCAGGGAAGCAGACTGGGATCCTCTGTCACCTGAAGTTTACAACATTGTTTTCACGTGAAAACCTCATTCTGTAACATGAATACTTTCTCGCTGCCACAGAGTTACAGGTCTGAGTGTCTGGTTTTGGTATGTTCAGTTCTGCTGGAGCCCCTCAGAGGGCCCTGATTGCTTTTTCGTTTGTTGGTGGAGCCAGTTCCTGAGCGCTGTTGGTCCTGTTCCAAGGCTGGGCTCGAGCCGTAGGTCTGCATTCACCGCTGATTGCATCCTCCTTGGAGACCCCGACTGGGAGGCCGGGCTCAGCGAGCAGCGCCCGCTTTGTTTCTTAGTCTGCAGTCCCTGTGTGCGACAGCGATCTCACTTCCCTCGTTTAAACCAAACACACTTCGATAGACTTATTATCGTGGTAAATTAGGGGGTTCTTGTCCAAGCAACCTTGAGAAAGTAACCATACAGCCGACTCTGGTTGGCATTCCAGCTGTTCACTGTTCATGTGATTAGGTACGTGCGCCTGTGTGTGTACAGACAGGTGACACACACGCACACATTATGTGTGAACATGCCGTCAGCAAAGCAGTGTATTTATCTCTTCTGAGGTTTGTTCTCCTATCCACACCTAATGCACTGAGCTTGAACAAGAAAGCAAAATGCAAGATAACTTTGATATTAAGCTACATGAATAATTGTATAATTAGTTGAAGTTACATACTTACACAGGGAAAGGAATACATAAAACATCATTATTACTCATGTCCACCTGCATTATGTTATAAAACGGTTGAGTACGTTTCATGAACTTTCCCTGTCTGTGCATATGTAAGTAACCAAGTGAACTAAGATGTCTAAGCACTTCACATATTGATTAATTTAAACTTTACAACAGCTCTCTGAAACAGAAACCACTATTGTATGCACTTTAGAGATGAGGAAACTTGAGTTACAGAGAAATTAAGCACCCTTTCCGGGTCCTTACATTTGCTAAACTTCGGATCCAAATTTTGATCTCTGGCTCCGTGTCCACCATCTCGGAGCCCAGGCTCTTTGGGCCCCAAGATGCACTCGTGTGTAAGGGACCGTTTGTACTCTGGGACTTTAATTTTCCCATGTAGCTGTGCATGTAGGAGCTCATACCTGTTTCAAGTTTCAGTGTCATCGTTACCTCAGCTTGTGTCCTTGCTCAGCCCATGAGCCCTCGTCCGCTCCGGGCTGCTTGATGCCCCGCTGGGCGACCGTCCTGCGTGAAGCTGGAGGCCGCGGCCTCTTCACTCTCCCTCGGCGCCGCCCAGGCGGTGCTGTGCTTCACGCACTCAGTTCCCCTTCTCTGAGTCTGGCCATTTTGCTCACTTGATGGAATTTGGTGCAGAACTGAGGTGTCCTTCATCTCAGGAGATGAAAAGAGAGCTGTCTTTAAGAGCTTCCCAAACATTTTAGTTTCTCGTTCCTGTGTTAAAAATAGGTTTCTCATTCCCCTCCGCCGTGTGTTCCTGTTCATCCGTGTTCATAGGGGTGTCTACAGCTGCTTCCGTTCTTCCCCAAACCCTGTCCTTGAATTACTTTATCCAGGACCTTGCCTTTCTGCATCCTTCTCCTCCTCATGCTCTTGTATTATTTAAAACATGTTTGTAATGGCATCCCTAACAATCCAGTGTGGGTGGATTTGTTTACACAGATGTCCTAGAGCCTTCAGCTGATGGCGTGGACACGAGAGCCCTGGGAGTGAATATCTGTGTGGCATTTCTGTTGCTGTGTGGGTCTGCTGGTCACACCCAGCGCTGGCAAGGCTGACCTGCTGTCACTGTTCCTAGGCCCGAGGACTGGACTTGTCCCGCGTGCGGACCTGCGTGGTGGTGGCGGAAGAGCGGCCCCGGATAGCACTCACCCAGTCCTTCTCAAAGCTGTTCAAGGACCTGGGCCTCCACCCACGGGCCGTTAGCACCTCGTTTGGCTGTCGGGTGAACCTGGCCATTTGCTTGCAGGTGAGTCTCCTTGGTGCCAGGAGTGCTCGAGTCAGAGTGGCCTTTGCAGACGGGCCCATGGCTCCGAACGGCTCCTCCGCTGGTGCTCACCTCATTTAGAGGATAGCTTTCAATCAAATGCAGGTGATTGGTGCACACTTTCTTTTATTTTTTTTTTTAATTATAGCCTGTATTTTTGTCAATAACCATTATTCATAATTAGCAGTCACGGGCTTATTCTGTCCTGGGACACTCTAAGTTTTAGAACACAAGTAGCAGTTTGTCCAGACCTCTGAAGTCAGGCCCTTTAAAGACTAGACACTAGACAAATTTTTCATTGTGGCGAGAAACCTGTGGTCTTTTGTGTACAGACAGTAGTCTCTGCAGGAAGAATCCAGGACGTTAAGCAGGTTCAGGAGTCTGCTGCTGTGGCTGCAGTGTAGACGTAACACTTACTGCTGCGTTTCCAGGGTGTGAGTGTGAGCGAGGCTGCCCTTGCGAGAGAGCTTGTGTTATACGCGCTTCCTTTCTGCTCTTCATTAGCCCCCTTCTGACCATCTTCCCTGTTTCTTTCCTGCTCTGAGCTCCTGACATGGGACCCAGGCCATGCGGAAGGGAAAGCCCTGTAGGAGTCTCTCCTCGGTGCCCTTTGCGCAGCTTCACCCAGAACAGCCTGCTCAGGGCTCAGCTGCAGGCTTTGTCTTCACGCACGTTCAGAGGACAAAACCTTGACTCACAGCAGGTGCTGGAGGAGGGTGATCGACATGAGCCAGAGCCCAGCTCCCAGCACCCATCTCTGCGCGCCCTCTGTCTCCCGTTTAGGGCCCAAGGATGCTGCTTGCCGGTCTCCTCGGGGGACCTCGGGAGTGCCCCAGGCTCGTGGACTTGGTGGCCTTGGCAGAGGGAGGGCCTCCATGGGACCAGTCTGACGAGATCCTTTCAGAAATATTAGCTACAGGAAGCGTTTTAATGATTTTCTTTGGCTGTTCCTTGCTGCTATCTTCCTTTTCTTTGAATTGGCTCCATTTTTAAAAATTTGTGTACTATCAGAGTCCTCTCAAGAGTCAGTTGAACCTTGTTCTCTGGTTGAAGTGAATTCCTTTTTCCGAGAGGTAATCTGAAGGATTGGATTTACCATGCCAAACTAGTTCTTTAAATACTGACTTTTCCCCCCATTCATCTTTATCTGTTCTGCCTAAACGTTTCTAGCTGTCTGTTCCATGGGGAAAAATGGAAATGCAGAAATCCACTTGAGAAGCGAATTCAGCCTTGGGCGATGCAGCACTCGCTTCTCCTCCCAGCAGTGGGGAAACCCTGGTCCGTTAGAGACGGGCTCTTGGCCACAGTGGTGCTGCTGCTTTTTCTCTCTCTTTCAGAAGGTTGACAGGTGAAGGGAGAGGGCATGGAGCAGACCCCACGTTAACGCAACAGTCGGCGCTTGGCCGCTGGTACAGGCAGCAGGACAGGTTCTACAACACTGTTGCACAAAGTGGAGAATCTGTAGGTACTGGAGTGGGGCACCTGTGGTTATTTACCTCTTTATTTACTTTTTTCATTTATTTCCATCGACCTGGTCCATAATGTTTTCAGGTTTATAAAGAGGGAGTAGATTAAGAAGGCAAAGTAAAATACACTAAAATAATTGAAAAGATAGAAGTGACACAAAAAGAAGGCCTAAGAAGCCAAGAATGAACTCAGCACATGGTGGTTTGCCACGTGTGTGGCCTCAAATACAAACTCCATCGTTACTGCGTCCTTAACACCTGCAGCAGTGCCCGTCTTTGGAAGTACTTCATAAATGTGTGTTGTAAGAATGTTGAATAAATGAAGTTCTGTATTCTGAACGAGAAATAATACATTTTTTTATAGAAAACGGTTCTATCATATGAGGCCCAGACCGAAGCTGACATTGCAGTCACGGGTCATGCTGCTATTTGGGGATCTTGGCAGTACGTTTAAGTATGTTTGTGTATTTCAAGTTTTTCTACTTGTGTGCTTTATTCTCAACTGATTTTCAGCCAGTTTCTCTTTTTCCAAATGGTCAATATAAGAAAACAGCTGTAACTATCAATGTGTCTGATAGTAGAGACAAATCAAGTAAGTTAAAGTGCGTCGTCCAGAGGAGTGCAGGCTCACGTCCTCCCACGCAGGGCCGGACAGCGCGCGCCATGGATGCAGCGTCCCGGCAGCTGTGGGGGCGCCCCGCAGTCCCACGTGTCGCGTCTCGGGGGACGTTCAGTCCCTTGAGTGGCCTCATGTCAGCCTAAGTCAGATTTTACTCAAAATAAATTCAAGACACGGTTCCGGCCCTTGTAAATCAACAAGATGGACAGTAAACATGTAGGTGGCTTTTTCAGTGAGCAAATGAATATTCTTAGTAACAAGAAGTAGAGGGTAAAGAGTGAGCTGGACACGCAGGAGGCGGTACTAGGTAGGGCGTCCAAGAAAGGCCTCTCTGAGGTGGCATTTCAGCACGGTGCCCTGTGAAGTGAAAGAATTACAAAGCTATTAATTCTGCCAAAATTTAAAAATTTGTGATTATGGTCCCAAACAAATAGCAGGCACAGCTTGAGGTCTGAGGGCAGAAATCCATGTCTCATATTCCCGCTGTATTTCTGCAGGGCCTGACGCATATTTGTTAAATGTACTAAAACTGAATTTTTAAGTATGTTTAGACAAAGAAGTAAGATAACCTGAAAAGTTACGAATTTTTTGTAGATCGAATTTTTCACACAGGGAAGTTTAGGGTACAAAATCAGAAAATACAGACTAGCCAGTAAGTAAGTAGTACCCATAATTCCATCTGTCCAGGGATCATCACCATTAATCCCTTGATGTAAAAAAAAAATCAAAAATAAAAATGCTGAGATATTCCCTAAATTCCAAACCCTGTACCTAAGTGTTTAAAGGCACTGAGAAGTTGACACCGTGTCCTCGTGGAACGCCGGAGCTACCAGTGTGTGTGGAGTCAGTGAGCGGCCTGTTTGCTTTAGCTGATTTGCTGTTGCCTGAGGATGCTTTCCCAGCAGGGCTGTCTGACATCCTCACTCGGGGCCCTTGACTGGACTCTGAGCCCCCTGCTCAGAGAAGGCAGGCAGGTGCGCAAGGGATGACGCTGTCCAACGAGGAGCGGACTTTGGCCCAGCGGTGTGCAGCTTCCAGGCTGCACACTCAGGGCCACGTTTCGTGGTGTCCGTGGGTATTGCTTCTGGGAGTGGTCCCTGGTCTTTGGGGAAGCGCAAGTCACACAGGCGGCAGGTTGTTGTGACTGGACTGAAACGTGTCCGACGCATGAGGTTGTGCAGTTACACGGAGATAAATTAAGGGTTTGTTTTCACTTCCCAAGAATACTCTTCATCGATGGGTCTTCTCCCTGAAGGATCCAGCATGGAGCATCTCTCAATCCCCTCTGGGCAGTTTCACACTGAAGGACATTCTCTACCTTAGACTCCTTCCTGCTGCGGCTTCCATAGCATGGGGCCTGTCTTCTTAGTGACCCACATGTCAGTCAGAGTCCTAATGTGCAGGCAGCAGAAGCCTTCCTTGGCGTTTATGGAAATGCATTCATTAAGACGTCATCGGTTTGTTCCCAGAAGCACGGAGGGGCTTGGGGACCAAGTGGAGGAGACCGCAGCAGGGAGCAGCCTGGGCCCAGCCTGCCCTCCCGAGGACAGACGCCAGCGCGTGGGAGTCTGCACCACTGTGCCGACCCAGCTGGCCCCGGGCCCCTCCACTGACTCCACGTCCCAGCCTAGACCCTGCTGCAGATACGTCCACTGCCAAGGGCGAGAGCACTTTGCTTCCTTGTGCCACGAATGGACACAGGTCCCTGGCAGGCTGGTAACCCACACACTGGCCTCCAGGAAAGCTGGACAGGAGAGAGGCAGGCGTTGTCAGTTACTCCAGGGCACAGGGATTTTGTATCTAACCCGGCCCCAGAAGTGGAGGACTTCCCCAAATACAGGAAAAGGGTTCTGACGCCTGGTGGCCAAAAAGGAGTGGCCAGTGGCCACTTCAGCCCATCCGTTTGGCTGCTGACACCAGCACATGCTCCTCACCCGATTCTCACACGCTGCCCTGCCTCCCCCACGGGGACCCCACCACAGTGCCACTTTCAGACTCTTACTACCAACACTGTGCCCTCCATGTGTCCAGAAGAGGCTAGCTGAGGCTTCTGCAGCCACCATGACCAGAGCCAGGCTCAGGGTTTCCATCACTGACATGTCAGCCGGAGACCAGGCGTGTGTCGCGTGCCAGGCCTGCCCGGGGTGACGCACATCTCTGCATCTGAATAGTCAGGAACTTCAGAAACAACCACAGAGAGTTTGGGGCGCTAGTGGACTGTGATGCTGAACTCAGAAGTCTCTTAGTCAGACGTTCCTTTGGTTTGGGTTGTGCCACTCTTCAGGCTTTCATGTTGTCCTGCGGGTCAGTGGACCCGGAAACAAGCCTTCGGGGCCTTTTTCTTGATGGGTCAGAGAGTGAAGAGCTGGGCCTGCAGCTAATGGTCTCTTCACAGGGACTCGGCTCTGTTGAAGCAGAAACAGACAGCGTGTAAATGAACGTGCGAGGTTGTGTTCCCGGAAGACTTTACAGAAACCTCTGTGAACGTGATTGATTAACCGTTTTGCTAGGGTATGGCCTGGACCTCTGCAGAGTCTAGTTCAGAGAACAGGCTGGGTTTCCTCTGCCTGTGGCTCCAAGCAAACCGACTCATCAGTTTCAGAGCCCTGTTTCCCCGACAACATGTGCTGCAGCCACTCCTGCTACCAATTTCTAAATCAGTCGAGGTGCCAGCCACAGAAACCAGCTCAGTTTGATTTTAGCAAGGAATGCTTTTATTAAAAAAGATTCTGGACTTCTAGTTTTGATTAGGGTGTATAAATCATAAGAGACTATTTTTCCAGTCCAAACTATTGAAGCAATCTGGTTAATACACAAAATCATAGTTTTTAAAATCCATCAGAAAGCTAAGATTCAAAGAAATCTCAGAGAACTAAATTCTCCTTCAGGGAAAAGCAATTGTTTTCACTCTCCAGGGGTGCAGGAACCAACCACACTTCCTGGAGAACCTTAACGGTGGTGCCAAGCTTGGCGGGGAGGGTGAGGACCCCAGCGGTCCCCAGCGCAGCTGTTCTGCGACCCACCCCTGACTCTCCACGGGCCTCCCCTGCTCTGGAGGGCAGCACCGGGAGCCAGAACTAGGCCAGGGGAGCTGAGGGATTCTGTCGGCAGGCTGAGGAGTGGCAGCACTTCCTCAGTGACTGGAAGGAAGCTGAGAACCCTCTCCAGGCAGCCCCAGATCGCTGGGCACACCGTCCTTGCACTCCAGAGATGGAGGGGGACAGGAAGGCTGAGCACACCTCTTTGAGGCCCCAGGGCCTTCGCCAAGGGCAGTGTCTGCCTCCCAAAGGCCGGAGGTCAGGCAGCAGAACGGAGAGAAGGAGAAGCAGCCAGCCATGCAGAGAGCTGGTGGCCAGTCTGACGAGCAGAGAGGGGCTTCTCACGGTTTGGAAAGCAGGTCTCCAGGCTGTGAAGCACAGAGAGGGATCCAGAGTCTCAGAAATGCTCAGACCCAGAGTCCTGACCGCGCCCGCAGGTACGGGAGGCCCGCGTGAGTGAAGTCCAAGTTATGTCGCCACCAAGCCCAGACCAAGCTCGCTCAGAGCACAGATTCCCTCAGACCCAAACAGGGGCCTGACAGAAGGAAGAGTGCCCTTTTCCAGACAACTCTGAAGTTGTCTTTACTTCCGTCTCTACTGTGCTTTAAATCAAACCCTAAAAGACATGCAAAGAAGAAAGAAAGGATAATCCATGGCCATGAGAGGAGGGGTCAACAGAGTTGGTAGAAGAGACATGGGAATTGTCGGGGGCTTTAAAGTAGCAGGATAAACATGTTAAGTGCTCTAGTTGGACAGGTGTACACTTCGCGTAGAGAGATGAGGAATACCCCAGAAAGACAGAAACCGTAAAAAGAACCAAGTGGAAAGGCTAGAAATGAAAACCACGGTGTTAGGGATAAAAATTCTTCATGGTTTAATAGCAGATTGAATGCAAAAAGAAAAAAGATCAGTGAGTGAACTTGAAGTCCAATCAACAGAAATTACCTAAACCGAAGCACAAGAGCAAGAATGAAAATAAAATAGGCTGTCTCTGGGATCTGTGAGACAGCATCAGTTTGCTCACGTGCATGAATAGGAGTCCCAGAAGGAGGGTGAGAGAAGATGGGGCGGAAGAGCAGTTTGAAGACACAGCAGCCAAGACTGATGAGAGAGACCAACCCACGGATTCAAGAATCTCAGTGAACTCCAGGCAGAGGAGCTAAAAACACATCAATACACATGTCACCAAAGGCTGAGAGCCACCAAGAGGCAGTCTTAAAGCAGCTACAGATAAAGATGCATTACATAAGGGGGGCAGTAATAAAAATGATGCTGAGCTGACAGCAGATGTCGTGGGAGCTGGAACACGGTGGGATGGTGTGTTCAGGACACTGAAAGAACTGCTTGTCAAGCAGAAATATCTTCAAAAAGGAAGACAAAACCAGGTATTTGTAGACAGAGCAAAGCTGAGAGAATTCACTGTCAGCAGACATGCCCCATGAGGAATGATGGTGGGATGGAGCTACAGTTCGTAGGAAGAGATGAGGAATATAGATATGTAAATATTTTAAAGTTTCTTTAAAGACTGTTACCTACTAAGAGCAAAAATAGTAACAGTTGAGGCATTTATAGCATATATAGAAGTAACATGAACTGACAACTTTAAAGAGCAGGAGGGGGAAGCAAAATGGAACTACTCTGCTGTAAGATTTTCCCATTGTTCATTAAAGTATAATGTTACATAAAGGTGGAATATGTTAAATGATGCAAATTCTATGTCAGCCACTAAAAAATGCACGCAAAGAAGGTTAATAGAGGAGATAAATGGTTATACTGAAAATATTCTGTTCCTGAAAAAAAAAATGCAGAAGTGAAGAACAAAAACAAAAGGGATAAATAAAAAACAGTCAAGCATATCATTAATTACATTAAAAGTAAATGTGCCTAAGCACACCAGTTAAAAGGCATCGGTTGTCAGCCTGACTACGGATCAGTAGTTACCATGCAGTCCCAGTCAGAATTACAGCAGGTTCTCCTGTAAAAATGGGTGAGAGAATTCTGAAGTTCTTAATGGAATTTCAAAGGAAATAGAATAACCAATCTTGAGAAAGAACGTTGAAGAACTTAAGACACCTGATTTCAACACTCAATATAAGCTCTGGTCATCGAGACAGTATGAAGAGAGACCAATACAGAGAAACAAAACAGCAAAACCCAAGCAAAACTGAAGAAAAAAAAGAATCCAGAAATAGACACATCATGACACCAAGTTCATTCAGTAGCTGAAGAAAAGGTTTTTTGACAAATAGTTTTGGAACAACTGAAGATTAAAGGGAAAATAAGTAACCTCAATCCCTTCCTCATTCAGTACACAAAAATTAATTCTAGGTGGACTGTAGACCTAAGTGTCTACGACAAAAATTCCAGAATAAAGCTCGTAGAAAAAACTATAAGAGGAATATATATGACTTTGGTTAAGCAAAAATCTCTTAGGATACAGAAAAGCACCAAAGAAGAAAAACATAAGTTAGACTTTGTCAAAGTTGAAATTAATTTTAATGTACCTAAGATTAATAGGAAAATTACAGACTGGAAAATATATTTGTCATACTATATCTGACAGAGGACTTCTATCTGGAATATATAAAAAACTACAATAGAAGGAAAACCTAATGAAAAAATATGGACGAAAGACTTGGATGGACGTTGCACAGAAGAGACACAGATGACCAGTAAGTGCGTGAAGTGCTGCCCGGCATCGTGACTCATCAGGAAAATGGTAAGCACAGCCACATGGGGTGCTCGCTTCAGCAGCACGCACACCCACACTGAGCGAGGCAGGGGGCGCACGTGGCCCCAGAGCAAGGTTGCACGCAGGTTCCTGAGGGTTCACAATCTGAGCTGTTCCCTAAGGTCCTTCCACTCTGCCGGTTAGTTACCCGGGAATGACGTGCGTCAGAGCACAGCGTGTGGTACCCAGTGTTGAGACAGTGATCTTCACTCCAAAAAATACATGGTGATCCCGTTTCTCACTTTCTAGAGCAACTAAAATCAAAAAGGCTGACAAAACTAAATACAAATGAGGGTATGAGCAGTGTGAACCCTTACGCGTTGTGATGGGAGAGCAGTTCAGTTTCTCATAGTTCAGTGCGCTGTGACCCAGCCCTATGAACCTACATGTCTAGGCATGTACTCAAATTAAAACATGTCTATAGGCATATTTGTTGCGGTTACAAAAGAAGAAGCTGTTTATAGAAGCTTTTTCACAATGGCCCCAACCTGGAAATAACGCAAATGTCCAACACCAGCAGTAGGGATGAACAGACTGTGATGTGTAAGTGTAACAGAATACTTGTCAGAACCTAAAGGGACATGCTGCTGCTGCAAACAAGAACACGGATGAATAGTGAAAGCGTTGCGTTCGGTGAGTGAAGACAGACACGCCCTGTACTACTGCGTCTACGTGAAGCCTGAGAGGAGGTTGAACTCTTGTGCTAGAAGTCAGGGGATGTGGGGATGGACTGGCCCACTCACTACTAGGGTGAAGGAATTTTTATATGCTGTTTGGGGTGGTAGTTACACGTAAGTTTACAGGTGTCAAAATGCATCTAACTGAACACTTAAAGCCTGTGTATTTTATTGTGCGTAAGTTAAGCCTCAGTTAAAATATTGAAAAGAGTATTATTAACACACACATCTGCTAGGAAGACTGACGGATGTGGCTTGGGGCCCTGCAGGCAGAAACACTGCTTGAAGTTCAGCTGCCGAAGAGGCCCAGCGCTGATCCCCGTTGCCGTGCCCGCTGTGAGCGTAGCTCCCCGGAGTCCCGTGCTGCAGAGCAGCGTCCTGTGGCCCCAGTTGCGGGCAACCACCTCGACTCCTCAGACACCCAGCACGACATCAGTGCTTCGGACTTGTCTCGACATCGCACGTTTCCACTTGGAACGTGCTGCTTAGGCTCAGAGAGTCAGGTGCTGACGCCCGACTGTGCTAATGCTGTGGTGGGCGAACTGCTGGGTAGAAGAGCACCGCTCAGCTGAAGGGTTCAAGCAAGCACTGCGCTGGGTTGTCCATGCTGTGTTTGGGACGTGAGTCCATGTATCTACAGCTGGAAGTTAAACATTACTCATTTGTTCACTAAGTCCTCGGTACCTAACTCTTTTATAACAGTAAGAAAAAGATGACTTTTACTGTGTGTCCACGTGCAACATTTTTCTTACACGGTTGAACTTCAAAAGTTAATCCTCTTTTCTAGTTAATATGACTTGCAGTATCGAACATGTTTGTCTTCATTTCTGATAAGCTTTGGTTGAAACAGGTGTCTTTGCTTTCCTGCTCATCGTTTCTGCAAGTACCCCGTTATCTTTAAGTTCTGGGGAGCATTATGGATCTCCTTATTTAAAGAAATTCCAGCTTCCATTCTTTGGCAAAGTGAAGATTTTATTAAATGTGTGCTCCCTGCTATGTGCCTTGAAATCTCAGATTTTTGTACCTTGGATTTTTGAAACCTGGAAACACCCGTGCGTTAGCTGTTCTCATGCCCTTACAGGTGCAGCTCCTCCGTGCATCTGCAAGATGGGAGATGCGTTCCCAATCACGTGTATTTTTTCTTGATACTGCCTTGAGTCATTATAGTAAATTTGTGAATTAAGATCATTTAGAGAGAACATGGATTAATTTTGCTCCAATTAATATTTGGGATTCAAGGACTCGTGAGGGAAATTATTTCAATCACTGCATTCAGCTTGAAGAGTCCCATTGAAAGTCCTGTGTGCCTCCGAGGTGCACACACCTTTCCTGGCCCCGTTCTTCTCTTTCCTGGAGACCTGCCTCAGTTTCCCAAACCCACAGATGCTGAGAGCAGTGGCCGTGGTTAACCACAGGGAGGGGGCGTCACAGAGAGGGGGGCGAGTCGTAGCTTTCATAGGGCCTCCACGTTGAGTGATGATAGTTTTTCAGTCTGGCCGTGTTTATTCCCAAACTGCAGCCTTGGGAAACCAAGTTAAGACTCCTTTTTTGTTGCTGCCACTGTCACCTCTGGAGTCCACCTGGTGACTGTGATTGCAGGGTGGGGCAGCACAAGGCTGTACTCACAGGACTGTGCCCGTGCAGTGCCTCCAGCTGGTCCTAGGTTCCTAGGAGCACCTGGGAAAGATACCTAGTCACCTGGGGACAGCACACAGCATCAGAGGAGCTCACCCAGGTTGCTTTCTGGAGTCTTCCCACTGTGCCACTGTAGACGGTTCAGCAGGGTAGAGGTGGGCGCCAGAACTGTGGGAGAGGAGAGGAGAGGGTCTTGGGGACAGAGCGGTGGGGTGACACTCCCTCTGCACACTGCTGAGCTGGGCCGTCTCTGAGCGGGGTTTGGGTCGTGCTTCACACGGCCTTTGGCCTCTTTTCTTGTCCTAGTCTTGTGGACGAGTAGGGCTAGACACCCCAATTTCAGGTCCACAAGTTTCCAGGCTGCCCTTCGTTACTGTGCTGAGAAACGTGAGACCTTCTCAGTGAGGACCACTTAGCAGATTTAGCCAGTGAAAGTCATGCTCACCACTTTCTCAGAAAAGAAACTAAAGAAAAGTGCCACAGGAACAGCCCCACTGACCGTGTGTGTCAGACAGTCACTCAGGTCCACGTGTCCCTGCCTGGCCGTCTGTTTCTCTCTCCTGTTGCTCTGTGGACATGTGGACATCTTTTCAGATTTTTTTTTAGCCTTTAGTGGTACAGTGATTGATTTTAACAATTCCCGTATTTGACATTGTTTTTGATCTTCTTTTTACTTTGTTCCCTGCTTTTTGCATTCTCCCCCCACCCCCCTCCTTCATCCCGCTTTGATCGTCGGGTGTTTGTTCGTGTGTCTGTGTGTCCTTGATTTTCCGTGTCCGTCGGTATGGTGTCCTCTCCCTTCCCGGCTCCCTCCTCCTGCCGCTGTAGCCCCACCGGCTGTGGACGCTGGCTGAGCAGGTAGGGATTTCCGCTCACCCACACTGGTGCCTGCCCACCACCGGCTCCGACCCCGGCCCCGGGAGTGAGTGCAGAGATGGGCTGGGCTTCCCCACCCGTGGCCAGGAGGGCTGATGGCCAGCGTGATGTCCACTCTCAGACTTCGTCTGACGCCTCACATCTGTGACAAACGCTGTGCTTCTGTTGTACACGATCAGTGGTGTCTTAGCCAGTTTGCAGTCATCTCTGTTTCACTCCATTTTCCACTTCTAGTGACCTGCTTCCTGGTTTGTGTTTTTGATTGGCCTCTTTGATTATGCACTTTGCATCACTCCGCACTCAGAGCTGGTCTGCAGCACAGCTCCACTGACGGGCACAGGTCAGCGAGGACGCCGTGGCCTCACTGCAGGGCAGCCCCGTCCTCCAGGCTGACTGCATGTGCTTTCTCGGGGGGGGGGGGTACTCCTGGGTGGCCTAGTATGTTGTGATGAAGGTGTCTTTATTTTTATTTTTTTCTTATATTTAAACATGCCTTTGGTACAAGATTAAGATTCTCTCCTGAGGAACTTTAGTGTAGTCCTTCAAATAAACTCTCAGTCTCCCTTATTTTTTGGCACAGTTTTGTTAGCTTCCATCTTTTTCTACCCAAGGTTTGGCGTTACCTTCCCAAGAAATTCACATAGAATTTTGGTTGGTAATGTAGCTTTAACGCCATTGTTCTTCACGAATAGAGATCACTGTTCAGAAGTCAGCCTGTCGTATGTTTTGAAGGGGTTTGCGGCGCCAAGGTAAGGTTCTGGACCCTGTGTTACATAAGCAGGGGATCGGACCACAGGGCGCGGCCGAGACAGCCAGTGGGGAACACAGTCTCCCTGACCTGCCTCCTCGCTGGAGGCAAGCTGAGGCACACGGAGAACCAGAAGGATCGGCAGTCCTTTCTCTCTCCCTCCTTACCCTGTCAGCTCACGTCACGCGTTCTGCTGTAACATCTCGAGCTCTAAGCATACACCTTTCAGGATGCGTGTGGTGAAGCACCTCTCAGCAGTGATGCTTCGTGTCCTCGGCAGCCTGCTTTTGCCAGACACTGCCTCAGTAGTGCCAGCCTTTTATTAGGCAAGATGCCCCTTTCTGATCTTCGTAGACGTGACTGAGAGGCAAGCTGTGGGAAAGGCCAGCATTAATAACACGCTCCTGTCAGAGTTAGGTTATCCGCTGAGAGGTGTGGTTTTAGTGCTTTGGGTTTGGTTCAGTTTCAGACGTGACCAGAGAAATGCTCCCCAGCCCGGGGAACGTGCAGACACAGTTCTCTGGGCATACGTGACTTAACCGCACTGTGTCCTTGCTTGCAGGGGACCTCGGGGCCCGACCCGACCACCGTCTACGTGGACATGCGTGCTCTGAGACACGACAGGTATTGTGGTTTTGTCTTCGTGGCCCCCAGCGTCAGAGAGGAGTGCGGGACGGTCTGCTCCAGGCTTGGTGGTCCAGGGAGTGGGCTTCCCCGGCGCTCGCGCCCCGGGGGGGCACCCGCTCTGCTCTGAGGGTGGATGGAAGGGTCGGCCCAGAGCCGCCACACCCAGGCCGCGCGTCCTCACGGTCTGCCCGGGAGACTGTCCTTCTCTTTAGCATTTCAGTCAGGCATCGCTTTGCACCTCATGAAATACCAACACTCAGCCCACGTTTCTTTGTGTGAATTGAAGTGTTCTGTCAAGGTATTTCCACGAAAAGCTACAATATAAGTCAGGGTGCCTTTCTGTGCAGCTCCCTCAGCAGCCTGAGGGGATGTTGCTGGTGGGTGGGTGTCAGTTTCACCTCAAGGAAGGGAAGTTGGGAGGGTGAGGGCTCTTCTGAGGAGCTTCTGCCCCAGCAAGGGGCTCCCCCTGGTTCCTGAAGGGCAGAGAAAATCCTGCATTTTCCTATAGACGCCCCACTGATGAGGCCACTTCTCTGGCGTGGATGTGGAGATGTCCCTCCACTGACGTTTCTGTGGCGCGACTGGCGAGGGTGGAGGTGCTGGTGGACATTTGGACGGCCAGACTCCGTGCTTCCGTCCACACTTCCTCACGTGGTGCCTCCCAGCACAAGAGGGTGGGGGAGAGTGGTCGTGAGCTGCGGTGGGGAAACCGGGAGACCCCGGCCAGCCCAGCTGGCGTGCTCTGCGACGGGCCTGAGTCCCCCGTGATGACCACGTCCTGGGACGTGATCTGGGCCTCCCAGAACCCCACGAGGCCCGTGTGGGCGTGCAAAGCAGCCTCCTTCCCGAGAGGACAGTGTGGGAGGGACATCGGGGCACACGGACCTAGGAGGAGCATCACGTGATCTGACCTGGGGCACCTACAGGACATGTCGCTACGTTGCCTCAAAACCGTCAAGGTTGTCAAAAAGGGGCGTCAACTGAGGAGGTCTCTGGGGGGAGAGGAGGACACATGGTCCTGAGGCAAAAGCTGAGAAGCAGGACTGACCCTGACCCATGGGCAGTGAGGACCGCCCCACATTGACCCTGTGGGGTAGTGCTGTGAGATGCAGTTAACGCCACACGCAGGGAGTCCGCACTGTCTGAACAGGTCTTCTGTGAGCCTCACACGCTTCCAAATATGGTCTGTTGATGGAAAGAAAAAGCCAAGGAGGTCTGAAAACGGAAGCTTTTTCTGAGTTACTGTGAGTGAATTTCCCATCACAAGCTTACAAATGGATGGGAAGCGTGCAGCGTTGACCCCACTGTTGCTGCGGGAGTAGAACCTCGGGTCACGTCTTTGTCGGGACTCGCGCTCAGGGACTCGAGTCCTGCCGGGCTGTGTGGTCCTGGCTGGGAGCCTGTGGGCGCGTCCAGAAGAGGTGTGAGGAGAGGGCAGCCTGGGCAGTCCTGGACGTGGCTGCGCCCCAGGGCATCCACCGACAGGGTCCCCTTCAGCTGAAGGAAGGAAAGGAGAAAAGGCTGACAGAGTCTGGACTCGAGGGGGTGGTGGGGAAGAAGCTGCTGTTTTGTGGTTCGGGAGGAGAAGGCCACGTGAGCGCGCGGGCGTCCGGCCGGCCAGTGCCCCTGCGGGCTCTCCTCGCTGCTTTGGGCGGCACGTGACGGCAGCTTTTGCTCAGCGCCTCCCTTGGAAACTGCAGTGCCCTGCGGAGTGTTTTGTCGTCTTGCTCCAGTTTGGGGTGGTATTTAAGTAGGATTTTTTTCCTTGTGTTTCTAACGATTTTTTCTTTTATATGTTTGACTAGCAGCAGAGAAAATAGCCAGATGTTAAAGTCCAGACTTTGGCAGTAAAATGTGTCTCATTCCTCTTCTCTCTTTGCCTTAGCTGTCATGAAGCTGAGAATTAAATTCAGTCTCAGCAGCTGGATTAACTGACCTCAGTCTTTGAAATACTCCAATACATCCCGTCTCTTGGGATTTTTTAAACGTGTTCAGATGTACTTGTTATGGTATGCTGGACCTCTTGGATGCTTCAGGTTATTTTGGGAAGAAGATGTAGTTTAAATGTGTAATTGAAACTCTCGGT
Organism: Camelus bactrianus; assembly: GCF_048773025.1. Classification (NCBI taxonomy): domain Eukaryota; kingdom Metazoa; phylum Chordata; class Mammalia; order Artiodactyla; family Camelidae; genus Camelus; species Camelus bactrianus. The sequence continues at coordinate 31,594,810 of NC_133573.1, forward strand.
GGGGGATGTGGATGAAGTGGGTGACAGGGTCGAAAGGAGGAAGCCCCTGGTTATGAGATAACCAAGCCTTAACAGCACCGTGCGGCATGTCTGCCGGCTGCTAAGAAGAGGGCAGCGTCCTCATCGCAGGAGGAAAAGAAGAACGTTTACAAATGTGTGATGGCAGGAGGTGACCAGGCTCACGTGGGGACCACCCTGTAGGGCTGCACACACCGGGTCCTTGTCACGTGCACCTGACACTGCTGTTACACCTCAGTTCTTAAAAATGGAAGAGAAAGAAGACAAAAGATAGAAGCGCTGGGAGCAAAACCCTGGGTGGGTGGAGGGCAGCGCGGGCTCGGGGAGGCCGTGTGGCGGGGACGGAGCGCTGGCCCCAGCCCGGAGCCACAGCACTGCAGCCTGTCCCGCTGTGAGCGCGTGTGCAGGAAGATCCTTCGGGCAGTGGCTGGCTCAGAGTTAGCCCTGAATACATGTTTGCTGTTTGAGGAAAAAGGAAAATAACGTGTTCAGAAGAAGCAGAAATCAAATGCTGTAAACAGTGTCCCTGTTTAGCTCTAGAATTACTGAATAATAAGCTGTTCCTCAGAATTTCTGTGGACGTTCTTTGTAGTCACTGAGCTGGTGTCATCTACGCCTGGGAACTGAGAGAGAAAAACCCAAAGTCAGTGTCATACTTGAAGGAATAACTGCCCCCCCCCCCCCCGCCCCGGGACATGCTGTGTTCCTGCCGCTGCACAGGCCATGTCCCTGCTGGGCCATGCCGCATCAGACCCGTCTCCCCGCCACCCGGCGGCGAACGCTCGTCCTGAGCAGAAGAAGCGAAGCCCGCTGGTCCCTCAGCAGCGCGTCTGGGCTGCCTGGGCCCCTCTGTGACGGTGGATGGCCCCCCGCCTGTGCCGTGCAGATGGGGCTCATCCCCCAGGTTTTACTGACCCCCAGAGGTGTCACTGCCAGGACATGCCCGCACTGGGTTTGTCCATGATTCTGAAGCCACTGTGGCGAGGGCTGGCACTGCTGCGGGGCAGGTGATGTGCCCTCAATGGTGACAATCCGCTGAGGGGCAGGCAGCCCCGGGAGGCGGGAGCGCTCACCCCCTTTGCCAAGAACCAGCTGCCAGAGGGGCGAGCTGCGCTCCTAGCCCAGAGGCCCCGGCCACCCTGTCTCCCTCAGCGCAGCCCGTGCTTCTGAGTGCCCCGCCTGCCTGCTGCTCGTGCGTGTCGCCGGCTCTTTCGGGAGGCGCGTCTCTGCCTCTTTCTGTTGGAGTGGTTTTCTCGCCGTGGACTTCTGTCTTCTCGAGTGGATGCAGGGCCGCCTCTGAGTGAGTCCAGCACCCCTCCCTGCTCTCCCGGGACTGCTGACGCACTGCATCTTCTGCGTACTGACCAGAGAAGAAATTTCTTTTTCTTTTTTCACATCTGCCCTCCACCCTTGCCCCGGCCCCTCAGCAGCCCAGCCGGGAGATTCCTGCCGTAGATGCCCCTGGTTTCCCACGCTTCAGATGAGCTCTGCAGCTGAGACTCCGTGCGCCTGCCTGCGTCGGAGGCCAGGGTCAGCAGGGAAGGGCAGGAAGAGGGCAGGGAGGCCTGCTGGTCAGAGCAGCAGAAGCTGGCCAGCACACAGGGCCAGCAGCTCCCCTGCTGAAGGAGCCCGGGCCGTGGGCTCACCCCAGTGCTGGCAAGAACCTTGAAGGGAGAGGCGTGGGTGTGGATGCGAGTCGCAGCCCTGGGGGTTTGCTCCCTCCGTTGTGGCCTGAGTGGTCTGGTTCCATTCCTGACACCAGGTGCCCACTCAGAAGCTGTCCCCATCATAACGCGGCCACCAGAGCTACCTGGCAGGGGTTTGGAACGTCCTCAGGGAGTGGTGGCCGTGAGTGGACAGCCGGCAGAGTGGAGCTTGTCCAGAATGGCCCTCATTTTTGACAGTTTTTGCTCCCTGGCCTGACCGCCTGGCCTCTGCAGGACGCCTGGCCCACACGCTGGCTGACTGCCCACCCCCCAGAGGACAGCAGCCCTGCTTGGGGGCCTAGCCAGCCGTTACTGCCCCTTCCTCTTTCCTTCTCCCCTCTTCCCTCGCTCCTGCCCCTGCCTGCCCACCACCTGTCCGGCCAGCTTGGCCTTGTTTCTCTGTTGCTTCTCCGTCTGCAGCCAATTGCCAATGTCCAGAATCCCCAGTTGGCCAGCCAGCCCTTGGACACAGGCTTCTTCACTTAATCTGACTGCTCAGATCAGCCTAGGTTTATTTCAGTGTGACAGGTGGGGCCTCCTGACCCCACAGGCTATGGAAGTCATCGTTCCCAGCATTGCCTTTTCCTGCAAGCATCACGTCTGTCTGAAAGCCGCTACGGGTGAAGCTCCGTAGATCCTAAGTACTGTTCAGGTGGTCATTGTCAGTGGTAACCTGCCCTAAACTGCATTACGCTACCTGGGGCATAGAGGAGTTTTAAGTCCCTTTTAATTCTGTCTTGGTGTAGCCAGTGATCTACTTTTGCAGGTAACACCTTTAAGCCTATCAGCACACAGGCAGACCTCAGAGATACTGTGGGTTTGGTTCCAGACCACCACAGTAAAGCAAACGCCACAGTAAAGTGCGTCACGTGGTGGGGAGGGTAGAGCGCATGGTTAGCAGGCACGAGGCCCTGGGTTCAGTCCTTGGTGCCTCCATTAAATAAGCAAATAAACCTAGTTACCTCCCCCAAAAAACACACAAAAGTGAGTGACTCAAATGTTTTGATTCCTCAGTGCATATAAGTTATGTTTACACTATATGATAGTCTGTTAAGCATGCGATAGCATTATGTCTTTAAAAAAAAAAAAGGCACACCCCTTAATTTTAAAATATTTTACTGCTAAAAGATGCTAACCATCATCTGAGCCTTCAGGGAGGAGGAATCTTTTTGCTAGTGGAGGGTCTTGCCTCAGTGCTGGTGTTCGCCTGACGGAGCAGGATGGCGGTAGCTGAAGGCTGCGGTGGCTGTTTGCCACCGTAAGGGACCCCCTTTCACGAACAGTCTCTCTGTATTGTGCAGCATGTCTGATAGCGTTTCCCCCACAGAGTTTCCTCCAAATTTGAGTCCATTCTCTCAACCTTTGCCGCTGTTTCATCGACTTAGTTTTTGTAATATTCTAAATCTTTTGTTGTCATTCCAACAATCTTCACAAGGAGTAGCTTTCCTCTCAAGAAAACACTTTCTTTGCTCATCCGTAAGAAGCAGCTCCTCGCCCACTCAAGCTGTGTCCTGAGATCGGAGCAGTTCGGTCACATCCTCAGGGCTCTGCGCCTGGTTCTCATGCTGCTTCCACCACATCTGCAGAGACTTTCTCCGCTGAAGTCCTCAGCCCCTGCAGCAGGTCGTCCACAGCGGCTCCGATGAACTTCTTGCAAACCCCTGTGAATGCTGATGCTGCGACCTCTTCCCAGGAATCACGAATGTCCCTAGTGGCACCTAGGATTGTAAGCTCTCCCCAGAAGGTCCTCCACTGACTTTGCCCGGATCCATCAGCGGAATCGCTGTCTGTGGCAGCTGGAGCCTCACAAAATGTATTTTGTGAATAATGAGACTTGAAATGACTGCTTGCTCGTGGACTACAGAATGAATGTTGTGTTACAGGCATGAAAACAACATTTATGTCACTGTTCCTCTGCATCAGAGCTCTTGGGTGACCCGGCGTGTTGTCGGTGAACAGTAATATTTTGAAAGGATTTTTTTTCTGTGAGCAGTAGGTCTCAACAGTTGGCTTAAAACATTCTGTAAACCATGTTGTAAACAAATGTGCTGTCTTTCAGGCTTTGTGGTTCATTTGGAGGGCACAGGCAGAGCAGACGTAGCTTCATTCTCAAGGGCCCTAGGGCTTTTGGAATGGCCAGGAGCATTGGCTCCTAGCAGGAGGGTCAGTCTGACCTGTGAAGCTTCGAGGCCAGACACAGACTTCTCTGCAGCTGTGAAAGTCCTAGATGTCATCTCCTTCCCACATAAGGCTGTTTCATCTGCCTTGAAAATGTGTGGTTTAGTGCAGCACCATCGTGAGACCTGGGCGGGACCTAGGGCACCGCTGCGGTGTCTGCCTCGGCTCTGGCTGCCTCACCTGCGCTCGTGTGTTGTGGAGACGGCCTTTCTCCTTGACCTCAGGGACAGCCTCTGCTGGCTTCAGTCTCCTTCCGCAGCGCCCTCCCCTCCCTCGGCCTCCATGGAGTTGGAGAGCTGGGGCCTGGCTCTGGGCGAGGCTTTGGCTGAGGGGCTCTGGAGGCTGGTTTGGTCTTCTGCCCATACCCCTCAGACGTTCTCCATCTCGGCAGTAAGCGTGCTTGGCTTTGTTACCATTCGTGTGTTCGCTTTTAATTTCCTTCAAGTACTTTTCCTTTGCATTCACAACTAGGCTAACCGGTGCAAGAGACCGAGCTTTCAGCTCATCTCAGCTTTCAGCGTGCCTTCCTCACTGAGCTTAATCATTTCTGGCTTTTCATTTAAAATGAGAAGCATGTGGCTTTTCCTTGAGAAGAGTGTCACTTGAACACTCAGAGGACATTACGGGTTATTAAGCGGCCTGATTTCGAGATCATCGCGTTTCAGGGAATAGGGAGGCCGTGGAGGGAGAGACAGCGGAACAGCCGACCAGTGGAACAGTCAGAGCAGATGACTTTTATTAAGTTCGCCATCTTATGTGGGCAAGTTCGTGGCGCCCCAATTACAGTAGTGACATCAAAGATCACTGATTGCAGATCCCCATAACAAATACATATGATAATGAAAAGTTTGAAATATTGCCAAGAATTGCTACCAAAATGCTACAGAGAAAAGAAGTGAGCAAATGCTTTTGGAAAAATGGTGCCTATAGACTTGCTCAGCGTGGGGTTGCCGCAAACCTGCAATTCGTGAAAGAACGGTACCTGCAAAGCACGCTGACCCAAACGCGGGAGACGAGGCGCGCCTGTGTCTGGGCTTAAGTGGAGCAGACGCAGGTCGTTTTCCCTCGAGAGCCCTCCCCTCCCGCTGTCTGCAGCAGGGTCTTCCTTGGGACAAACACCGGGGGCTCAGTGGTTATCAGACCGCCAGATTTGCTGCAGGAAGCTCTTCCGCCCCGTCGCATCACTGCTGCAGCCACCTGCCGGGTTTCCTCCGCTGCTCTTGTCTCAGCAACACGAGGCACCGCACCAAAGCCTAGGTGGGAGGCAGGGCGTCCTCTGCCTGAAAGTAAGACCCTTCTAGCTGCTGAGAGCTGGGAGCCCCACAGCGCCCCTCTGTCAGCACCTTGTCTGCCTGCCTGCCTCATGCCGACGTGGTCCCCCACACCCTGGGGCCTCGTGCTGCATGGCCACCAAGCCCTGACTCTCGGGGGCCCCCCTTCAGCAGCACTTGTCAGTTACGGGGGCAGATCTGCGCTGATACGAAGACCAGGTCACGGTGGTGCATTGACAGCCCTGCCCTCCGCCCTCTGCAGCCGGACGTTGCGGCCTGTCGGTGAAGGATCACATCACAGTCTCAACACAGCGTGGCAGAGATGTAAAACCAGCCCTGGAGGCCACAGAACACCTGGCATAATGCAGCTGGGAAGGACTTGGCCACCTCAGGTTGTGACTGGCACCAGCGTCCTCTAGAGTTCTTAAAATTAACGTTGAGTAGTTTTTTAATTGAGAAGAGCTTCTTTTTTGAAGTTAGATTTTGCTGTCTGAATTGGCCTGTCCTCTCCCCGCTGGGCCCCACTGAGCCCGGTTTAGGAGGTGGATTCTGTGCTGCTGCCTCTGAGGCCCCTCCTGTGGCTTGTGGTGGCAGGGCTATGACGTGTGGCCCCCTCCCGTGGCCTGCAGAGGCAGGGCTGTGGCCTGGGGCCCCTCCCGTGGCCTGTGGTGGCAGGGCTGTAGGCTGTGAGCGCTTCAGGACCAGGAGTCACTATCACCAGGGGTGGCGGCTCTTTCAGGACCACAGTTCGTTCTGTGTCCTTGTTTTTTCTCCCGCAGATACAGCCATTCTGAGGGTTGGTGAATGAGGCTCTGTTCTCCGTGGCCTGTACAGTGGCTGTTTCCTGCCAGAGCACAGTTGCTCTCTGCTGTCCCTGCTTGTTCTCTGACTTCTGGCCTGTCTTTGGGTTGAGTTGTGCTCGCCCACAGACTTACGTTCCCCGTGCAGCTGCCAGGCTTCGGCCTGGAGCTGAGCGTGGAGGACGGGGCTGCATCGGCGCAGAGACACACTCAGTGACGCCCTCTGTTTCCCTTTGTAGAGTCCGCTTAGTAGAAAGAGGATCCCCTCACAGTTTGCCGCTAATGGAATCGGGAAAAGTAAGTATTGAAGGAAGCATATGCATTTTCACAGAAACATGAGTCTTAATTTCTGAGCTTTAAAAATTTAAGAAAAATATTACGGAATTTTTTTCCCGAAAAGTTTTCTTTAACGTAATATCTCAGGACTGATTTTGGCCATGAGCGCAGAAATTCAGAATTACAGTGTTTTAAATGAGTCAGTTTTCCTTCATGTGGAGGACATCACCGGGCTGGCACCTCTGTCTTGTTCTGCTCCACATGGCCACTCCACCCAAGGGAGCCTCGGGGTCTGAAGTGGCCTGGCTTCCTTCCCACAGTCCTGCAGCAAGAGGGGCAGGAAAAGGAGGAGCGGGAGGCGCAGGCTGTCAGGAAGTTCCCTCACACTTAAGTACCACTGGGCATGGGCACGCCCAGCTGGCAGGAAGGGTGGGGGTCCTGTGCCGTTTCTGAACACCTGTGGGCCTGGCTGAAACTCAGGGTGTGGCTCCCTGTGGAAGCACAGTGAAGACTGTGGGGGTGGGGGTTACCAGGGACAGCCAGTAGTCCTGCCACAGTGGTGGCATCGTGTGCAGAACTAAAGGGCAAGGAGCAGACCTAAACCTCAGTGAAGACTCTTTTGGAGCCAGTTGTCCGACTTCTCCACTTGACATGGTTCTGAAAGCATCTTCTGCTGTTTTGGACCTTTTATAGTCTGTCTGCCTGACCACCCATCAGAATTCTTGGTTCTGAGTTGGCTCTAGGATAGAGCTCAGCCTGGTGGGCCGGTAGTCAGACAGGTTCCCAGGGCTTTCTCCGCAGATGTCTCCGTGGACCTCGACCACGCGGCGTTACTTTGCCGAACCGAGACGGCTTGTGTTCTGAATTTCCAGAAGAAGCTTTCACTTCCTGTGAAATGTGGTTTCGGTAGAATTCAGAACACTTCCAAGCTAACCTTCCTTTAAGAAGGCGGTGCTTAATGTCAACATTACGCCGGAAGACATTCCCGGCAGGAGAAGTGGGTGGTGTGGTGAAGAGACGGAGCTGGACGTGGTGCCCCAGGCCACGTGGCAGTGACGCCTCTGAGTCCTGGTCTGCAAGCATCGAGCTGTGTTAAATTATATCATTTGTCATGTTTTTGTTCAAATTCTTAATTTTAGGATCACTTTAACACAGGCTCTCTCATTGTAAGTGTTTTGTGTGATTCCGTCATGCTGTGTATGTGATTTAGAGCCATCTACCTTCCAAACCGTTTTAGAAAGGCAAACAGGCACGTGGCATGAAGACATCCCCATCTGTCCTTCCACTGACGAGAACGTTCTCCCACGCAGATCCTGCCAGGTGTTCGGATCATAATTGCCAACCCGGAAACGAAAGGGCCGTTGGGAGACTCGCACCTGGGTGAGGTGAGTGAGGGGCCCATGAGCTTTCCGGGTTATGGGGCGGAAGCTCCTTGAGGGGTATAATTCCCTTCAAAGACTTGAGAGAAGAGAAGACAGCGTGTGGACTGAGGTTTGCCTCCTCTGCTGTGAGAGCCTCCTCGGGAACTCGGCGGAGTAGTGTGTGGAGGGAGTCGGGCCACCACCTGGGGTCACAGCCGTGTCCACAGCAGTGGCAGGCGGGCGACAGCAGGGGTTTATTTGGGTCAGAAGGTCACTTCTGCTCTCCTTCCCGTCTCCAGCCAGCCATGTCATGCTTCTGCCTTCTCCAAGGTTCTCTGCTCTCCCTGGTTAACTTGCTTCTTCCAACACATCTGCCTTCTCGCCCGTTTTCCCCTCCAAGGCCAAGCACACAGCGACCTTCCTGCCAGACCTCCTCACCAGGGCCGCCCGCTGTGTGGTCAGCTTCCCCTTCCTTGACCCCTTGCCACCACACACAAAATGCAGCCGCAGCTGGCATCCCACTGTCTTCCCAAACAGCAGCCCCGCCGCCGTGGGCGCCGGGCGCAGTGGGTGAAGGAGTGAGGACGCGACGGGGCCGGATTCTGCCCGCCGCACCCTCTCCACACCCTGTCTTCCTGGGCTGATTCTGGCCTCTCACTCGACTCGACTCTGCCCATATGACAAGCAGAACTGAGATGATAATTCCTAAATGAGGTCTGTACAGAGATTTTCCTCTAAACCCCTTCCTAAGAGTGAAAGTGGGCTGTAGCCCCTGCTGTCCTCACTGTGGGCGGCCTTGCCGGGGCCTGAGAGCCATGTGCTGGGGAATCCCCTTCACTCAATGGGAGACCTTGTGTCTGAGAGCAGAGACAGTGTTCACCCTCCTTGTTGGACGCAGGGCTTCCTTCCTGTTGACTCCCTGCTCCGCGGGGCGTGGGGTGCACAGTCCAGACCGGCCCCTCTGACCACACTGCACACACGGCGGCTGTAGGGCGTTTCAGGGGCGAGTCGGCATAGCTGGTGCCTCGGTCGGCACTCAGTGTCAGCATGTTTCCTTCTTGTTTCCTCAAATACCACACTTGGGCATTGTGGTTCCCTGTTTGGTTTTTTTTTTTTTAATGTTTTTTTTGTTTTGTTTCATTTTTGCTTGTTTTTTAGTTTTTTTTTTTTTTTATTGAGGTGTAGTCAGTTTATAATGTTGTGTAAATTCTTGGTGTACAACACAGTATCATACATGGATATACATATATTCATTTTCATATTCTTTTTCACTGTAAGCGGTTACAAGATATTGAATATATTTGCCTGTGCTCTGCAGTATAAACTTGTTTATCTATTTTATATACCAGTCAGTATCTGCAAATCTCGAACTCCCAGTTTATCCCTTTCCAACCCCCTCCCCTCTGGCAACCATAAGTCTGTATTCTATGTCTGTGAGTCTGTTTCTGTTTTATATATAAGTTCATTTGTCTTTTTTTTTTTTTTTTTTTAGACTCCACATATGAGTGAGATGGTATTTTTCTTTCTCTTTCTGGCTTAACTTCATTTAGAATGACATTCTCCAGGGCCATCCATGTTGCTGCAAATAGCGTTGTTTTATCATTTTTTATGGCTGAGTAGTATTCCATTGTATAAATATACCACAAGTTCTTTATCCAGTCATCTGTTGATGAACATTTAGGCTGTTTCCGTGTCTTGGCTACTGTAAGTAGTGCTGCTGTGAACATTGGGGTGCAGGTGTCTTTTTGAATTAGGAGTTCCTCTCCCAGGAGTGGGATTGCTGGGTCATATGGTAAGTCCAATTTAGTCTTTTGAGGAATCTCCGTACTGTTTTCCATAATGGCTGCAGCAAACTGCATTCCTACCAGCAGTGTAGGCGGGTTCCCTGTTTTTTGATGTTACATGCTTTCCCTCCTGGTTTGTTTGTGTCGTGTTGTTTTATTACAATGTGTTTACAAAAGTATGCAGACCAGGTGAAAGGGAAAAATAAATCATAAAACTCTTCAACATTTTTGGAGGCTGCTTTTTGGAAACAGTCACTTCATTTGAATAAATACAAGGAAGCTCACACAGCTCTGTCCGTTGGCTGTGTTCGGTTTGAAAGCCCCCAGGCAGTCTGCTCTAATGGAGCTCTCCATAGGCCGTGCTTAGTCGTTTGCTCAGCCGTGAGCTTGCTCTCCCGCCTTCTTTTCAGTAAACTCTGTGGCTCCAGTGTCCCCTAGAAACCCGAATGCCTCGTTATCGCAGGCCAGGGCACTTTCAGTAGCTCGGGACGTGGTCTGCTGAGCTATACTAGTTGTTTCTGCCCTGGCCACCACCTTATCCAGTTGTGTTTTGCTTCCTCAACAGATCTGGGTTCACAGTGCCCACAACGCCAGTGGTTATTTCACTATTTATGGAGATGAATCCCTCCAGTCAGATCACTTCAACTCAAGATTAAGTTTTGGAGACACACAGACAGTCTGGGCACGAACAGGCTATTTGGGGTTCCTGCGGAGAACTGAACTCACTGATGCAAATGGAGGTGAGAGTCCAGACAGGCTGCGGAAAGGTCCCCAGACCCTGGAAATCCAATTTGGGGTTTGGGGTCCCCTTCCCAAGCTCTGGGCCCAGCCCGTGTCCACAGAGGAGCAGCAGCTCGGAGGAGCTGGCACCAGGCACAGGTGGTACTTGGAGCAGAAAGTCTTTGCTGATTCTGGAATCCCTTCTCCACTCCTTATTCTACCAAAAGCAGAGGCAAGACTTGGGTATTTGACAGGAATGGGGGCTGAGGTTTCTTGGTGAGACCCGCCATACCCGAACCCCAGGAGATGAGCTTCTAGACGTCAGAGAGGCCCCCTGACCCACCTGCGAGGGGGCGGCTGCACTAACCTGGCTGAACTGGCATGAATTTAGGGGAAAGGTACAGAAACATTCAGGCATTTCCAATCTGGGAAAGTCGTGGACTGTTTTATTTGAGGTTGCTGTCATGGCTCCTTGAAGAACCAAGCTTGGAGACACCCAGACCCCCCAGGAGGCAGGGCAGGTCTCGTCCTGCAGAGCCCAGTGGCTGGACCGGTGGGCTCCCCGCCTCCACCCTGGTCAGAAGCCAGCAAGTAAACGCCTCCATCTCATCTGGCTTCAACTGGAAAATACTTATTTTCTGGTATTTTCTATGCCGGTCACTTCTCCCAGCCCCACCCTGGCACACTCACCACCGTGAAGAGTAAGGAAAGACGTTCAGACTGCATGTTGTCATTACCCCAAGTTTGCACGACTGATGAGAATCAGCGTGACAGCCGCACGAGCTCAGGGAAGCTTTGTGGTCTCACATTCTCAGGGACTGCGCGCTGTTTTCCCGCTCAGACTTAAGACCTCACATGATGGAAGCAGAGGGGTGGGCGGAGTCTTGGCTGCACCGTGTCTTCAGCCTGTGACCCTGGGGTGCGGGGCCGCTGAGGGGTGGACGGTGGCAGCCGACAGCAGCACGGGGGACGGGGACTTGCAGGTGGAGCCAGGGCCCAGGGCCTGCTCCTGGGAGCCTCAGGCTGTAGGGGCCCTGGTGGGGGGATGCCGTGTCCGAGCTCAGCCGTCTTCTCTTTGCGTCTCTTTTGCGTTCGGGGCAAGTGTTCATCTTTTTCTTTCTAAGTGGCTTGAGCGGTACTGTGGTGATGCTCACGTGGTTTCTGTCCCCTGAGCAGAGCGCCACGACGCCCTCTACGTGGTGGGGGCCCTGGATGAGGCCATGGAGCTGCGCGGCATGAGGTACCACCCGATAGACATCGAGACCTCGGTCATCAGAGCACACAAGAGCGTCACAGAATGGTGAGGCGTGGCAGCCGGCCCAAGGCATGGGGTCCTGGGGGGCAGGCTTCCCAGGGGGAGCCGCACCTCGAGGGGTCAGGAGCAGCTGGAAGGAGCCCTCCTGGTCAGTCGGTGATTTTCCGGCCGGGCAGCGTTTCCAGGAAGCCATGTTGGCATTTACTTGGTTTTTTGTTAAGGAAAGCATTCTGTAGGGGAAAACAGACTGTACTCATACATGACAGGCACGGGAAATGCCACGTGGGACTGTCCACGTGGGAGGCATAGCCCCAGCGAGCCTGAGGCCCCAGGAGAGGCCGTGTTCCCTGGCGTCACGGGCTGTGGGTGACAAGTTGCCCATCTCAGCCTCCCCTGGGGGCAAGAGGTCTGGGGGGCCTGGTTCACCCCAGGGCTGGGCTCTGTTCCTCCCCTTCCCCGGCCATTTGGCTGGCTGTGATGTGCACGTGGGCCCAGATTGTGGGCCGGCCTGAAGGCTACAGCGCGACCACCTTCTCAGGTCCCTCTTATGCAACTTTTGAGGATGAAAGGTGGCTGCGGGGTTGTTGGGTACAGGCCTGTTTGCTCCCGTGGTCCCTGAGCTGGCAGAGGCCTGGTGGAGATGGTCTGCACACCAGGGCAGGATCCCGGCAGGGCGCCGTCTGAATCTCGGAAGCAGTCTTCCTAGTGGGTGGGCTGGTCCGGGAGCGGTGGCAGCATCTTGTCACTGAATGCAGGCGGGTGTTTGTGGCCACACTGAGCTGCGCAGAGGCCTTGTTGGACAGAGGTCCGAGGGGAATGGGCAAGCTTCAGAGCTGGCGGCGACCTGTTTTTCAGAACAGGCAGGCCAGGGCTGGTTTGAAACATGAGCTCCCAGTTGCCAAAGCAGCCTCTCCACCTGAGTGAACACGGAGACGATGGGAGCCCAGCCCAGAAACAGGCAAGGCGAGGGCCCGCCTCAGTGCCTGTCCCAGTAGCTGTAAATACCAGTCACAGCCTCGTGTGTTGTATTTTTAGGAAAGTAAGCCTGACTGGCTTGCGTTCCTCCCTCAGGTACTTTCTGTCTGGTTGTAAAAGTGCCATTTCCAATTTAAAAGTGTGCGGCACAGGCACCCCTCGTGGGTTCCTTGTGTCTGTTCTGAGTGTCACTGCTGTCCCTGCCATGAGGCCGCCACCTCGTCTGCTCCCCTGTGGCCCCAGGAGGAACGGACAGCCATGCTTTTGTTGCGACAGGCTTCAATCCGTCGGTTTCTGTGCAGCAGAGCTGCTCTGTTGACATTTCCCTCCCACCCCGCCAGTGATGTCTGCGTCAGCTTGTCAGCTCACGTGGAAAGAAAGTGGCAGTGATAGCCTGTGGCTTCCTGGCAGACCTCCTCCTCTGCACCACGGAATCCGAGCCCATCCAGATGTGGTGCGACGGATTCACGTGCCAGGATAAGGCTGCCCGAGGGGCTGAGAGTGTGACACGTGTGGGCGCTCGAGGGCATCCCCATGCCCAGGGCTCGTGTCCTGGGACGGTGCTGGAGCAGCTCTCAGCAGGTCCTTCCCTCGGGTGTACACGCACGTCCCAAAGCAAAGCCCAGAGGGAGGGATCTGTTGGACACGTTCTGCAGCGTTTACCTGTCATTTTAGTGTGTGTGGGGGCCAAGCTGAACAAAATACGTGTCTTCTCCTAGTAGACGTCCTCGCACACTTCAGAAGTGCTTTCCCAAGTGCTTCCTGCCCATGAGGAGGAACCTCCTATGTGTCTGGCGAGTGAAAGCAGGTCCCAGCGCCCCTGTGGGGTCCGGAGCCAGGGCCATGCGGGGCAGGGCCTCCGTGAGGTTCTGCGACTTTGCAATGTGAAGCGTGGGTCCAGGCTTCTACAAACGGCAGACACGATACTGCTGTGGCCCTCCCACTGAAAGACCCAGAGAGGACACTTCCGGGTGCGTCTCTGACGTCTTCTAGGAGCTATCCCCCACGTGCAGCTTGCCTCGTCCTAAATTCAGTGCTTCAAGCAGTGATCGGTTCCGTGCCCCATGCTTGTGGTGACGGCTGAGCGGTCTGAGCTGGCGCGGCCGGCCCAAGGGCCAGCGTTCACCTCCTGCTGTCTTCTCTTGTGGCACAGGCGAGTCAGGACCAGCCCCAGCCCCAGCCGTCCCCCCATCCTGCCAACCAGGGCGCAGGACAGACTACTTGCGTGCGGACCCGGGAGGGCGGGGCGGGGCTGTGCCAGGGTGATGCCCGAGCCGGCTGGTAGGGGGTGCGGAGACGGTCGGGGACCAGCAGGCCTGAGGAGGCCCAGTGCTCAGGCAGGTCCGCAAAGAGCTAGGTGGTTGCGAGCCCCCCTGCACAGTGATGGCTTCTTTCTCTCTTCCAGTGCTGTGTTCACCTGGACGAACCTGCTGGTGGTGGTGGTGGAGCTGGACGGGTCCGAGCAGGAAGCCCTGGACCTGGTGCCCCTGGTGACCAACGTGGTGCTGGAGGAGCACTACCTGGTGGTGGGGGTGGTGGTGGTGGTGGACATCGGCGTCATCCCCATCAACTCCCGGGGCGAGAAGCAGCGCATGCACCTGCGGGACGGCTTCCTGGCCGACCAGCTGGACCCCATCTACGTGGCCTACAACATGTAGACTCTCCCGAGACGCACGCAGGCTCCTGGAGCGGAGCCTCGGCCTCGCGCCGGGAGCCCCCAGCGCCCTGGTGGGCACCGGGATGAGACGTGGGACGTGAAGCTGGTGCAGAAGGACTTTGCGTTGCTGCCTTCAGTTTGTTAGAAAAGCCCATTTCAAAACTTTTTTTTTTTTTTAATTATTGGATAATAAGTGCTTTCTTCGTAAACGTGGTATTTTGTTAAGCCAAAATAGCAATTAAAACATTCTGCCCTCCCGATGGGTTCTTTTAAGCAGTTTATGTAGTGTGACAAAGAATTGTTTTCTCTGTTTTAATGGTCATGATATCTTAATGACATGGACCTGCTACTATTTAAGCCATTGCTAGAGCTCATCCTTCTAGGAAAGTCTGTTGAGGTACGAGTACACCTTCCAGTTAGCTTTTAGCAGCTTCCTGTCAGAAACATGCTGAGGAAGCAGGCTGATACGCAGCCTGTGAAGTTAGCATAGAGTGAGACGTTATAAATACGGTGAATTTTGGCAGTTACCTTGCAGATATCTTTGTACTAAACTAAAAAGATAAAATAAGTTAACTTCATATGTAATTATGTACAAAACGTTTAATTTATTTTGATCTCTTTAGAAGTATAACAGAGAAAACATTCAAGAATATTAAAGTCTTGTAATGTTTGCTAATATAAAAAGTGTTGTATTATCTTGCGTGGATAGCATCCCAGCAGATATATATGAAATATAAATTCACTAAGAACTAAGGAGATTTTAAAGTTTAAAACGCAGAGCCTGTCACTTGCATGGTGTCCCTCACTGCACTGTAGATCCAGAGACTCGCCCACCTGGCTGATGGGAGCGCGAGAGCGGTCCTGCGGCCAGGGCCCAGCCTGTGCGCTCCTCGCAGAGCCAGAGCCCCGCTGGTGAAGGGGCCGCCTCTCCCGGTGGGGACTGGCGCTGACTGTGCACCTTCCCTCCGCGCTGGCCTGGGAGGCGGGTGGCGAACAGCACATTCTCGGCTGCAAGACTCCGTTGTACGATGTTTCCGTCACTCCTGTTACTGTCACCCTTCTGGTCCTCGGTATGGAAAGGAATGTCACCCTGCGCTGGTGTGTGTTGATTCCCTCAGATGGCCTCTATGTGTAGTGGACAGTGTCCACACGGCCAGCTCTCCGCAGCTCCCGAGCCAGTGTGACTGCCGGGGAGCCACCGGCAGGAGCCGGAGGGCCCCGCCGCCCCCTCACCTCCACCGAGACGCGCTCCTCTTGCTGCTGCTGCTGCCGCCGCCGCCGCCTCACACAGCCCCTCGCTCTGGATGCAACTGGCATCTGTGTCCCGCCGAGGAGGGGGATCTGCAGTCCAAGCAAGCCCGACCCTCCGGCTGTCCCGGCGTGACGGCGGGCCGCATGGTGGCAGTGGGCTGTGCGGTGGTCTCTGTCGGCCTTTGCTCTGTGTGCTGGCAGCGAGCGCTTTGTTGCGAGGAGTTTTGTTTGACTTCTGAGACCCAAGGCTAGTTGTTGTTGGAAGTTTAAGTGACATTTTTTTTTAATTTGTCTGCATGTGGGGTGCACCCCTCCATCTCCACAAAGCATTTGAGTTTTAAGACATTGTTGGACTTCATTGCTGTGTGTGAATATTTCTCCACATGCTTCAGATACACATTCCTACAGGCTCTGCTTCCCAAGGGGGAGCCCCGCCACACACAGACGAGACACGTTCACACGCCCACTGAGCGAGAGGGGAGGGTCGAGGTTTCGGATCAGACACCGATGAGGAAACACAGCCGCGGGGGACCCCGCGGTCCAGCGAGGTGGTGTGAGGGCCGTTGGTGACGTCCTGTCATCCTGTCAGCGCTGAGGTCCAGAGGGCCTCGAGTTCTGGGATTACTGGGATTCGAGTTCTGTTGTGCGAGAAAAGGGGAAGGAGATGCTGAGTACCGCCCGCTTCAGCAATAAAGGAGGACCGTCTGTGTGGCAGTTGTGCCGTGGACCAGCTACTCGTGGGAGCGTCGCCAGTGTTTGTCTTGTGACCTTGTGCTTCTGGTGTCAGACGGAGCCGTGCCGTCGGCCTGCACAGAAGAGGGTGGACAGTGATCTTGGAAGCTCCGACCAGCCCGACGGGCGGTTTCCTCATGGTGCTTGTTTACTGTATCTAATCCTGCTCGACACTTTACCGGAGGGGAACCCCCTTTACCAGGGGCAGGCTGGCAGCGTTGCTGCATAGAGCGTGGTGCCTGGTCAGAGGTTCATGCACTCGGCCAGTCGCAGTCTCAGACAGAATCCCCGTGTGCGACGGACAGCAGCCTTCCCGTGTGTTAAACGCCAGTGAGCTTTGTGCATCTGTGATGACGCCTGTTTTATATTCAGATGAACAAATAAAAGCTTTTATTTTTGTTGCTCTGAAAATAGCGGTTTCTTAATTGGTCCCCTGGAAAACTGGGCAGCTTCCATCCCAGGAAGGAGGCGACTCCTCCCGGGAAATGTACCTGACTCTGTTTACATAATCTGTTGCGTTACTTATCAGTACAGATGATCACACTTTGAACAATGTTTAAATTTTGATGTGGGCATTTATTGCTAAAAAAATTCCTATGGCAACAAATGTTTTGTGAAATGTTTTTTTTTTAATTCTTTTAAATATATCTAAATATATTTGTTCACATTTGCTGCAAGTGTACAGCTTATTGGTGACTTGTAGGGACAAAGAGTAAGTGTGAGTCTGGTGTGCAAATCCTTTCTGTCAGCTCTTGGCAAGAAGCTCCCGTGTCGGGACGTAGGTCTCGCTGACTGTTCCCACCCAGATTGTCTTTGGTTTCGTCTTGGCTTCGTCTTTTGGAAAGCATTTAACGGGGTTAACGGACTTCCAGCCTAATGGTTAGGAAAGGACGTTTTGTACACATGAAAATTGGTAGAACTGAAGTTCTGTGCACAGATCACCAGGCCTAACCTAAGTGCTTGTATTCAAACTCCTCTTGTCCCCTGCCCCCCACTTGTGTCCCGGCCTGTCCCACACCAATTGGGGATGTGAAAGGGGGGGGGGTCACTGAGTGACTCAGAACACTGCGGACATAGAACTGCCCCGCGTGGCGTGCTTTGGGCAGCGTGCGTGTGTGGTTTCTTCCCTGGCGCTGAGGTCTTGGGGCACAATCAGGAGTTGGTGGGCTGGTCGATCGTCATTCTGGGTCTTACTGTCCTCGCTGACGTCTTGGTGCCCTGAGCCGGGTGGTCTGCCCACCGCGAGGGACCTGGTGACTCTGCTCCTGAGGAGAGAAGTCCTGCTCCCTTAACACCCACGTCTTCTGTGACTTGTGGCCTCTACTTAACATCTTCTCGGCAGAACCCACACCCCTGGCCCCCACGGATGGATTTACCCCATGCTTTCTCCCTCCCTCAGGCGGGCACACTGGGTCCCGTCCAGCAGTCTACCTCTTACTGTCTTTCAGTTTTTAAGGTTAATCTGTAAACGAAGAAACTGGGAGAGACGGAGAGACCTGGGCGGCTGTGCCACTCTGGGCAGTGCTCACCCCGGTTGGCTCCTCCGGCTGCTGTGGTCTCAGTGACCCCTTGGTTCATCCCCACCAGGCTGGGACCCTCGAGGGTGCAGGGGTGTGGCCTGCACCTGGGCTGGCACACAGCTGGCCCCCTCTGCAGCTGGGCCAGTGGCCTCCCCAGTGGCCATCAAGCTGGAAGGCAGGCCTGGAGAAGCCGGAGGCCCAGGAGGGGCTGGCAGGGCTCAGGAGGAGAAGAGTAGAAAGTGAAGCGAGAAGGAAGGCGGTGCTGGCGGCCTACGCACAGGGAGGGAGGCCTGGCCTCAGCCCTGCTGCTGGGTTGCTCTGTTCTCTGATGTCATGCTGACGTGTGGTGACCGTCCCTGCACCGTCTGGCCTCTGGCCGGGGGCTGGGGGACCGGTGGGGAACAGGGTGTGTGTTACCTGCCTGCCTCACACGGTGCCTGGCCCAGGGCGGGCGTTCAGGAGATGCAGGTAAGGGAGCTGGGGCGCTGGGACTGGGGGGCAGGTGTCCCCCGAGCACCGTGGTCCCCACAGCTCTTCCCAGGCCGAGCCCCGGGAGGATGTGGTCAGAGCCTGCACCCCAGCTGGTGCCCAAGGAAGGACGAATGGACCCAGAGCTGGCCTGACCCTGCCTGACGGAGGAACGTTGTCCAGTGGCGAGACGCACCTGCGCCTCGTCAGGTCACCCTCAGGAGACTGACATAGACTCACAGGGAGGGGACAGGGTCCCTGCCCTGCCCACCGTCAGACAGGCCTCCCGCGGGGCCGGCGGCATCAAGGGTGTCGGAGCTGGAGAGCGTGCGCCAGCTGTGCACCTCCGGCTGGTGCAAGCCAGCAGCAGCTTCTCCGAGACGAGGGCTCTCCCCGCCTGTCAGACCTGTGCGACCTTGTGTGATCACTGCGGGGTGTCCTGGATGGAAACCGGGGCCGTGCGCCACCAGCCCACCGTTCCTGGAGGTGGGACAGGGGCTGGGCGATGGGCTTTGGGGTTCGTTCGGTTAAGAGCGCACGAGGGCAGGTAACAGGGCGTGTGAGGGCTCAACCAGATCGTGACCAGCCTGCTGAGGCCAGGGTGGCAGATGTGTCTGAAGGGCCAGGTGGCTTCTGTCTGAATCACTCAGTTCTGTTGCTGTGACGCAGGCGCAGCCCTCAGATAAGTGAGCAAGGATCTGGTCCTATAGAACCTTGCTTGTGGGCACAGAAGTGGGAGCTTCGTGTAATTTTCCCCTCGTGAAATGTCATTCTATGGATTTCTCCAACAGTTCGGAAGTGTAAATGCTATTTTTAGCTTGCGGGCTCTATAAAAATAGATAGTAGCTGGATTTGTCCAGGTCTGGGCTTGTAGTTTGCTGGCTCCTGTTCTGAGACACACAAGGAGAAAGGCAAACTTTGGAGAATTAACTTCTGATGCTGACTTTTTTTTCAAAAAGAATTTGGTTTGAGTCTGATAGTTTGAGCTTTAAATTTTTAAATTTTTCAACTTCTGTCTCGTCCGTTTATTCAGTCAACAAGTATTTGAGCACCAACCTAGGTAGTTGCTGGGATGAACTGGGCGAGGAGCCCACCCCTCATCTGGGTTCGTGTCCAGCAAGGGCAGTGAGGCCTGAGCAGGCCTCCGGCTCCGAGCCAGAGGCTGGGGCTCAGTCCTGGTCTCACATCAGCTTTCCTGTCCCCGTGAAGAGGGGTTGAGACAAGGCGACCTCAAAGGCCTCACTTCCCTGCGCACACTGTTCTCCAGACTAATCTTCCAGCAGAATGTGACTGTGAGGCCAGCGACTCGTTTACCCGCCATGACCAGCCTGCCTCCAGGCGCAACAGCGGGCTGTGCGGGTAGGACCAGCTTGTGTACCCCTCACGGGGTGGGGGTGGGGGCGGGGG
Organism: Camelus bactrianus; assembly: GCF_048773025.1. NCBI lineage: Eukaryota > Metazoa > Chordata > Mammalia > Artiodactyla > Camelidae > Camelus > Camelus bactrianus. Next base: position 31,614,189 of record NC_133573.1, read on the forward strand.
CGGGGGCGCCTCGGGGGTCAGGGCATCGCTCTGCCATCTACCCTGTCAGGCTGCTGGGGTCTCAAAAAGTCAAGGCGACAGGCCCAGCCCCTCCCTCCTCCCCGTGTGACGTCAGAGGAGGGGTTTCTGGCGTCCTGGCCCAAGCAGGATAACCCGGTGCTCCAATTTCCTGAAGTCGACACCAAAGTCCCCAGATTGCCCGGATTCTTTTTAAACAGAATCGTCCTTAGTGCCTGACTGATCGTCCGTCAGGAGAGGCCAGCACGTTTGCTCTTAGTTTCTAACTACCAAAAGCTGCGGGATGTGAGGAGAAACACTGCAGCAGCTATTTAGAGAACCCCTAGTTCTCTGTAATGTGAGTGATTAAACCCTCCATTTGGTCTGTTTAGAGTCCAAGTCAGATATTCAGCTGTTAACATGTTAATAGATGTTTTGTTCATCATGTGACAGGACGGCCTGCGGAGGACGGTTTACTGCAGGGAGGGCCTTCTCCCCGTGGCCACCTCTGTTTTCCAGACGTCTCTGTTCCAGGAAACATCCCAGCACCTGTTTGTCCGCGGAACAAGGATGGCAAGTCCATTTGGTGACCTTTAAGGAGCACCTGCTGTGTTGGCAGCACGTGACTAGGGAGGGGCGGGGGTCCAGGAGGCACGGGGCCTGATGGAGCTGGTGGTAGAAAGCGGGGGGTCTGGTGCCATCAGGAGCGCCACGCCTGAAGGAGGGAGGAAGCATCCCAGCCACTTGTGCACGCCCCCCACCGCTGACGGTCTGGGCTGCTGGGAAAACCCAAATCAGCATTTTGAAGACGATGTCACGTTTGGAACAGGTGATCCAGTCACGTGGTCCCAGCACGGACGTCACGCTTCCAGTCTTGTCCCTGCCCCCACCCCCGTCCGTGCCAGGCCACCACTTCTGCCAGTTGCTGCTGTGTTTCTGTGTGAACACAAGCCAGTTCGGACCTTCCCCTCCTTCTAACCCAAAGGAAGCCTGCCGTGTGCTCGGTTCTTCAACGGTTACCACAGAGAGTGGCTGTTTTCAAAAAGGCAGCGCAGTCTTCCCTCTGCCCTGACTCCATTCCTGTCAGTGGAACTTGGCCTTTTTCCATTCGCGTTTTGTTACAGCCAAGGCAGTGCATTCCCTGTGTGGGCAGGCGTGTCTGATGCACAGCCTTCCGGACGGGGTCTGGTGAGTCGGGAGCTGTGTCTGTCACTCGCGGGTGTGGCCAGGGCGTCCACGTCCATCTTTCACCTTCCCCAGCAGCTCTGCACCAATGGGAGTGTTGTTTTAATTTGTATTTATCTCCTTATACATAAGGTTGAGTATTCTTTTTAATATTTTGAAAGCTGTTTGTATTTCTTTTCCTGTGAACTATTTTTATTCATGTCCCTTAAACTACAAACTTGTCAGGAAATATTGTGAATGATTTTTAAGAGACCAAAAAAAAAAAAAAAAGATTATCGGATGTCCTGTCCAGCTCACCTGTCCAGGTTCTCTGCCTTTTACTGGCTTCGAGCTACTTTGCAATCTGTCAGCTGCAGAAAGCTGACAGTAATACGAGTTGTTCTTGCCCGCAGGAGTGCGGGTTGTCCCCCTGTGGGCAGACCTCTTTCCCTCCGCTGGTAACTTCGCCTCAGAGTTCCTTGTTCTCTGTGTCTGGGGTGTTCTTAGAACCCTCCTCTGCACCAGCTGTGACGCCCCGTCTCCTCCCTGGGGGCGGAGTGTGGGCTTCGGCGCGTGTCTGCGGTGTGTCTGTCTGGGAGTCGTGCTGGCTGTGCCTCTGGCTTTGTCCGCTCCCTCTTGACGGCTGTGACTTCTGGTGAGGGAGATCGGCCCTTTGCGACGCTCTGAGGTGTGTCTTCCCGTCCTGCCCCTCTTCCTCACGCTTGCTTGTTTGCCGTGCTGAGCTCTTGCGAGCGTTTTCATTTTCACGTGGCTGAATTTATCCCCCTTGTGTGGCTCTCGAGACTGCCTGGTTTGGGCACACGTGGCTTTTCTTGCTTAGCCGAGCTTTCCGTCTCTCAGCAGATTTCCGGGGCCTGAGACGAGTGAGGGCCTGAGAGCGTCATTCTGGTGTGTGTGTCGCACCGGGTTCTGGCACTTTCCTTGTCCTACTTAATAGTGCCAGCCCAGAGAAGATTCTGCTTTGACCTCTGATTGTGCATAAAACTATTTGTTTTAAAAAACTCTCATGGGACCATCTCAAGCAGAATTCTTTGGGGAGAAAGGATGTGGGAAGAGAAGTATCGCCAAGTGCAGACGTGTCAGAGCCGAGTCTGAAGGTCACTCCTGGCTTCACTACAGCGTGTCCCACATTCCGAGGCCTGTGGACGTGGTTCCTGGTGAACGGACTGAACAGAAATCACAAGATTTAGTCTGGAAGCAAACAAACGGAGAAGGTATGTGTTGTCTTCCTAGTCCAACAGCAGATACGTGGTTGCTGGAATTACTAAGAAATTGTAAGAATTATAGCTTAATCTTAATCTTTATGATCTTTCTAAAAATGAGCTAGAACAGGGTGGGTTGTCTTTCTGTTGTTGTTGTTAAGCAGAGAATGTACAACTGTTTTGTCTAAACCTCATCTGACCCACTTCTGAGACCTCACTCACTGAAAAGACTTGGTTCGAAGGAGAGCTTGGTCCAAACCAGTTACAGAATCAGTCCGTCCAGGTCACGTGCAGTCTCTCCTGGACAAGAATACTGCGTCTTTGATCTAACCCCTGCCCCTCCTGCTCGTCCTCTGCAGAGTTTCTAGAGCATGGGGAGCATGTCTTCTGCAGGTGGATAAAGGTGAGGGGGCCCTGGGATCCACGCAGTGACCTTTGTCTTCAGGCCTCTCGGCGGGGTTCCTTGTTGCCTGGTCTCTGGATGTCCCCCGGGACTTCCAGCTCAGAGTTTTGAGCAACAGGAACTCAGGGTCTGTTCTCGTGGCGTTTCTCTCTCGTGACTGGTGCCACGTCGGATGTCTCTGGCGTCTGACCACATTTTTTTATTTATTCAATTGCCGATGGGCATTTGGGTTGCTTACATGTTTGGTGACCATGGGTATACAAATACCTCTTCAAGACTCTGCTTTCAATTCTTTTGGGTATATGCCCCAAAGGGGAATTTCTGGGTCATTTGAAAATTCTGTTTTTCACTTTTTTGGGGAACCGCCCTACTGTTTTGCACAGCAGCTGCACCATTTTACGTTCCTACAAACAGTGCACAAGGGTTCCAGTTTTCCCATGTCCTCACCAACATGTTTTCTGTTGTGATGGTAGCCGTTCTGTTGGGTGAAAGGTTGTATCTCAGTTTTGAGATGCATTTCCCCAGCAATTAATGACGTTGAGCATCTTTTCATGTGATTTGGATAGTTGTGCGTCTTCACTGGAGAAGGGCCTGTTCAAGGACTTTGCCCAGTTTTGAATTGGGCTGTCTGGTTTTTTTACCGTCGGGCTTTAGGAGCTCTCTGTGTGTTCTGAATATTAACCCTTTACCAGATACCCGGTTTACAAACATGTTCCCCCTCCTGTGGGTTCTGCTGCCTTTTTACTCTGTAGGTAGTATCTCTCAATGCACAAAATTTAATAATTTTCATGGAGCGAAGTTTTTCTATTTTTTCTTTTGTTGCCTGTGCCTTTGGTGTCATATCCAAGAAATCACTTCCAAATCCAATGTCATGAAGCTTTTTGCCCTGTGTTTTCTTCTAAGGCTTACATTGAGGATCTGATCCATTTTAAGTTAATTTTTGTATATGATTTTGATAACGCTCCAGCTTCATTCTTTTGCAGTGTGGATATCCTTTTCTAGCACCATTTGTTAAAAAAAAAAAAAGCTATCCTTTCTGCCTTCAGTGGTCTTGGAACCCTTTTCAAAAATCATTTGAAAGTATATGCTGGAGAATGTTTCTGGGCCCTCTATTCTATTCCTATGCCAGTACCATGTTGTTTTGATTATTGTAACTTTGTAGTAAGTTTTAAAATCCGGAAGTATTCATCCTTCACCTTTAATCCTCTTTTTCAAGATTGTTTTTGCTATCTGGGGTCCCTTAAGATTTAAAAAATTTTAGGATTCATATCTTTGGAATTTGGATAGGTATCGCGTTGGATCTCTAGCTCACTTTGAGCACAGTGAAAACTATAAAGCATTGCTGGAGGAAACTAAACAAAAATGCTTCCTGTGTTCATCGGTCCAAAGGCAGCATTGCTGAGGTGGCGATGCTCTTGTTGCTGGTGGAGTGCTCTGTGTGTGACTGTTAGACCTGGTTGCTTCATTGTGTAGCTCAAGGGCGCCGTTTCCTGACTTAGGTTCCATCTGGTTGCTCTCTCCATGGCTGTGAGTGGGGTGCTGGCGTCTCCAGCTGTCACTGCAGAGCTGTCTATTTCTCCTTTCATTTCTGTCAGTGTTTCTTCCTATACTTTTATGGTCTGTAATTGGGTGCATACGTGTTCATAACTGTTGTATATTCCTGCTGTATTGAACCTTTTACTAATATATAGTGTCCTTTTTTGGTCTCTTGTAACCATTTTCGATTTAAAGTTCTAGAACATGTGCGCAGCTGCCTGCCACATGGCTAGAGGAGTAGCTGTTAGGTGCTAACAGCAGAGGTGGACTGAGATTACATGCAGTTTACCACTCAGACCTTCCCTTCGAAGCTGCAAGCCTTCAGTAGACTTCAGGGATCACGACAGGTACGTTAGGCGGATCCTGTCAGTGCAGTTGTGGTCTAGGTGGGGAGGCAGTTTTATGACGCTTTCTGTTCTGCCATCTTCCTAGAACTCTTTCTTTTAATTTATTGTGCATTCTGGTTACACTTTATTTTTTTAAAGTTTGAGAGATTGATGTTTGGTATACATGCATGTACACGTGTGCATACATGTATATTACATATATACACACATGTGATTCGCATTAAAACGTATTTAAGATGTGAGCTAGACTTTTCTCAGATGCCAGTGTGGCGGTGAATGCTTATCTGTGCATTTCTGTGGAATGATATCCTAAGGAAACTGGTGGCAGTGGTTGCCTCTGATAATGAGAACTAAATGGCTGGGCTGCTCTCAGTGAGTCACCTTTTTAACTGTTTGACTTCTGTATCAGTTTTAAAACTAAAGAAGAGAAAAACAATGAAACAAAAAGCTGGTTCTTTGAAAATTTGATCAGTCAAATCCTTAAGCCTCTAGCCTTTTCCTCTAATTAAGGAAGAAAGTGAGAAGACATAAATTACCAATATCAGAAATAAAAGAGGACCACAGACCTCATGGATCATAAAAGCATAATAAAGGAATACTGTGAACAACTTCATGCCCACAAATTTGATAACCTAGACAAAATGGACCAGTCCTTTGAAAGATACCATCTGCCAGAAGTCACCCAAGAAGAATCAGATGGTCTGAGTTGACCTGTATCTGTTAAAGAATTTGAATCAATAACTAATATCTTTTCAAAATAGAAAGCACCAGGCTCAGACGAGGTCGCTGTTGGATTCTACCAGGTATGTCCAAGGAAGAAGTTACACACATTCTCTATAATATCTCTCAGAGGACAGAAGTGAAAGGAGTACTTCCTAACTCATTCTTCCCAGTACTGGTACGAAGCCTGTGTTCCCCTCGTGCCAAAATCAGACAAAGACTTTATTGGGAAAGAAAACTACAAACCAGTATCTTTCATGAACATCGATGCAAAAATCCTTAAGAAAACCCTAGCAAGTCAAATCTGAAATAGTACAGAAGAACCCTACACCACGGCCAAGCGAGGGTTATCCCACGTAGGCAAGACTGCCTCAGTGCTTAAAAATCAGTGCAATGCATTCCATCAGCAGAACGAAAAAGAAAAAGTCATATCCTGTCGTTAGATGCACAGAAAGCTTACAGCAAAATTCAACATCCATTCATTATAAAAACTCTTAGGAAACTAAGAGCAGAGGATAATTTCTTCAACTTGATAGAGAACACTTAACAAAAACCCTACAGCTAAAATCATGCTTCATGGTGAGAAACTCAAATCTTTGCCACTAAGATTAGGCACATGCAGAGATATCCTCTCTCACCACTCCTTTTCAACACTGTATTGGAAGTCCTTGCTGATGCACTGTGGCAAGAAAAGGAAATAAAAGTATAGATTAGGAAGGAAGACATAAAACTGCTTTGTTCAGAGATGACATAATCATCTATGTAGAAAATCCAAAAGAATCAATGAAACAACTCCTGGATCTAATAAGTGATTATTGCAGGTCTGCAGGATACAAGGTTGACATACAAAAGTCAGTCAGTTTCTTATACACCAGCAATAAACAAGCGGAACTTGAAATTGAAACCACGGTGTCATTTACTGTAGCACACCCCAAACGAAATAGGTTTAGGCCTGAAACACGCAGAAGAGCCATATGAGGGAAACCGCAAAGCGCTGACGGACAAAATCAAAGAAGTGATAAGTGGAAGGACGTTCCATGACACGGGTCGGAAGACAGTGAAGCAGGATGTCAGCTCTTCACACCTCGATCCAAAAAAAGACTCAATCCCAGCAAATGATTTTGTAGATACTGACAAACTGATTCCGAAGTTTCCATGGAGAAGCAAAAGACCCAGAAGAGCCAACGCAGCGTTGAAGGAGGAGAGCAAATTTGGAGGACTGATGCACCGTAACTTCGAGATTTACTATAAAGCATGTGGTGTGGTACTGGCGAAAGAACAGACAGTAGGTCAGTGGAGCAGAATAGGTCCTCGTAGATGTAGCCAAGTGACGTTTTACAAAGGAACGAAAGCAACACAGGGGAGCAAAGACATTCTCTGCAGCCGTGATGCGGAAACAACTGGGCACCCACGTGCAAGAAAGGGATCTAGACACGGACTCCACACTCATCTTTAAAATCAGCTCAAAATGCTCTCACACCAGAGTGTGAAATACAAAACTGTGAGATCCTAAAAGTAACATAGGAGAAGACGTAGACGATACACTTAGGTACAACATTAAAGACATGATCCATGAAAAAAGTAATCGATAAGCTGGACTTCATTAAAACTAAAAGTATCTGCTCCGTGAAAGACTTTGTCAGGAGAATGAGATGACAAGCCACAGACGGGGAGGAAATATTTGCAAAAGACACATCTGGTAAAGGGCTGTTATCCAAAGTATACAAAGATTTTTTAAAAATCAACAATAAGAAAATGAACAATCCAATTAAAAAACAGGCCAGAGAACTGATTAGATGTCCCACCGAAGAAGTCGTACAGATGGCAGTGAAGCACTTAGAAAGGTGCTCCACATCATATGTCATCAGGGAAATGCAAATTAAAACAGCAACGAGGTAACACTACGCACCTTAATGAGAATGGCCAAAATCCAAAGCACTGATAACACGAAATATCAGCGAGAATGCAGGGCAGCAAAACTTCTCATATGTTGCTGGTGGGGATGCAAAATGATGCAGCCACTTTGGAAGACATTTTGGCATTTTCTTACAAAACAAAAAGTACTGTTACCATACAATTCAACAGTCACATTCCTTGGTGTTTATCCAAAGGAAAATTTATGTCCACACAGAAACCTACACACAGATGTTGGTAGCACAGTTGCCGAAACTTTGAATCAACCAAGATGTCCTTCAGTAGGTGAGTGGGTAAATAAACTGAAGTATATCCAGACAATGGACTATTATTCAGGCTAAAGAAATAAGCCATCAAAGCATGAGAATCGTGGAGGAACCTTAAATGCTCCATTGCCGAGTGGAAGAAGCCAGTCAAAAAAAGCTAACTACTGCGTGACTCCACCAATAAGACATTCTGGAAAAGGCAAAACTGTGGAGACAATTAAAAGATTAGTGGCTGCCAGCGGTGGTGGGGAGAGATGCCTGGAAAGAGCACAGAGGACGTTTAGGTTACCCCATCTGTTGGCATACAGTTGTTCACGATAGCTTCATGATCCTTATCAGTTGTAACCTCTCCTCTTTCATTTTTTATTTATTTGAGTATTTTTTTCTTTTTTCTTAATCTCACTGAAGATTTGTAAATTTTATCTTTTCAGAAAACCAGCTCTTGGTTTCATTGATTTTTTTCTATTATTTTTCTTCTTTCTGTTTCATTTATTACTGCTCTGATTTTTGTTATTGCCTTCTTTCTGCTAAATTTGGGCTTTATTATTTTTGTTTTCTAGTTCCTTGAGGTGCAAAGTTAGGTTGTTTATTTGAGATCGTTCTATTTTTTTACTATACACATTTATTGGTATAGAATTTCCTCTCTGAACTGTATTTGCAGCATCCCACAGGTTTTGGTGTTTTGTTTCCATTTTCATTTATTTGGAGATATCTTCTCACTTCTCTTCTGATTTCTTCTTTGACCCACTGGTGATTCTGGAGTGTGTGAATTTCCACATATCTGTAGATATTTCTGCTCTCCTCTGTTGTTGGTGTCTAGTTTCATACTGTTGTGCTTGGAAAAGATAACTTAGCATGATTTCCGTCTTAAATTTGCGAAGACTTGTTTTGGGTCATATCTTATGATCTGTCCTGGGGAATGCTCTGTGTGCAGTTGAGAAAAATGTGTGTTCTGCTTCTGCTGGACGGAATGTCTATAAATGTCTGTTAGTCCAGTTTGGCCTAATGTATGGTTTAAGCTCGATGTCTTCTGGTTGATTTTCTGTCTGGAGTATCTGTCAATTGCCGACTGTGGGGTATTGGATCCCCCTGCTATTACTGTATTGTTTTCTATCTTTTTCCTGCAGATCTGCTGCTATTTGCTTAATATACGCAGGTGCTCTGATGTTGGGAGCATCTATATTTCATAGCTGTTTTTATCCTCCTGATGACTTGACCCCCTTATCATCAAAGTATGGCTTTCTTTGTTTCCTACTGTTGTTTTGGCCTGAAGTCTGTTGTGTCTGGTAGAAGCACCGCGATCCCTGATCTCTTCTGCTTCCCACTTGTGTGCAGTGTCTTTTCCCACCCTTCACTTTGAGTTTATGTGGCTCTTTTAGTCAGCATATAGTCTGGTCTTTTTTTTTTTTTTTTTTCAATCCAGTCAGCCAGTCTGTAACTTTTGATTGGTGAATTCAATCATTTACTTTTAGCATCATTACTGATACTTAATGCCACCTTGTTAGTTTTTTCTGGTTGTTTTGCATTTCTTTATTATTTATTATTATTATTATTCTTTATTATTCCTTTTCCCTCTGTTTCTCCATACAGAGATCTGTAAATCTGTGATTTTTTTGTGGTAGTGCTCTCTGTCTCCCCTCCCTGCTTGTCATGTGCTCTAGGTTTTTGCTTTGCGGTGACCATGAGCCTTACATAAGACTTCTCATAGATGAAACAGTCCTCTTTAAGCTCACAGCAACATAACTTCGATCACCGACAGAATCTGTGCTTGTTGGCCTCCCCCTGTTCTGTGAGCCGTTACTCACCTCTCTCTATACTGCGCAGGCAGCAGCGAATTGTAGTAGCTGCGGTCGTTCCTAATACCTTCCCTTTGACTCTTACACTGTAGTTAAATGATTAGCATGCCTTCCTATTACAAGTTAGAGTTTTGTGAGTCCGACTATGTGTCTGCCTTACCAAGTGTGTTGTATATTTTCATGTCACAGATTAGTGTCCTTTCATTTCAGCTTGAAGAACTCCTTTCAGCATTTCCTGAAAGGCAGGTCTAGGGTAATGAACTCCCTCTGCCTTTGTTTGTCTAGGAAGATACTTATTTTCCTTCAAATCTGAGGGATAACTTTGCCTGAGTGAGCGTTTTCAGCTGGGGGGCTCCTCCCCCCAGTGCTTTGACTGTGCCATTGCACTCCCTCCTGGCCAGCAGGGTTTCTGCCGAGGAGTTTGCTGATAGACTGATGGGGATCCCTTTGTAGGTTACCATCTTTTTTCCCTTTGGCTTCTCTTGGAAGTATTTCTTCTTTGATTTTTGACAGTTTTTAAATAATGTGTCTTGGAGAGGTCTTTCTACGTGGGGATAATAGGGTGATGTACTAGCTTTGTGAATTTGGATATCCAGCACCTGCCCCCCAGGTTTGAGAAATCCTCAACTATTGTTTCTGTAAATAAACTTTCTGCCCCTTCTCTCTCCCCACCTTCTGGAGCCCTAATTATCCTACCTGTCCTTTCGCTGGAACCCTGTGTATCACAGGGGCTTCTTCACTCTTCCTCTTGGTTCTCCCCTAAGCTGGGCTGTCTCAGAGTCTCTGTCCTCTGACGCTCGCGCTCTGTCTCCATGTGCTCTACTCTGCTGTGTTTTTCATTTCATTCATTGAGTTTTTCAGCTCCAGAATTTCTGCTTGGTTCTGTTTTATGATTTCTATTTCTTTGGTAAATGTCTCGGTTTGAACCAGCATTTTTCTTTTCATGATTTCATGGAATTGTCTTTCTGAGTTTCTTGCAGCTTGTTGCTTTTCTTCAAAACAGCTATTTTGAATTCTTTATCAACTAGATCTCAAAATCCATGCCATTACGTTTGGCTACTGGAGAATTATTACCATCTTTGGATGATGACATGGCTCCTTGATTTTTCGCGTTCCTTGTAGTTTTGTGTTCTGCTGTTGCATTTGTCCCTGAATCTTTGCCAGTTGCCTTCAGCTGGGGTCTTCTGTTTGTGGGTATTGTTACTAACTCTGCCTTTGTCTGGGCACACTTGTTCCGCTCTTCTTGTTCCCTCTTGTGGTAGACTTTTAAAGCGTTTCTGTCCTTTCTGGTTCCTACAGGCTCACCAGACGGGCTACTGGAAACCACTTCTGTGTTTTCCAGAAGGGGGTGCTACAGCTCTAGTTCCCCATTTCTCCCTCACTCACACGCCCTGACCTGTTCTCTGATCACACTGTCTGCTGCAGCTTTCTCTTGCTGGGCACTCGGCAGCACGCACAAGATGCGGACTGCAGGGTGGGAGGAGGTGTGAGCTTCGCTCTCAGGGCACTGGGATGCCCGGGGACCTGGTCCCAGGAGTGGCACTCCCGGAGGCTCCTGGGTGGACTTCTTGCTGGGTGCAGTTAGCAGGAACTACATTACCCTGCAATGACCTTCAGTATTTTTATCTGCCTCTTTCTTATCTCTTCCCTCTTGTCAGTCATGGAGGTCCTGCGTCAGTACTTGGTGCTCCTGAAGGGAAACGGGTTCTCCAGCTGCTTCCCACACCACTGTGTGGCTAGGGTCTCATTCACTGTTCTCCTGTCTCCTGTGAAAGAGGTCACCACTGCCAGATAGATCCGCTGTACGCAGTGATTCCTGGCTCAGGGGGTCGGGTGGGGGAGGTGTGGCACTGGGAGTCCTCCTGACCGTCTGCACTGCATGCAAACCTTTTCCCTCTCCAGAAGGTTCACTCTGGAATATCCCCTGGGGGAGGCTGGATTTCTGCCATCTCTCTATCTTCTGTGGGTTTCTGCCCAGGTCAGCACTCTCCAGGTTTTTCCCAACCGCGGCCAGAGGGCTGGGCAAGTTCATTGCCCCCTGGGTTCCACAGCCTGTATCAAGGTCTGCCTGACCATTACTGGACGCAGAAGTGGGCAAGACCCCTCACAGGCTCTGGGCACATGGCAGCAACCCCAGAGGCACTTTTGTTCATGGATGGAAGGCCGATTCCTTGTTGAAAAAGGACAAGAGGGGGAAAACCTCACACCGCCATGATGCTGGTGTGTTCCACCATCACTTGTATGTCCGTCTTGGCCTAAAAGTGATTTCCCTCAGTGTTTCCCTTCTCCCGTTCACTGACACGGCTCTCAAGAGAAGTCTCCTTCAGCCTTCACTTCTTCATCATCTGTCGTGTGCACCAAGCCTTGTCCCCTCAGCCCTGGTGCCAGTTACCCTCATGCTCTCCTGGCATCACCCCATTCCTGCTTCCTTAACCATGTCAGATCTCTCTCCGTGCTTGAAAAAAACTACTCTCCTGTAACCCTTAACCCTACAGACCTCTCTAGCCAAGACTTTTTTCTTTTATAACTCCTTTTCCTGGTTTTAAAAGTTATGTTCATAGTAAAAATATAAACGAGAAAAATCAATCATCCCAAATCGACATTGGGTCCACTGGATTGCCCTTCTTCTCTAGCTGACTCCTGCTCACCTTTCAAGGTTCAGCTTCCATACAGGTTTTTAAGCCTTCCCTAATCTTTCCCCTCCTGTGTATGCTTTCTCTGTATCCTATAGTCCTGTATTCTTCCTTCATTGCACCCACCTCTGGGTTATAACTAAAGTTGCACTGATTTGATTGGCGCCCTCACTAGACTGTAAGCTACAGGAAGACACAGGAAATGTGTCTGTTCTCATTTTCATGCACTCAGCACCTAACATGCTGTGGGAGCTCAAGTGTTTGTTAAATGAATGAAGAAGTTAATGCTCACACTGTGCCTTCTAAATTTACTTAGCTGTCGATACGTTCAGTGACACTGTCCTGCCCCTGGAGGGTAGGGATTGTTTCTTATCACTGCAGGACCTCATTAAGCCACTGACGGTCTTCATGGGGCTGCAGAAGAGGACATGTGATGTCAGGGACCTGGCTCTTGACTCTCAGTAGCTCTGGGTCTCAGCTTTCTCCCCGGTGTGAGGTTATGCAGTTGGACTGGGTCAAAGTTTTCAAACTGCCCTGTGGAGCCACAGGGATCCTTAGGGCCCCTTCCCAGGGCTGCACAATTGAAATGTCAGTTTAGAGCTTGTTGACTTGAAGCTCTCAAATCTCAGACTCTGAAACAGACCAAGAGCCTACCCTCAGAGAGGTCAAATTCTGGCAAAAAAAAAATGATTTTTTTCTTATCAGCTCCTAGGTATCAGCTGGCCCTCTAATACACATGTGATGAATGAGTCCTGACTGCAGGTGGGATGCTGGTGGGGGCAGTTACTTGGACAAAGCTCATCGTCAGGTTGCTCTGTCCAGTGTGGGTGTCATCAGCCACACGTAAGTGAAAAGTCCAAACGGAGATGGGCAGAAAGCAGGAAGCACACACTGGATTTGAAGACTTGTTACAAAACAGGAATGTAAAATATCTCTTTAAATATTGAAATAATATTCTCGATATATTAAAGTAGGATATATTATTATAATTAATTTAATTGGTCCCTTTTTAATATGATTTACTACTTACTATGTTTTTATTAGATAGTATTTAATGGTTTTTATTTAATTTTATCTAACTTATTTGATTTTGTTCTGTTTAGCATTAAATGTTTATTAGATACTTAGTGGTTTAATATTTAATATGGTGACTAGAAAATCTTACATAATGTATATGCTTCTCATATATAGTCACCCAATAGCACTGTTTTTATAGTTTATAATTTAGCGTGGTAGTAATTATTCTTTTGTGATTAACATATCCTATAAGACCTTGCCTCAGGTGTAACCCCTGTCCAGCAGGAGTTTATGAGAAACAGCAGAATCACCAGTTCCATCCGGCCCAGACCTTCCAAGTCAGATCATGCATTTTAAGTAGATCTCGGGCGACCTGTGTGCACATGAACGTTTGAGGCTCTGATCAGGTCACAGTGACAGGACTTTCCTTATCTATCTTATTTTTGCTTCTCTAAATCCCGCTGGATCATGTGGCCTTAACCTGAGGGGCCTGGATCCTTCTGGGGGTGAGAAGTCTACAGGTGGGCCCCAGGAACCTGTCAAACACTTACACTTTATGCGTGTCTATGTGCTTCTCAAGAAAGGGTCTGTTGTTTTTCCTTTGAAAGGATGGCCTCACAGCAACACTTGGGAACTTGTTAGCAATGAAAGTCCTAGGGGTGGGATGCAGCAGGGTCCTAACCAGCTCTCCGGAGGTCCTGACGTCGGACGTGTGCGGGCCACTGGATCAGGGGTGAAGGCAGAGAAGACGTCGCTACTGCGCTGTGGCCTGGTCAGGAGGGCGACACTGGCCTGAGTCGAGGTTGGTTGGCATCACGTGAACTGGTTGGGCAAGTGAGTGACACAGGGTGGGATGATGTACTGAAATTGACAATACTGATGAATTTCAAATGTTTATTGAGTAATTTTGTCTGTATGTTAGCTTAGCATAAGGGTTAAGAAAACAGTCTTTGTAGTTCAAACAAACCTGATTTTTTTGACGACTGGTAAAAGTAAATTCAACTTAAATAACTGTTTAAGTGAACCAGTTATTTTCAGTGAATTATTCAACACACTGGTTTTATATGAACAGTCGCCAGTGGACAGGCCACAGGAAGTGTGCGGTCACTGTGTAAGAGAGTTGTGTTTGGTTTGGTCTAGAGAAATGGACTAAATCAACAGTTTTTTAAAGCCAGTTTTTTTTTTTTTAAATACATTTATTAACCAATGTTAACACATTAAATGAATCTATATATTGCTAGTCAGAGCAGCTTACAAAATGCCAGAATGCATCGTAGCACTGGACAGCCACAATGAGTAATTACAATGTGCAGAGTGGCTAAGCTCAACACGTTGGTATCGCTTTATGATTTGCAGAAAATTTATAATAATGATTCCTAAAACAATCAATTGTAATTTTACCTAAAACTTTTACAAAACCAGGCCACAATCTCTTTTTTTAATTTTGTTTTTTTTTTAACACACAGTTTTCACGCTGTAGTAACTTGGAAATGTGCAACCGTGTCAACGGAGACAAAAAAAGCCAAAGTAACACGAATCTTACTTTCATGCAGCTATCGGTAAATAGTACACACTCTGGAATGATTTTACACCAAAAATATTTCCACAATAACTTGCTCTCATAGGGGTGGATCGAAGTTTTAAAACTTGGAAAACAATCAGAGAAGGTAAGCGTTCTTGGTTACGACATCTCAATCAGACCACGGCACCATGGCAACACTGACTAATCACAGGGCGACAAGGCGGGAGCGGCGAGAACGCCAAGTCCCTGTGTGACTCAGGGAGGGTGTGACATGGGGGCTGCCGCGAAGTCCCTGCAGCCACCAGGCGGCAGCTTGTCGATTGACTTGTGTCACCACCATCTTGCAACAGCATCAGAGCTGGGTGGGTGATTATTTCACAGAAGACCTAGTTACATTTTATCTTTAGAGTGACCCTGACAAACCTGGAGAAAACTTTTTAAAAGGTTTTTCTCCTGATTCTTTCACTTCCACTGTGTGTAATTGCTTTAATAAATATCAAAGGTCTAAATAAATATTTACAAATTATTTCTCTAACCTTAAAAAATAACTAAATGATAAATGGGAATTTGACTTGGTCTAAGGTCAGTCTTTGAAAAAACATAAATTGTGAGTTTTCTTTTAAAAAAAGTAATTTAAGTTTTCCTGGCTGTATTTTATATATCTATGTATAAAAAAAATCATTATTCAACTATCGATCCATTCCTATTGGTAATGCTTCTTAATCCAGACATTTCGCAAAATACAGACTTTTTACAAATCACGGCATCTTTAATACAAGAAAATTAACATGCATTATTCTTCATTCTGTGTACAGTGATGGAGTCCATTAGTAGGCAATGAGCCATTACTACAAACAACGGCTTCTGTGAAACTTAAGTGCTTTCTTTCCTCTTAGTATTAACTTACAATATGCGAGGTGACACCAGATAACAGGCGATCAGACGACACTCGGGGAGGGAAGGGGAGCACTGAAGAAATTTGTTTGCCTCATCGATAATTTCACGTATTGATAAAGGTGGCTTTTGGCTTTTTTATTTTTGTTGTTTATTCTGTTACAAGCACTCATGTTAGGACAAAGATGAAATGTGCAAACTTTAAAATTTAAATATTTTTTCTCTAAGATCCAGCTCAGTAAAAGATTACCCCAGTTCCCTGCAATTTAAAACTACAAGATCAAAGCTAATAATTTGTTATAAAAGTTATATATTGAAAAGAAATAATGAAAAACACAATTGGGAAATATTTCAGAAAAAATATGCAGGACTAGCACCTGCTGTGTCAACCCTGTTCCCTAAATTCAATCACATACCCACTGGCATAACCAACAGATAATGCCTTTAAACAGTAACGTAAGCTGAACAAAACCAGCTCAACAAGGTTAAGAAATAAATTTCACATCAAGGTAGTATGTTTTACTTCTGAAACAGTTCTGTAGTTCTTACATTCAGATCTATTTTAAATGTTTCTTTGTTAAACTCACTCGTATTCACCTGTTGTTTTTTTAAAGATCTGTTGTTTAAAGGTTAAAATCTCTGTAAAACCTAAAAATGTTTTAAAATTTGCTGAAAATGCAACAAACTCTCAATTAAAATTTATTTAAAATAATACCCTCCACTGATGTTACTTTTACCCCCTGAAAAACTCCAGAGGAGCATTAACAAAAGATTTAAACTACTGTGCAAAATTTCTTCACGAAAAGTGTTTAAAGGCTGGTGCAAAATGGGAAGCAAATTCTAAACAATTTTGGCTTCTTGGAAACAAAAACCGCTGTGTCTGAGAAGAATAACCGTCAGTGATTCTCCAGGAAGAACCAGCCTTCATCTTTTCCGGCGACAGGTGCGCTTGTGTTCCGCGTGCCAGTGCTCCTGCTGGCACTTGATGGAGCAGTAGGACGTGTTCCAGCAGCAGTGGTACATGGCCTCCTCCTCACAGTTGTAGCACTGCAGACGAGAAACCGTGACCCGCGTTAGATGGGAGGAAACGCACAGGAAACTGGCTACAATCGTGGACTTTGGATGTTGTGTGTTTACAGATCTTTCTGGCTTAACCTTCAATTCATATCACCAAGACACCAGAGTACGGATGGCAGGAAACAGCACACAGCCATTGGTGAGCAAACGTGGTACCACATCAACTTTTTTCATCTCTACTGGGTCATTCCCATCAGCACACACAAGTAACTTCTATTTTATTAAAATAGAGAAGATGGCAGAGCAGGAAGCACCAGGAATCTGTCTTCCCACCTGGACAACAACTCTATTGTAGAATCTGTCTGAAATAACTATTTTGGAACTCTGAAGTCTATTGAAGGCTTGCAACTTTCAGCAGGAGGCTTGAACAGTAAATTATGGTTAATTTTGGTCAGTTCCAGCTCTGAGGACAGGGACAGCCACCCATCCTCACGCTTAGCCCCAGGCTCCTGCGTGGTGCAACGCGCCCGGTGGGCAGCAAGGATTCTGTCCTGCTGCCGGCTGCTTCTGACCACACGCAGGGGCAGCCACTGCTGTTGCACCTCCCTCACGGCCCGCAAGCCCCTCCTCCTCCAGCCAAAGTGATGTCCAGAAGAGTTAAAGGCCCAGGGCCCTTCTAGGGCCCCTTCTGCAAGCCAGACATTCAAAACCAACTGCATATATGGGGAAAATTAGGAAGTGAAATGTATATGCCCAAGGAAAGACTCAGAGAAGACCTAAGACGGCATTTAATTTACACCGTAAAGAAAAATAAAAGAGCAAACTAGGCAAAGGGGGAGAAAATGAGCTGTAGTAACCCTGTTACTAGAATCAAACGTCCAGTGTTCAACATCAAAAACATCACAAGGCACACAGAGGCAGGAAGGCATGACCATTCAAAGGAAAAAAAATCAGCAGAATCTGTCCATGAAAAAGACATCCTGGCAGATATACTAGATGAAGACTTTTAAACAACTATTGAAGAAGCTCAAAGAAATAAAGGATGATGTGGAGAGAGTCAAGAAAACAATGTTATGAACAAAATGGAAATACCAGTAAGAAGCAGAAACAAAAAGAAAACCTGTTAACTGAGGTGAAAAACTGCAGGGACTCAAAGGCAGGTTTGAGCAGGCACAAGACAGGACAATGAAATTCAACACGTCAGGGAAAAGACTGAAGAAAAGCCAACAGCTAAAGGGACCTGTGCGACACCATCCCAAGGACCAAGCTGTGCCCCGAGGGAGCCCCGGCAGGAGACGCGAGCAAAGAGTAGCGAGAACACTACGACCATAAACACTCAAGAGGCTCAAAAAACTCCGAGCACGATAAACTCTGAGAGCCCCCCCCCCCAGACGTGCTGTCTACAAACCACCGGGACTCATGGGAGCGGCCACGCACACCACGCACACCACGCACACAGGACCGTCAGTAACCATCAGCACGTGTCAGAGACTCTGGGGCAGACGTCAGAGGGCCCATACAGCCGAAGTGCTAAAAGGAAAAGGAAACTCTCGGCCTTGGAGAATCAAAAGTGAGGAAGAAAACTTTAAAATCCCAGATAAACAAAGCTGCGGGACCACTGGACCTGCCACAGAGGAAGTGCTCGAGGCGGTCCTGCAGGGGAGGCGGAGGCGGAGCTGGAAGGAGCTCGGTCAAGGCGCGCACGTGGGCAGTTACAGAGCCGGTGTCAAGCCAACAACGGCTCGTAACTGCACGTTCAGTTTCTTGCATGATTTAAGAAACTAACAGATTTAAAGGAAAAAGTCGTTACTAGCTTTTATACTATTACTGTAAAGTAGCTTGTAACCCCAAATCTTTTTTTCTACACAGAAAGTAATTTTTAATTTATGTTTTTGGGTACACAGTGAATGACGACGTAATTTCACGGCATCACCAGTAAAGGAGCAGAGATTTTATGTGTTGCTGACGTTAAACGGCTATAAATTCAAATTAGTCTCATAAATTTAGGATGTTAAATATAGTCCCCATGGTAACCACAAAGAAAAAAGCAATAGAATATAAACAAAAGGAAAGGAAGTTAAACATTTCACTACCAAAAAGTCAACTAAACACAAAAGAAGACTAGAACGTATGAGATGAGGGACAAAAATGGTGTAGGGCGTGTGGAGAACAAAAACCACAACGACAGCAGTCAGTCCCCTGGCCAGTAACTACTGCGAACTTACAGACTAAACTCTCCAGCCAAAGACACAGACTGACAGACTGGATAAAAATACACACATCGAGGACATGCTGTCTAACAGAGGGGGGACACATGTGAATCTGGACTGTCTGGACACGGGGAGGAAAAGGTAAGAGGGTAAAAGCTGAGGTTTCAAGCTGAGCTGGCACAAGAGTGATGGGATCAAAAAGACACCGCAGCGAGGATGCACAGGCAAGGAGGGTGAGGCCGTGCTGGATGTGAGCCCTCAGAATGGGTCTGTTCAGACAGGTGAGTTCTGCAGACAGTTCTGCAGACAGGCCTACACAGACCTAGACCTGACGGCTGATGGTAAGAGTCCTGGGCGTGGGACCCGGGGAAACAGCCTACGTTTCGTACCTAAAATTCTACCCTCTAAGTGCACGTGCTGTGCTTTCTTATCTACTGAAATTACTTTTATATTTCTTGTGATCCTCTGTCAACAACTGCAGCTTCAGTGAAGTTACTATTTACAAAGTGTGGATGGCATGTTTTAATTCTGGAAATAACTGGAATGAGTCAGATCTGGGTTTGGATCTGGGCTTGCGTTAACTGGTCATGTGAGTTTAGACCAAGCTTATGTAACTTCTTAGTTTCCTTATTTTTCAATAACACTTTGGGCAGCACTATCCTGTTACTTACGCGTTCGCTTTGTATTTCTTCCTTTCTTTGTGGATGTATTTAAAGGGTGTGTCTTTCTTCCTATGTTCCTCTTGGCTGTATGCCACCTTAACATCTATCTTTTTGGCATCTGACATAGCTACACACACTCTGTCCTTCAGTACCGTGCTATTTCTTACAATACTGCAAGGTTTAATTATAATACAAGAATAATTCTAAATCTGTCACTAGTCTACTAGAAATTAGAGTAGAAGTAGCTTAGGAGGGTGAGTCCCAGCTCTGCCAAGTCGGTTTCTAGTCACTCTGTTTAATCTCATTAGCCTCAAATTCCTCATCTAAAAAACCGGGATATAAATCAAGCAGTATAGTTTGGCTTTAAAACAGATACCAAGATCAATGGAACAGAATAGAGAGCCCAGAAATACACCCACACGGATATGGTCAATGACTTCATGACAAAGGAGCCAAGAATATGCAGTGGGGAAAGGGCAGTCTCTCCAGTGACTGACACTGGGAAAACCTGGGCAGTGACATGCAAAGGAGTGAAGCGGGACCACTGTCTTACACCACAGGCAAAATCAACTCAAAGTAGATTACAGACCTGAGACTCTCAAACGCCTAGAAGAAAACAGTAGATGAGCTCCTAGACACTGGTCTTGGCAATGATGTTCTTTCTATTTGACACCAAACGCAAAGGCCACAAAAGTAAAAGTAAACAAGTGGAATTACATCAAACTAAAAAGCTTTTGCACAGCAAAGAAAACCATCAACAAAATAAAAAGACAACCTACGAATGGGAAAAAATATTTGCAAACCACACATCCAGTAAGGAGTTAATACCAAAATACATAACGAACTCACACAACTCGAGAAAAAAACCCAAACAACACAATTAAAAATAAGTAAGTGGGTGGGGGGCAGGATAGATTAGGCGCATAGGGTTAACACGCACACGCTACTGTATCGAAGACAGATAAACAAGAAGGGTTTACTGTAGAGCACAGGGAACTATACTCAGTATCTTGTAATAACCTATAATGAAGAATACACACACACACACACACACACACACACACATATAACCGAATCACTTTTTTGTGCAACTGAAACTAACACAGTATTGTAAATCAACTATACTTCAACAAAATTTTTTAAAAACAGGCAAAGGACCTAAATATTTTTCCAAAGAATGTCAACAGACACACATGAATGGCTCAACACCACTAACAATCAGGGAAACGCACACCAAAATCCCAACGAGACACCTCACACCTGTCAGAATGAACATCATCAAAGACAAGTGTCGGCGAGGATGTGAAGGGAACGAAGCCTCCTACACTGTTGATGGGAATGTAAATTTGTGCAGCCACTATGGAAACCAGTGTGGAGATTCCTCAAAAAATTAAAATTACAACACCCATGTACGATCCAGCAATTCCACTTCTGGGTATTTTCCCAAAGGAAATGGGAACAGGGACCCTCCTGTTCACTGCAGCATATTTACAACAGCCAAGACAAGCAAACACAACCTGAGTGTCCATCAGTGGATGAATGGATTAAGATGTGGCGTGTCTGTGTGTGTACGTGTATTCATTACTACACACACACACACACACACACACACACACACGATGGACGGTTATTCAGTCACGCGGTGGAAGGAAATCCTGCCGTGTGTGACACCATGGATGGACCCTGAGGAATCATGCTGGGTGAGGCAGGTCAGAGAAAGACCAAAACCACATGGTATCATTTATGTGTGGAATCAAACAGACACGTATAATAATACCAACTTCAGCTATTTCACAAATGGAAAGAAAGACGTTACAAAAAGCAGTGTAATTATCACAGCCCCCTCTTCCCATTTCCTTGATTCGTTGGTAAATTTACGGCCACTTCTTAAGTCCAGCTGTTACGATTCCTCTTACCTTTGCGGGACGCAGAATTACAGACTTGGTGTCAGGGCGCTGCTGGTTACCACCTCGAGAACACATTAATTCCCATCCAGCGATATTTATATTTCATTACTCATCTGTTTCTCCTTCTAAGTTTTCTTCTTCTAAATTATATCTAAGTTTCTCTTTCCTCCTTGTCAAATCTTTATCACAATCTTTATGTTTACTTCCCTCACAAAACATTTACTTCACATGTATTTAAAGACATTTCAGAATGTAGTCTGGATCAAATGAAGACTCACAAAAGTTCACACAGTAATTCATTAAAATTAAAACCAAGTTAAGAGCTTTGGGGAAGAAAACTTTTTTCCCCGCCAATTAACTGAGATGTGTGGAGAATGTCTGCTCAGAAGCTGCTAAAACAGGTAGGAGACAAGAGTCACAAACAGAATGTAATAAAAAACGAACTATTTGTCAGTGTTTAAGTGAAGTTAAAGACCAGTAAGATGTTACTGCTATGAAGTAAAAGTAATTGATTTCTTTAATAGAATCTAATGCATAAATGTTAAACGCAGTAAAATCTAAAAAACGCTTAATTTGCTATTACGATACTTAACGTTTACGATTTTACAAGTTAGATATCACCACCAGGAGTTACTAGCAGAAGTCAGGGCCAAACCAGCTTTTCCAAATAAAACACTTGCGTAGAAGGGAAGACACGAATCAGTGGTACTAAGTGTGTTCTGTCCTGAAGTATCAGCACCTTAATTTAACAAAATAATCCCGAGCGATACTTGTCATGTGGGACCTGGAGATGAGAGATTACAGGGCCTTCGATAAAATTTTTAAAAGTTAGTGACAGTTGACAATTTCACATTAGATCTTATTTCAGGAATAATTTCTGCACATGCCATATATATCTTTCTGAATTAATTTTCATCATACCCATGTTATTGTTTCAGAAATCAGATTCTAAGAAAACAGTGTTACTTACCCACTGCTTCTTCTTGGTCTGAGAAATCAGCTGTTTGTGCTGTGTTGCCAGCTTCTTGATTTCTTCCACAAATTCTTCTTTACACTTTTCCTTTACTTGCTTACATTTTCTGTCCATCTCACCCTGCATATTGGCTACAGCTTTATTTACAGCTTGTCTTTTTTCTTCTTCCATTTCGGAACGCAGCTGAAATGAAAAAAAAAAATAACCCACAATGTCAGCTCATAATTTACACAGAACACCAAGCAAAAGCCTTCATACACAGTTTCTACCTGAACGGTAGAAACCTCTTCCCTCCATTTCATTAAGGGCTATAAAAATAGGTGAGCAAAGTACGGCTACTGATGAAAACAGAGACACTTTATTGCCTGTCTGGTTTTAGAGAGCTGGAGGCCCTCCCACTCATCAGGCCGGCACACGCGGTGGCGCTGGCCGCGGGGCTGCATTACCTTCTCCAGGGCCTCTCGTACAACACGTTCCGTTTCCCGCTTGTGATCAGACTTCATTCGGTCTTTAAAGTCATTGAAAATTTTGGTGTATTTGTCGTGGCACGTGCTCTGACACACTCCGTCACTGGTGGTCTGCGTGCTTCGATGCAGCATTCTTGGTGAAGAGGCACTTAACTTCTTGGTCTGGGTTGACACGGAAACTTTTTCGATGGGCTGAGGCATCGTGGGGATTTCCTGGCTGGAACTTACTGCTTCCGTTTCAGGCTCTGGTTCCTGAAGGGTAAAGAAAGTGCCACAGAATTTCCTAGTTCAAGAGCAAGCTCTGCGAGGAGAAGGATGGACTGATACACGTAGACAGCCACGCAGCAAACTGCTGTTCACAAACCATGTTAGAGAATGGAAAATTGTTCTGTGTGTTTTACAATTAAAAATAAATTAAAAAAACTTTTAAACATGCAGCTATTAGGTATAATAATTCTAAACAGGAACTTCATTTACAATTTCATTACATACTAATACTGTGGTTTTTTCTTTTAATATAGACCAGAGGAGAAAACTTATCATATGAAATCACCATCAACTTACCGTCACTTCTTTGGAGGAGAGTCATTAACAAACGCCCTAAACCCCTTCTCGCCGAGTGTGTGTCTGGACCACAAATTCACACCTGCTTTAAAATATGCAGGGACTACACAGTTTTAAAAGGCTGAGCTTAGCCATAGTTTCTTTCAGTTTTTAAATGCTGGCCTCATTGGTTTATTGGATAAAGACTTTATTTTTTAATAATGCTATGAGAAAATATCAAGAGTTGGAGGAAACGCGGCCAAGCGTCCTCCCCTTTAGCCAGACGAGGTCCGTGCTGCTTCGCGGATAAGGAGACCCCTCCCCCCACGCGTGTTACTCTGGTGATGTGACAGTGGGGGCGCTGCGCCCAGCTTGGTTGCTATTGTTCGACCAATGGCAACGCGCTTCGAAAGCACCTGTCAGGAGCACTGCCTTGACCACAGCTGTGAAAACACTTCCTGGTCAACTGCCACCTGGACGCGTCAAGGCGGCCGACTCACTTCTTTTTTGGGCTCCACACTCTGATTACGCCGTCCTTTCTTTGCTCTCGGTTCTTGAGTGACCTTCAGCTGTGGGCATGACAAAGGTGACAGCACGTTACTCCAGACCCTATGAAACACTGCTTCACCCCCGCGTGAGGAGCGAGCACTGTGCCCTCTGCATTAGCTCCTTCAAGACCGCGTGCTTGGCCTTCACGGGATGAGTCCTCAGGCCGAGGGCTAGAGAGAGCGAACGAGCCGGCAGGGTCGGGGTCAGGGTCGGGGGAGGCTCGTCTGTTTACTGGAGCTGGTTTGGTCTCTTTCGCAGAGCACTTCACAAATGTTACGTGAAAGGAAGAATAAAGCAAGGCGCGTGTGCTGACGCGGGCTCCTGCAGGACAGCGCCTGACAGGTGGTTTGCAGGGCACCACTCACCTGCTCGTTACTGGTGGAGGAGATACTGGACTCCGCCTCCTCCTCCCCTCGGTCCTCGTTCTTGGACTTCCAGAACCTCCCTTCACGGAGGAAACGCTGGTGCAGCTCCAGCTCGTCACAAGCCTTCTTCCAGCCCATGCTGCGCTTCACATGCAGCCGGTGAACGTTGACCGTGATGTCCTGTATGTTTTCAGAAGGAATCCAGGCCCTGTGAGCAGCGTTGAAAGGGGTAGTTAGAAACTTCCAAAATGGTAGAAACCCTACCTATTGTAAAGTACAACTTGTGGTCTGAATAAAAACTTACCAAGTAGAAAAGAGGTGAGGTGACTTTTGTTTTTCACGCATCAAAGCAAAGTTCTCAGAATTGGAGTAATTCACAAGTCCTTTAAAAAGTGTTTCATCTCTCTTATTGTTTTGAACACTGTCAGCTATTCAAAATCTAGCTATTTGCATGTTAGAACCACAGAATCATTAGAAAATGCCCAGAAATTTTCATGAGACCCTTATATGTAAAACAAGGGCCCCTGACCACCACGCAGTGAGTGTGTTTACATTACAGCCCTGTTCATCTGACGAGCAGCGGTTAATGAATGGAAACGTGTTTGTTCCATTCAGTGATCAAGCAGGAGCACACGGTTGATCTAAAACCGTATTTGGTTCTACAGGGGAGAAGCCAGAATTTCAAGAGAATTCTCCTGGGTGCTAATCACCTGACTGCCTTAGGTTAGCATCCAGCTGGAAGGCTGCACCAACCAGACTGAGGCTGACCGTGTGCCTGTTGTTCGACCAATGGCAATGCAAAGCACAACAGTGCAGGGGACCTATGACTTTTCCTGCCTCACGTGATAGCTGGAGGAGACGTTGCCGTGTCCAGGTGGCAGCCGATGGGATTACGTAAGCTATGAATTAGTAGCTGGAACCTAGTGATGGCACTCGCTGTGCCTAATTATTAGGCTGGCATTTCCACGAATACGGCCACTGCGCAACCAAGACCCAGTGATAAGACAGTGCAGCGTACAGTCGGTGAATCCGGAGAGGAAGCAGGTTTCATTTGGTTGTGAGTGGTCACAAGGTTTCATTCGGGCTTGGTTTTGATGGGACCTTATGAGGGGAGGACTTCCAACAGAAGGAAAGTCACAGGTGAGACAGGAGCTGTGAGGATGCATGAGCCACAGTGAGTGAGACATTTCCTGGAGCAGAGGATACAAGCTGGGGTGCAGCTCTAAGAATGCACAGATTTACGTCTCAGTCTTCTGCTTAGATGTACACGATATCCGAGTCCTCACTCTTGGCCTGTAACTACGGGGTTTCAGAAGTACTAGGTCTATGACTGTTCTGAAGGAATCTCAGAGACCCTGGCACGTAAGCCTAAGCCATAATGTCGACTTCTAACTTGCTTGTACAAACTAAGCCGTCTGCTCCAGAATTTAAAAGCACAAGTTAAATATATAATAACCTAGTTGTATGTAATGATAGATGAAATGTTAAGTTTTAACTGCCATGTGAATATTTATAAATATTACATCAACGTGTCTCACCTGACAGCGCTTTACTAGAGACCAAAGTAAACGCACTTGGAAAGAGTGCAGATGAAATTCTGCCTGTGGAAGAGTTCCTTGCCATTAAACCTTGTATTTATATTTACTCTTCCAGTCAACAAACATTTACTGAGCGCTATTAGGTATCAGTCAATCAATAAAAGTATTAAAGCACTTTTTAAATGCAGTGTGTTTTGAGAGAGATTTCAGTTATAAACACTGCTGACTATGTGGAACAAACTTGTGACTCAGGAGAATATTTTTTCCTCATCTATTTACCACTTGGATATGGTAAAAATTGATTCACATCTGTTCTCAGCATGAGACTTAATTAAGTCTCAGGCAATTCATAAATACATTCCTGTTCTCTTTTAATCATTTCTGTTACCATAGATAATCAGATTTCAGTTTGAAGGAGTAACACTGGGTATGAAATCTGAGATCCACACACAAAAAACAAAAACCACCTGACAGTCTGGAGTAACCCTAACAAACAGAGGCAGAATCGAATCTGGCCGCCCACCCACCCGTCAGCCCAGAGCGCTCTGCAACATGCAGGACAGAAGCGGCTCAGCGAGCTGGAGGCCAAGGAGCCCACAGTGCGCCCCTGCTCTCCTGCCTGTGCAGTGCGCTGGGCGGTGTGAAGCAAACCCACTCATACTGCTAATCAGAGACCACTCATGGCTGAAGATACCATCACGTTGTTTTAAAATTACTGACAAAGAAGACAATACAGGTAAAAAATTCTATCAGACTGTTCTCACCTAGTAGTGTAGTTTTAAAAATAATTGAATTCTTCATTTTTCTAAATTAACTTTTATTTAATGAAATTCAAAAAACTGAATCAAACTTTCCCCTCATACACATTCTTAGATCACAAGATCTCCTGTACTCCTGAGTTGATTATTTTTGTCTGCGGCTTTGACAGAGCCTTGAAAAGATGGTTAAAACGACTGCACTGACATCACAGTGCTACAAAAGGGACACACACCCTAAGACGCCTTCCGCTCCACCGCCACCATGCACTCAACACCAGCATTAACATGCGTCTGAGTTCAGCAGTGCCAACGACTGACCTCGTCCTGCTGAGTAACTGACACACACCCAGAAACACCACGTACAGGAAGCACTGTCAGGTGCCCCGTCAAGTCACACGCTGATTTGTTTCCTCAATTTAAAGTACACTTCACGCTGTTTCTGATGGCGACGCCCCCAGAGCACTGGGAACAGCAGGCCTGCGCCGGCCCCGGGACCCTCAGAGGCCCAGGTGACGGCTGCACACAGGCCGTGATTACCTTTGGTGGTGGTGACCGAAAAAGCGGACGTCAACCTGATTGTCCTCTTTCTGCATGACTTTGGCTGGCCAGAATCCAAAACCTTTCATTTTAGCCCAAACCAGTTCATGATTAGGAATCTGGAAATAAAATGTTTCACCTTGTCATATTACTTTTAAAGTATGAAATACAAGTATAATACATTATCTCGAAAATATTTCTTTTCTAACTCCTAAACACACAGATCTACCCCACCTCCACCCCAGGACTGAATGATTTTTGCCTCCAAGAAAAACACCGAAAAGATTAAAATTTGCATAAGCAACATGGACCTCCACTTCTCAGGAGAGACAGTGAAAATAATCTTTTGTCAGCCGGTGGCCTCTGAATGAAGTCAAGGGCCACGTGAGTTGGAGTGGCAGACAGAACGCCCCGACTTGGCTTCACGAGTACAGTCTGACCCTGGAAGCCTGCAGGAAACGGGAGAAGTTCAGGACATTCTCCAGACCCACCACGTCAGAGATCCTGGAGTGACTGAGAAGCACCGTAACGTCTCAGGGACTAGGGGCCTCCCAGGTGGGCTCTTAGCCTGTGTTGGGGGGGGCTGCCCCTGGGAGGCTCACAGGCTTCTGGTCAGCACCCTCCCTAAACCAGGCCATCCCAGGGGAAGTCACACAGCTATAAATATGTATAAAGACTCAGATTTCTTATGCAAGAGGGAGAGGAAAAGCAAGTCGTCATTTGTATAGAGGGACTCAGGGTTTATTCCCATTCTTAAGGACCTCATGTTAAAAAGCCGGAAATGGGTAATGTTCCCAAGATGTTTTTCCTGTGTTTCAGGTTTACACTCATTAAAACCCTACATACTACGATACAAAGAAAAATACTTAGAAGGAGTATGCTCTTCAAAGCAAACTGGAAATACAATTTCATAGAGCAGTACATCAGACACCGAAGAGGTAAAAAACCAGAAATCTCGAAATGTCACATACACAGGGATAGCAGAACCAGTTGTCAGGACGGGCGTTTGACAAATAGAAGCAGTTCTTGCAAAGCTGTAGCTCATCCAGCTGGAAAAGAAAAGCGGCTGTTTCAGCCTACACAAAACACACACGTGCCTCAGCCTACCCAAAACAAGTCCACGCAAAGTGGCGTCCTGTCACGTATACAGTCTTGGGCTTAAAACTGTAAGTTTCCAGTGAGTAGCACCGGGAGGGCCTGCCGCGCTCCTGCTGGAGCCTCCCTGAGGTCCCAGACGGCACGTGGCGCCCAGTGCACCCGACCGCCACCTTCCCGCCTCCCTGGCGCCGCTCCAGTCCGCACTCAGGTTAAAGGCATTTCCTAAAACAAGTCTTCCTGATCGGCCCGTGCACAACCCCCACTGCCAG
The DNA here is from genome assembly GCF_048773025.1 of Camelus bactrianus. NCBI lineage: Eukaryota > Metazoa > Chordata > Mammalia > Artiodactyla > Camelidae > Camelus > Camelus bactrianus. The sequence continues at coordinate 31,642,514 of NC_133573.1, forward strand.
GGAAAGCAGCCCTGACTTTGCCTCAGTCTCCGTTTCAGCCCTGCTTCCTTTCACAACGCTCTGTCACAGCTTCTAAGGAAACCTATTCTGCCTCATCCTTTTGTGGGTCTCCCTCTTCAGAACACAGACCCCCGCAAGGAAGCCGCTGTATTCCCCCTAACACAGCAGACACTCAATGAGTGTACGTTTGATGGATTTCTTTTTAAAGTTAAATTAGAAATAGAATCAAGAAACAGAACTTTTTCCTATACGTTGAGACACTTCTGCAAACACAGTATGGTTACAGGTGAGTGTTTCAAATAAGCCCAACAGAAACCCTTCCTAAACACGTATCTCATTTATTGTACAAATACGAATGCGTTATTTGGCTGCTTTTTTGTCTGCGTCGTCTCCTAAGAACTCGAATTCGAGTCTTTCACTCAAAAAGAACAGTCGTTGAGAGCCTGCCCAGTGCAACACAGTCACGTGCTCTTACATAACTAATACTTGAAAGGGTGGTTACAGAAGAGTCCCCTTGCAGAAATTAGTGAGTGACTAAGTCTAGCTCCCAGGACCTCCCTGAGAACAGTTCTGCTAGAATATTCCCGCCTATCTGCATTAATTCCATGGGAAATTAAAATTATATTTAAAGGAAATGTCAAAATTAAAATGTACATAAGAAGAGTGGAATTCTGAAGTGCATCAACTTGGAAATCAGCAAGAGCTGAGTTTCCAGGCAGGACAGTACCTCGTGACACGTGTCTTTGTAGAGCATCCTCGCGATGTCGGCCTGCTCGCTGTCTGCTGCAATGAAAGACAAGCCACCTGTCGCGGCAGCCCAGAATCGCATGCTGCCGTTTCAGTTTCCTTCAGGTTAACACGAGTGGACATACACCACTTAACAAAAACGCGCACTTTAAATACAATCCAAGAAGTAAAACGAAATTCTACAGGCAGCTGAATTTTACATTCAACATAACATAGTACTTCAGGTATAGGCTGGCCTCTCTCAGTAACTCTGAATGATGGGAAAAATCAGAATTAATCAAAGTGTTCATAAAAAGCCTTTCAACTAAGTATATAAGTTTATACATAAAATTATGAGTAATAATAGTATCTTTATCATTTAGTGTACGAGTTTTGCTTTTGGCCAGTCAATTCTATAAGCTGTGACTACATTACCAAATATTTTTAAGTTTAAACCCTAACTATTTACTTACAAATCATTAAGGTATTAATTATTTCAAAAAAAATTTATTTTTGGGGGGTGGGTAATTAGGTTTATTTATTTATTTATGTTTAGGAGAGGTACTGGGAATTGAACCGAGGACCTTGTGCATCTAAGCATGTGCTCTTCCACTTAAGCTATACCCTCCCCCCATCACTGGTATTATTTTAATGTAATGTTTTAAAAAAGATATTTCTTGACAAGGAATGAAACCGGTATTTTAAAAAAGTACACAAGAGAAAACAAAAAATATTCAACCTCCATAGAAGATCACGGTGTTGTGGAGAAGCAGCTGAGCATCAGCTTTGAACTCTTCGTAACTTCGGTATTTCCCTTCATTCACCTTCTGCCAAGAGCAAAACACAAAATGGCAAAGGGTTAACAGTGAAAACGCTTGTCTGCATTATGTTCACAACGGCGGAGTGTGGAAGCAGCAGAGCTTTCCAGAATGACACCACCACCTCGCCCGTGTCCCAAGGAGCTGACAGAACGCGGGTTAAAGCAGCCCACAGCCGCCTCTGCAGCTGGACCGTTCCCGGGCTGAGGCGGACCCCAGTCCTGCCTGCGACCACTGCTGTACTCGTGTCCATTCACTAGCGTGAACTCCGCAGCCTCCATCTCATTCTGTAACAACAATGAAAGCGGCTGCTAAGCGCTGTAAGTAATTAAGGCTTTGGTCGGTGGGGCTGGTGAGACCCTACCTACAACACCTACCATTTTTGTAACTCAGAAGAATAAAGGTTGAAAAAAGAAAGAGCTGTTAGCCTTGGTGACAATTTACCATCACCACAGAGAAGATACGGTTTTAATTCTCAGCTGGGACTAAGTGCTGACTTATGAATCATTTAAAATCAGGTCCCAGGTGCTCTACGCACGAGGCAACAGCTGCCTCCTGCCCAGCACCGAGGGTCGCAGGCTCTTCTATGAATACGAGTATTCACTCTGCCCTGGACATGTCGTCCTGGGCTCGGGGCGCTCCGGGCCACCTGGCCACACCCAGGTGGGGACAACCGCGCCCGCACCCCCCCCTCCCAGGCACCTCTGCGGTTTGCGGATGCACCGTCACAGCTTGTGTTTTGGTCTGGACTGCAACCTCCTGAAAGCATAAAAATCGTGCCTTCCTCTATTTTCTTTACAAGCTTTTGCTCATGGTCAGCACTTGCTAACAAGGCACCATCAACCCAGCTAGTGTGCTCCATGGACCCAAAGGGACCCACCGGGGGATGTGGGGAGGGCCATGCGGGGAGAGGGCAAGAGGGGCGCTGGGCCGGGCCTCGTCCTCAGAGGCCCAGAGTCAGGAGAAGAGGCCACGCCTGAAGCCGTGCAGTCTAGGGGTAGGAGGCAGAATTAAAATTGCTTGTGTTTATGAACAAGCTTCATTTATCCCTCTCTTCACACTTTCGGTCTTTCTCAGCGGATTAAGAAATGGGTAAGATGATTTTAAACTATTGTTACGGTCTCCCTGTTACAGCCACAACTGTAAGGTTTTAAAGCCTCAGAAGGACACGTGGGTACAGAGCTGGTGAAGCTGCAGCCCTGACTAGAGACAGGTCAACATGTTCGCTGGGTTTTACTGTAATCCACAGTTAAATATTAACAAGCCCATTAACAATCCTCGGCTAGAACAGGTAAAACTAAAAACTTAAGCTTTCTAGTTAAAAATCTGTTTCCTAGAGCTTGTGTCATTGTTTCCCAAGACTCAGATCAGGTCTAGGCTCTCATCCTCCCTTGAAAGGAACCCCTCAGCGCTGCTGCTAAAACTAGGAAACCAAGACCAGGTGTTAACTGCCTCCACCCCAAACATCACTCTAACCAGGCGGCCGTACTTTTTCTTTAATCAACTAGATGACCCCTGATGGGGTGAGGGTGAGCTCGGTGGTAAAGTGCGTGCCTAGCATGCACAATCCTCCGTACTGCCATTAAATAAACCAACCAACCAACCAACCTAATTACCTCCCCCACCCCCCAAAAAACACAAACAAAACAAAAGACGATCCCTGGTGAACACTAGAGGGAGCACGTGACATTCACAAGGGCAGTGGGTGCACAACCAGGGCTGTGTGGCTGGGGTTACCTCCTGTATGGCGGGGACGTCCACCGCCGAGTGCACCAACCGCCGGTACATGGGGTGTTTGCTGTCCTTCCCCTTTTTATTCAGGTCGATAGCCTGAAAGGTCATGAAACAGCCGTTTAAATGTTGCTAGAGACAGGGACGAAGCATCAATTTCTAAACAAGTACTTAGAACTTAATGAAAAAATGCACATGCACTACACTAGTTTAACGTGGCATTGCGGTTTTGATAGAACAGTTATTTTGAACAATTCAATTTCACTTTAAACACATTATCAATGACAATGTTCATTCTGATGACTGGAACTTAAAAAAATGTAAACGCTGCTTATCTCTTGCAGCTTAAGAAATGCCTGTGTCAAAAACAAAGACAAAAAAATCTCGAAGTGTTTTACGGAAGTATTTACTGCACAAAAGAAGTGTGACAGCAGTGGCCTCCACCCTTCACGCTGCACAACACATGCCTGTCCCCTGTCAGTCATTAACTCTGAAAGAATAAACCGAGTGAAATCCACTTGGTGAGACTCTGGCAGCCGCCCCCAGGACTCACCCTCTCCTTCATGCGGGAGACGATGAACCGCAGGTATGTGCTCATCTCCTGCTTGTTTGTGTGTTTCTTCTTGATGCTCTGTTAGAAACAGAGAAGGCCGATTTAAAATCTGGTCATGTATAAGTCTATTGCCACATAAAAGACTTATATATAAAACAGATCATAGTATGCAAAGATTTTTTTAAAGGATGCACTATTTCTAACATATTTGATACAGAGAAATCTCTGAAATTTACATCGCAAAAATAGCACTGAATGCAACAAGGTAGGAACTGGAAAATATTACGTTGTGCCTAATACCTTAGAGAAGTACACATTTTTTCTTTTATTGGTGTTTGAAACTTCAACCAATTTTCACATGAAAATAATGACAATAACAAAATAATGATGGTACAGTAACACTATAAAGTAGAATCACTTATTTTATAAAAATAATCAATGGCTGAAATCCCATAGGGAGCATTCACTATTGAGTGGGAACGTCAACATAACTTTATTCTTTGTTAAAAAGGTTATTAAAAGTCTGTGCCACTTAAGGAGTGATGTTCTCTCAGCTGCACACACCTACGTATCTGTTTTAAAGTGTTACAGATCTGTTCAGTGACAATTTCAATTTCCGTTGGTCTGGCCTAAAAGCTAATTAGAGGCTCATCAATTTACCTCTCAGAAAATTTAACTTCGCATGAAGAAAAAGGGACAGGATTCTTCCTTCTGCGTCATTTCTAGACAGCTAGGTGACAAGGACCAGTGCTCCAGAGCAGAGCCTGGACCCGAGCAGACACTGGACCCTGCAGCCGAGTGGGGACGTTTGGGCCACTATTTAGTGGGTGCTTTAACTTTCTTAGGCCACTAGATTATGATTCTCTACCCCGTGGTATTACTTCTTACTCCCAAAAGAACTGTATACACAGGAAGTCAACTCAGTATGCTAAGCACAGCTGGAGGGAGGAGCAAACATTTCTTACATAACTGAGAAATCCTCGCGATGGCTTAAGCAAACTAATTATACATACACAACAGTAAAATACCTGAGCTGAGGACTCAGTCTCGCCCTAGCCCTCGCCCTCCCTCCACACCTGGACTCTGCTGGCAGGGCACGGTCTGTGCTCTTCTCACCCAGCTGGATCCCAGGACCTGTGCACACTTACAACAGAAGCAGCCTTTCTCAACCCTGGCCGTACCCCAGGACACTGGCTGACCCTTGTAAAATGCAGGGGTGGGGGGCGTTTGGAATTTCTAAGGGAAGGTCGTCCTGTGTTCTGCATCTGTCTGTTCATTCATTTATCTGTTAATTCCTCAGGTGGTTGTGACACACGGCAAGACGAAGTACTGATGGTGCAGACGTGGAGTTTAAAATGCGATCATATTTCCTGGACCCCAGGTTTCTAATCTTTGGGGAAAGGGAATTTGATGTAGCTGTAAATTCTCATTTTTAACAAAATCCCCAGTGAGTCCCAGGCACACAGACTTGTGAGAACTGTTAGCTGCCTGCTCCCCGTATGTCAGAGTAAAACAGAGGACAACACTCTCAGTGGCTCTGAAGCACAATCAACTGCTAACGCTTTCGTGCAAATGCTCCCGCATGGACGTTCTAGTGAGGGCATCGTTCCGTGCACCGCTTCCTGTGCTAAATGAAGAGCCTGGTGATCTGTTGAGTACATGGAAAAGAAAGGGTAGGAGGACCAAGAAGGCTGCTTTCTTCTCAGCTCTTGGGAAACCTACGTTCCCTTAAAAAAAAGAGAATGAAAACAAGTGCTTCCAGCTACGTGCTCTGTCGTGCCAACTTTGAAGTATTTCGGGTGTGCCATTAAGACTGATATCCCACGTATCGATCTGATCATTAAATCGTACATGCATGCAAATTCAGGCATGACAGCAACCCACATCGGGCCAGCAGCCTTGCAGCACTACCTGTGGGGCGACGCACTGTTCAGGGGAACCACCAGCAGCAGCAGCAGGGCTGACGCGTCACTGCCGCGCTCACTCCACGTCCGGCCAGCTACACGGTGGGGGGGGGGCAGTTTCCTCTCTGGGCCTCCCACTGAATAAGGACCTCAAGCTCGACGGGGGCAGTGAGACACCCCGCTAGTGCTGAGAGGCAACAGTGGAGACAGGGGCTCTGCTGCGCGCTGCTCTGCCTCCACACACGCACAGGAGTATGTTTCTCTCCTTTCTGTGCTCTCAACACCAACCTATGAAGCACTTCACGGTTACTGGAATTCCAACCCCGTTTGGATTTAGAGCCGTAGAAAATAAAGCAATCCAGTGTTTCTATCTGGTTGAAATTCATGCAGTGCTAGAATCAGAGTATCTGTACAGGCATACCTGGTTTTATTGCATTTTGCAGACACTGTGTTTCTGTTTTGTTTTGTTTTTACAAATTAAAGGTTTGTGGCAACCCTGCGTCGAGCAAGTCTGTCGGCGCCCTTTTTCCAACAGCATCTGCTCACTTTTGTGTCTAAACGTCACATCTGGTTAACTCTCACACTGTTTTTGACTTTTTCATTATTATTGTATTTGTTAGGGAGATCTGTCATCAGCAATCTTTGATGTTACTACTTGGAAAGGACTATGCCTCGTTGAAGGCTCAGGTGATGGTTAATTAGCATTTTTTAGTGATAAAATATTTTTTAATTAAGGTATATACATTTTTTAGACATAATGCTACTGCACACTTAATAGACCACAGTACACTGTAAATACAACTTTTATATGCACTGGGAAACCAACACACTTCTGTGACTTGTTTGATTGTGATACTTGCTTTGTCACGGTCTAGAACCAAACCTGCAACATCTCCGAGGTATGCCTGTAGAGCTAACACACCCTAACTAGATCATGCTTTCTTCGAAACAGTAGGGAAAACCCTATTTTACTTGGCTTAAATTTAGGCACCTCTGTATTACATTGTTCACACAATTCCCCAGTTTAAATAAAGAAGGTCTATTTTCAGTTCCCACTTCCTTTCCACAGAAAATCCCCGAAATGCGTGGTTACTGCAGGCTCTCACAACACTCTGACTTTGGTTTCATCTGTTTAAACATTTTTAGGTGAACTGCTAACTGAGCATAACCATGTGCAACAACATTTCTTTCTTTTTGGGAAAACTCTAAATGCACAGAGGTCAGGCCCAGGGCCTTAATTTTACACTAAATGATAAAAAAAAAAGAGGATGAAAATTAGATTTTGTATCATGCTTAAATTTGCTTAGAGTAGTTCCCCCTCTTCAATGTGCAATCAGAAGTGGTGATACGAGCTTGGGAAAAAATGACTATTTCAGCAAAAGGAAAAGGAAACAAAGGGGATGGATGACTTCTGGGGCCAAACGGATGTGACCCACCCTCCACCCTTCACAGCTCCAACTCCGGCAAAATGTTACTACCCCAGAAAGTCTTCCACCCGCTTAATAAAGTGCCACTCAGGTTTAGACATCCTACTCCAGGGCTGACCCACTCTGGGTGTGCACCAGAACCACCGAGGAAAGCCTTTAAAAAGCACCCGTGTCCATTTACATGAAGTTCCCAGACAGGTGCACCGTATCTGATGGGAACAGATGAGAGCGATGCCCAGCTGGGGGAGGCGTCGGGGGGCCTGGGTGCACAGCTGTGTGCGTCCGTCCCTCCCTCACGTGGCACACGCAAAGCCCTGTGCAAATCGCTGCAATGCAGACTCTCCCTCAGAGGAGAGCCAGCACCGTCCAGTGCTGCGGAGAGATGGCGCCGACACTGGTTCACGGAGGGGGCTGGGCCCTGGCAGTCCAAGCACCCCAGGCGTTCCTCGCGGGCGGTCCTGATGAGAACCACCGCGGGCTGTTCCCTTACACAAGCCCATGCCGTGGCCCAGCTAACCTCCGCCGGGCGAGCAGAGTCCAGAGGCACAGCTGCAGAACTCCTCTGCAGCGACACGGGCTCTGTCAGTCCCTCCCTCCACAGCTCAAACAGAAAGGCGCCTATCCTAAGTCGTGACTATTTGTTGGTTCTTCTCAGCTAATACACTGAAAACCTCAATGATGTTGGTGCTACAGGAGTCACCAAAAGAAGTCTCACGGCCAAGGAGGATTATTTTGTTGAAAGCCTTTATGTTAGTTTTTTTTTAAACTTGTTTCCCAATACATCTTTTCTGGTGACAAATCTGGGATCGACTGGAAATGCCCAACAAGAGCTGCACAGGGACACGCGGGCTGGTAGGACAGCGGCTGCCTGGACCCCCCGGTGTGTGCTGGCGGCTGGGGAGCCCGCCCGCCACGTGCAGGCTGAGGTGCCTGCTCACGGAAGGGGAGCAAACAAAGGAGAAAACCCTGAGCAGATGCACCATCTCCTCCAACGATCTGCAGGGACAGAGCATCTGCTGTAAGACACTTTCACGTCTGCCACACCTGTGGGCTTGCCTTCTGACACTTCCCGGTTATAATTTAGAGATCTGGTATTTCACAAAAGAGCACACAGCTCTGTCCAGGGCTGCACCCTGACTTCTGGGGACTTCTCAGGCGACGTGTTGTGTGACCTGCCCTACCTGACGTTCACAGCGGAGTTCGTGTCTGCTAGGTAAACCAGGACATTTAGACGGCTTGAGAAAAAGCCACTATAATGATTAGAAATTAGGGTAGCTTCTAAGGTAAACCATGTTGTCTGTAACGTAACTAAGCAGACAGCTCTTGCAAACAAGGTCAGAAAAACCGAAGATAATGCTGTATAAAATCTGTGGATTATTTCAGATCAATTCTCTCTCAGGCTTTGAAGAGCTGTACCTGGCCTCCACCTGCACTCAGGACTCCGCAGTGAAGGCCCTTCTGTAACAGTGCACACATAGCTCAGGGTCCAGAGTCAGTTCTGGTCACTGCTCATGTCGTCTGGCAGCACACAGCAGTGAATCTGGTCAGTATCTACAAAGAATAAAGAGAGACACTCCCTAGGACACGCCTACGCCACAAAGTTGTTGCGGCCATTTTTAGACAACAACAATCACACGGCTGAAGCCTTGTTGCGAGGGTGGGCAAGACGTCCGCTGACATGAGATGCTCTTAGGGACACTGCAGAGAACTGAGAGGCTGCTTCCCTTCAAGAGAAAAACAACAGAAAGTCTCGAATATCTTCTTGAGTAAGGGATTCTGAAGCCAGTAACAACAGCTGCTGGATTACAGCAAATCAGACGGGTCTAGGTGGACACCACAGACAAAACGTGGCTGAACAAACTCGGCCGCACGCAGGGCCTTGCAGTGGCTTTGGCGAAAGAAGGCAGGAGCAAGCCCGGGGCGCGAGGAGGCTTCTCCACAGCTGAGCACTGGCGACGACGCTCCAGCACCATCACTCGAAGGGACGTTCAGGGCTGAACAGCCTGGAGCTCTCAGTGTGCCCAGTGGCCTTGCTCTTCAGTTGTAGAAACTTATTTTAGCGAAGAATTTACTTGTGGAAGTACTACTTCAGTACAGCGAGTACTCAAAAGAAAGAAAGACACATGAAATCAGAAATCCAGGTGTCTTTTCCTCAGATGAAGGAAACCCATGCTGCTCACCTCACCAAAGCAGAGCCTCCAAGTCTGTTATGAACAAGGGCCTCGTCCTGTCTTGGGACTCCCAGTACCCAGAATGTTCTTCCCACAGCGGGCCTGACCAGAGGTGGGCAAACTTCTGTGAAAGCTGGATGGTGATTACCTTAGGCTCTGAGGACAACTGGTCAGTGACTGTCTCAACTACTCAGCTCTGCTACTGTGGCGCGAGCGCACTGTGAGTGACGTAACTCTTCCCTGAGCAGCTGTGCTCCAGTAAAACTGGCGGATACTGACACTGTAAATTTCTTGCAATTTTTACACCACAAAAATACTCTTTCTCTTTTGATTTTTCTTCAACCACTTAAAGAGTATAAAACCAAGTCTCAGCTCCTGAGCAGTACAAAAATACATGGTGGGCTTGACTCAGTCTGTGGGTCACAGTTTGCCAACCCCTGGACTGTACGCTCTGAGAGCAGGGCCCACGATGGCGAGTCCTGTGTCCTTCTGGGGCCCGTATGGCATCTACCACACAGCAAATGCTTAGTAAATACTGTCGGAACTGAACTGATGGCAGTCATCACTAACCAACTTAACTGCCTGTTAGAAAACACATTCCACCAATACGAGACCCTTCTGAAACGCGAAACATTTATTCACATCTAAGCCACGTTAGCACGTCCAGGCCACCATAAACCATTCTGTTTACTTCTGGTGTGTGCCCCACTTCAAGCCAGATGACGCAGAAGCATGGCTGCTGGCCTCTCACAGCCAGAGGCTCACCGGAGCACCACTGGGCTCACAGTGCTCTGGGGCACTTGCGGGAAAGCAGACTCCTGAGCCTCAGCCCCAGGATGTGCTTGGGTGCCTCTGGTACTGACGGCCTCAGGTGCTCACTGCAGAAACACAAATCTCCATGTAAGCTACCTACACTGTCTGGGGAATCAGGAAGCTCCAAGCCCTCCTCCATGTCTGTCTGTAACCACAGAAAAGAATCACAATCAATTTTAGCTGCACATAAACTGCCTGTGTTGTCACGGAAGTCAGGGGCTCTACAGAGTTCTCTACAACTTGTAACGATGACATACAAAGGAATCAAAGAAATTTTTATAAGAAACCCAACATCCGAGGCTTTAGCAGCAGAGCTGGTTGGCTGGGCGTGGCTGCAAGCCCTGCCATTTCTCCTCTGCACCACAGGGACCCCAGCAGCCCAGTAGTGACAATTTCTTCTTAGGCAGTTTTCTAAAAATATACCTAAGTTCAGGCCTGTCCACCACCAGTACCAACACACTGAAGTTAACTCTTCTCCACCAGGGAAGAGCAGAGTGGCACACTGGTGGTCAGCGCTGAGGGTGGACAACTCGCTCTGCGTTGGGGGCGCGTCACACTGGAGCACACGACACCTCCAGCTCCAGCCTGAATGTCCCACGGCCAGCCCAGCAACAGCCATTCACACTGTGGTTTCTGGCAATGTTTGTGTTTTTTTTTTTTTTTTTTTTTAACTTAGAGCAACTTTTAAAACCTCCCTTAAACTGTCATGAACATGCCTTCTTACTCACAGGTAACAGCTGAACTTGGAGGATAATTTAAATCACAAAGAATGTCTCGAGGCAGGTTTCTGGAGTGTGCTGCAAACATGACTCCACCCTCGTGCACTCCCTACCTGAGACGCTGGTCCTGCGTTGTCACTAACGTACAGGTTTCCAGACTCGTTCACAATTTTACAAAACAGCGCTGAATAGCCACTTCAGCTGTGTCTGTATTTACTAATCTTTACAAGGTCAACTCTTTGCTCTCCGAGGTCGGGAGGCTCTGATGACATAATCAGCTTTCTATCAGCCAGTCTACGGTGATTTATAAAGTATTAAAGTATAGTCTCAGATTAATTCTACAGGCCACACAACTGACTGGTAACGTGAAAACACGTAGCGTTTCTTTATCTACTCCTGTAAGCACTACATCGACACAGTCACAAAGAAACTGCTAAAATGCAGCTACAGGAAGAGGGTGTTACGTTCGCTCTGATGCGTCAGGACGTCTATCATCAAGATTCATTGTAGTTTTGGGGGTGACCTGAAGCTCTTTTGCGGCATGTTACAGGGACCCAAGAATATGAAAGGGGCACTCAGAAAAAGTCCGTGTGACACAGGTTGTATGGACTTGCTCCTTCCCTCTTCTGCCAACACTAGTCTTTAAAGAAAAACAAGATTCTACAGGCAGAGAAGGGATGGATTCTTCAATGGAGTAAGACTTTCCATTCTTTTCTGAAAATAACGTAGGTGTGTTGGGTCATGGAACGAGCATCACATGTTCTCTGCCTAACGAAGCCGACAACCGCCGATGAGAACACCATCTGCCCACCCGCCCCAGTCTCTCCCCTCCCACCCTGTGCATCTGTGGAGGCAAAAGGAAACCGTGTGCACTCTGTACGGATTTTCAGTTCATCAATATTGGAAATACCAGTGAGATTTCTGTATGTTTATATTAAGGTGTAACCATCTTGATATAGGAACCAGCCCAACTATTACCTCTTTAACCTCTTAGAGTTGAAAATAAAAGATAGAGTTCAATTAAGATTCTAAATAAGCCATAAAAAGATGCATCGTGAGGACAAAATACACCCAAAACATGTCATACTCATGTATAAGCCTTTCTGACCATAACTTGTTAAACTCATCATGGAAAGGCAATGTGGAAAGTACATGGATTTTTGTCTTGCTTGCTTGGATTGAGGCAGTTTTATGAAGAGATGAGATAATAATATATGAGATTTTACAGTTTTATAGCTTAGATCCAATTTAAACAATTCTTTATCGATCTTCCCATTACTTTTCCTCTAGTAAAGCCTGAAATGAATAGCAAATCTGCTTTATGAAGTACTTGGTTCAGACAAAGATATTTTTAAAAAATTAACTTTCTACTTTTGTGAGTATAAAAATGATATGATCCAGTTGTCTTTAAAAACTGTAAAAAAACATTTCATGAATGTTCATTTGAAGTTTTCAATACTATGATTGTCTACATTAAAAAAAAAAATGCTTCTCCTTCTAGCTTATTTAAAAATCAAATCTTCACTCCCGATTTGTTAATGTGAATCTTGAAGGTAAATGTACTTAACTTTCAGAATGAAAATATTACTAAATTTACCACACCAAAAAAGGAAGACTAATCAGAAAGCAAGAATAGTTTCACAGTAGACCTGTAACACAGAATACATGTTAAAAATATTTTCATTTAGCATTTTGTCCCATTTCATTCTGAACAGTAAATGAGACTTCTCCCTAATTTTGAAATTTAAAAATGTACTGCCTACATACTTAAGGAAAGAAAAATGGATTTAGAAGTAAATTTTCACCTCCAGTTTCAAAACACACCTTTCATCATGAGTAACAATGCAAATGACTCAATTCTAACTTACCCAGAACTAGGTTAACGTTGACAAGTCAGTATGTACCCATGGTGACCTCCTAAAAGCAACTTAGTCTTGGTTTAGTTTAGTTAACCAGTTAAATTCCTTCGTTTTCAGAGCTGCCTAATGAGTATACTGTACCCCACGTGAAAAAAAACATAGTACCTGGGGCTCGACATCCAATGCAGTTAACTTTTAATGCTTTCTATAGACTTCTTTCTGTGTATCTATTAAATTTCCTGTAAAATAGGTAACATCATTCTAAACATTATAAAGAGAACTTTCAACAGAAGGGAGACTTTAGGAGTAATTCCTATGAGTGCGGCTCTCTTCCCCCGTTCTCCTTAGATGCCTAATAATCAGGGATCAGAGAATCAGGAGCTTCAAACTTGGGAGAGCTTTTCAGATTAGACGTAGAACCAGTGTTCTTAAATACATAAAATTCTCCCATATAAACTCTTCTTCATTTTCGTATCTTCATTTTCTTGTGTTTCTGTATTTTATTAGTGGGTCAAGTTGATTTACCATATAATTTATATAACATAAAATTTTAAATTTGGGATCCTTAAACAGAAAAATGCCATCTGAAACATCTGTGGGCAGATGAATATTTTATAGCTTTTAAAGACATACTGGAATAATATATCCCCTGTCCAATACCTAGAATGGTACTTTCTCTTTTATGACTTAAAGAATATGAATAGTAATATAACATTTTCATATTATTACAAGACAACCATAAAAAGCTAAGACAGGGGCAGGGAAGTAAGAGGTGCAAACTACAATGTATAATAAATAAGCTACAGGATACACAGTACAACACAGGGAAGAAAGCCAATATTTTATAGTGACTAAATGGAACATAATCTTTAAAAACTGTGAATCACTATGTTTTACACCTGAAACTTACATAATACTGTATATCAACTATACCTCAATAATTTAAACAAAAGACACCCAACTTAAAAAAAAAATCTTTGAGTGGATTTCACTGGAACCCACGTCCGGCAACGGAGGCAAGGAGGTCAGTGCATCTTCCCATCCTAGTACTTTCTATGTGTGCACAGTTCAGAGCCCAGCTTCTGCTCCCTAATGACACACAGGAGTCCAAATATAAAATTTCCATTTATCTGAATTTAAAAGGAGCAATAACATGAGTCTAAAATTCCTCAAAGTTATGAAAACGAAATTCACTTATGTAAGGAGCACGAACATACTAAAAGAGTGGAGGAAATAGGGGCCCACTTTCAAAATACTGTTGTCTCAGAATTGTTAAGCTGGAAAGTGCCCACTATTTTGCTTTCCTGTACAGTTTCTTCTCCCTGCATTTAATCTTTTGATTTTCAGGAGCAAACACAGCACTGCTGGATACTAAAGAAAGTAACCTGCGCTCTGCACATCGCACCGCATCTCACTGGGGCTCACACAGCTGCGGTGTAGCGCGTGCTATACAATCAGCCGTGCACACGAGGAACAGGAAGGCAGCAGCGGCGACCTGATTTACACCCTGCCTTTAGAATTCTTCCAAGTCATAGCTGTGGCTTGAGGGGGAGAACAAATGCCAGGCCACCTATGAGGTTGACATCTGATACCAAACGTGCTTCTCTTGGAGTAGTACAGGCATTTAGATGTGCAGTTATAACACTGCACTGTCTTATACACAGTAAGTAGCCATAAGCCACATGTGCCAGGCTGAAACCCAGCTCCTGGATTGCCAAGCCAGATGCCCAGTGGCCCCTGGCTGGCCTACTGGACAGCACAGAGAGAACACTCCCATCTCCACAGAAAGACCTATCAGACAGCATGATCTAAAAGGCAACATGGTGCCAGCCTCGGGATGATCCTGGGGGTTTTTGTAACAGATCACCTTGCCCATGTATTAAAAACCCAAGTATGTATCACTTAAATAGTACCATGATGCTCACCAGCAAGGGTGGAGGCCAGCAAGTGTGCAGTGCATGCACACACACACACATGCGTGCACACGCACACATGCGCACAGTGCAGACACGCATGCACACGTGCAGTTCTCACACAGACATGCACGCACACTCGCGTGCTCACAGGCACACACACTCGCATATGCTCTTGTGCACACACACAGGCCTGCCTTCTGTAACCACAGCATCAAAGGATAAAATGACTGTGTAACCCGTCAACTATATAAATGAAAATGAAGGAACATCAGGAAGAGACATCCATTTGTAGCCTATCATACTGGTAACAAAAAAATTGGAAAATACTTTCAATGTTGGTATAAATCAGTATAATCTTCTGAAGGACAACTCGGTAACTTTTATCACAAGTTGAAATGTGCTTATTATTTAAATTTAAGAATTCCACTTCAATGAATTTATCCTATGAAGGTGATCAGAATTATGTAGATGTGTGAAAATTAATTTTCTTTCTTTTTAAAAAATATAATTGACTACATTTTATTTTAAAGGTAGATCCTTTTAGCAAATAAAATCCTTGAAGCAGTCATCACTTAAAAGTTATGGTTTTCTTTTTTTTCCCTGGAAAATTCATGGCTATTTCAGGAATATAAAATTCAAATATATCTAAATACAACAAAATATAAGCTTCAGTTTCATACAGAAGTTACTTATAATGAGAAGACTGCTCTTCCAGGTGGAAAGTGCGGCACCGCTCTGGACATGGCTACGTGAGTGTCCCATCCAGCAGGTGAGTTTCAGTGCAATGTTGCTGGTCAGACGGAACAGGGAAACAACGTAAATGTACATCAGGGGAGCCCTTTCACAGTGTGACATGTAGAAAAGAGATGTCTGGGACGCTGCTGAGTGGAAGCAAACTGGCTGCAACCAGTCATTTACGTAGCCATTGCTCCATCGAGTTACACAGATGGATACAAATGAACTGGCGAGTGTGTGCACATAGGAGAGGTCTGTGAAAACATTCACCTGCCA
Organism: Camelus bactrianus; assembly: GCF_048773025.1. Classification (NCBI taxonomy): domain Eukaryota; kingdom Metazoa; phylum Chordata; class Mammalia; order Artiodactyla; family Camelidae; genus Camelus; species Camelus bactrianus. Next base: position 31,658,162 of record NC_133573.1, read on the forward strand.
TGTGACAGAATTTCTGGGATTTTTTTCTCTCTCTCTCTTTTTTGTTTTTTTTTTGGTTTTTTTTTTTTTTTTTGCTTTATCTTCCTCTAAATTATTTGAAGTTTTTACTTTAAGAAGTAATTTAAAATTCCCTTTTTTAAAAAAAATTAATAAGAGATCTCAGTAACAAGAGTGGGAAACAGGATATTACTTGAACATTTTTTTCGAAGCAAAATACTAACCTGATATTCAAAGGCTACTTTTCATTAACAATCTATTGTATCTGTAAAGTAATAGTTTAATTATTGTTTGGAAAGGCAGACATTCCAAAGAAATGTCCTCAGGGTTCTGAGATTCTTGGGACTTACTATGAAAGTTGATTGCATTATTTTAAATTGGGGAAAATTCCCATCACTGCCCTCTTAAAATATTTTGGAATTAGTCAGATACATGAGATAAAGTTGCTTGAGTTGAAGTAAATTTAGTAACAGGGCTGACAGCTGGGTGAGAGACACCGCCTCAGTGCTGTAAGCGACAGAGGTCATGTAAAATCAAAATAGTCTTCTTATCACTATAAAACATTAGAAATACTTTAATCTTCAATTTTAGATAGTAGTGACTGACTTCCATCCACTATTTTTACCTGTATTAAAATGTGGCTCTGGCATCTTATCTTTAAAATTCCTCATTAGCATATCTAATTAATACATATACATACATCTTTCCAAACACTAGTTAAAGAGAAAACTAGAGATCATTATGCTGATTTGGAACCATAATTCTTAAGTTTCAGTGTATAAACTCAGTCTTCTTAGTACAAGAATATTTAAATCTAGTTCGTCACTCATAATAAAAAAGCTTTACTTGAAGTTTTGACACATTGTTTAAAAAAAAAATCAACCAAAAACCAACCAAAAAAGATACATAAAATTCTGTTAGAATTCAAGGTTATCATTGCCCGTTCTCACAGGAAAGAAATTGTTAGTACTTATCTTTTTCTTGAATGTAACAATTTAAAAAATGGGACAGATCTAACACAGAAATAACTATTTCTTTGGAAGTTTTAAAGCTCAAGGCAAAACTCACCATCCCCAACCCAGACAGACAGAGGCTCTTTGACTCTGACGAGAGAGAAGCTCACAGGCTAGGACACGAATGTGTGGGTCACAGCACCCTTTCAGAAGCACAATCACACCACAGTGTGAGAGCATGTAGGCTGACAGAGACAAAACCAAAACCAAAGGGGAGAAAAGAAAGGCAGGGTGGAATCAGCTACACTCTGCTTTGGCCACCACGTTTCTGCGTGAGCTAGCAACCCACCGAAATTTTTAAAATTTCACCCTATCAGTAAAGAGTAAACATGTCTAGAAAATGGACACTGACAACTTGATAGTGAATACTGATGGAGAAAGTATTCACATTTTCTTCAAAGATATAATCATTCAATTTCCATACTTAATAAAAGGAATATAAAACAGCTGCCATAAAGTCTAATCCATCCTCAAAAATCCCATGTTTTGTTTAAATGTTTTACTATGAAAATATGAACTAAATATTAGATATTAAAAAGCTATGGCTGTAAAGACACAAGTGGGTGTGCTGAGAATTTTATTTCCTAAGTCCCTGAGTCCCTATTATTTGATCAGTGACCACACCTCTTTCATATTTTCACTACCTTAATGTTTTAGTTCTTTAGATCTCATTAAGTCTGCACTTCCTCTAGTATAAATTGTTACCGAAAACAACAGGAGATAAATATTGAATTTTAAAACCCAAATCCATGAGAGTAAAATATGAGTATTAACGCAGTTCCCACACAACCAATTACACAGATTTCTTGTAGCCATCATAAATTCTGGCAGATCTCAAAGAGCGGGTCTATACCTTAAGGCTTGATAAGGATCTATGCAGATGTAAGGATTTATTACTACTTATGTAGCATGTAATTTTAAGTCATCACCACACATTCCTCCCATGCTATCCCACTGTCTTCTTTGTGTGTACAGGAGATGGACAGTAGTGTCCTCAGGTAACACAAAGCCACAGTCACCAAGGGGAGACTAGAATGGACCCTGTATTTTGCTCATCATATTGGCAAAGGAGCCCGGAAATTTTTGGCTGATATCAAAGAGGGGATAATCATGAAGACAAAAAATTTCTTGGAAGACTAAATGAATATTTAAGCTATTCAAGTATTACGAAACATATTCACAAACAGGACACATGAGTAATCTAGGCAAACTGCATGCTTCCAAGTAAGTATCTTAACAATTTTAAGTACAGAACAACAGTTGCAATCAAATAATTGCTTACCAATAATCACCATCAATGCCATATGTAATGTAGAATTTAGGCAACACACATCACTCACACACACATACAAACCCCGCATCTGCAACCAACAACCACAGCCAGGTAAACTTTTCAGAGGGGAAATACACAAATGACAACCCTTGTGGGAAGTACCTATTTTACCCACCAGACTATTTCACTTCACTTTAAATAATTTGAAGTCTTCATATGCCACTGTTCCATCCCTCCACCCTCCAAATAAAAGAAAGAAACTAAACCCATCATACGACAAAAAATAGGGGAACATTACATGGATATAAAATGGGAAGTAAATACACAATGTCTCCAACAAGGCGCCTTCTGCTACCTGTGTTTTCTGAGCAGGAGAGAGACTGACTGAACAGACCTTGGTACGGGAGAGTGGTTCTTGATTCCCAAAGGCTATCCATTCAAGAAGTCACACAATCCAGAGGGAATTGTAAAGTAAGAGAAGAGAATATATTTTCACATGATTAAAACTTTCTAAAATCCATACCTGAACATGATATGGGTTCTGTGACATCCGTTTATGAGTGTTCTATGTCCATTTACCACCATTTCAGTAGATAACCCCCACCCTCCAGGGCTTCATCCATTAACCTGGCAAGACCACCTGGGATATCTGTGCGCAGCTATTAGAAACGAATTCCAACCCTCTGACCAGCACGTTAAAGCTCGTAGGTACTCACCCTGCAAACTGGGCACTGCCAGTGACTACTGCTGTCTCTAAGCCTGTACTCATCAGACAAACACTTGGAATGATACACACGAAAACACAGGTCACATATCAACACCTCTCCAGGCAAATGGCATTCAAAACAATACCAGTCATGATTTTCTGTTTCCCAGTCCTACAAAAAATACAAAATAATTTCGTATGACAGTTTGTCAATATCTGCAATGACTAAGAACAAAATTGAAACTAAAGTCCATCAGAGGTTAGGCATTATAAACAATTTTAGACATTTACTGTATTAAAATAAGAGGGAAAAATACCTAGAAATTTGCTTCTTTAAATTTTTAATTCTCTCCTAAACATATTAATATTCAGAAATATCTTGAGATGATCTGATAACAAAACCAGTCCAAAATGAAGTAAGTCCAAAGCCACTCCCAGTTCTGACATTATCTTTCAGTGTTTACACAATCTATGGAATAATGTCTTCAGTAAATGGAACACCCCAAAGCAACATCTATAACTTAGTATTTCAAATAAACAAACCTCTGTTTTGTTCTGATTTTTAAAAGATATCATTAGGTACTTAGCACACTTTGGGAGCAGAGAGGAGCAATAAGTGGTGATGCTCACTATTCTTATCTTCTCATCCATGGTTTGGATGCCTTATTGAAAATAACCATTAATCAGAATGTCCATGTTCTGATAGGCTGTCAAATTTTCAGGGTCTGTTGAATTTGGAAAAATAAATTGAAAATGTGAAACTAAAGCTTTAATCACATTCTCCAAAGGACATCACCATAGAGAAACAAAAAAGGAAGCAGGCTTATTTTCTTATTGGAACTATTCCTGGAAATAAAAGAACATAACTGCAGGTATACAGGTGTTCCTCAACATTTTCTTTTTTGTTCATTCTTTTTGTACAGCCGTTTAAACATAATCAGGAAGACAGTGAAAGTTCTCTTAATTTAAAATTCATTCTTCTAAATATCACTCTTAGCTTTTATCAAAAAATACCTATGTTAAGAGTGACGGATAATTCTCAGTCTTCTTCTGTTGATGTGGTAGCTATGTGAACAAGGGTTAAACCCAGATTTAGTGTAACCAAGGCCACTTCCAATGGGATCCTGAAATTCCAAATGTGGGCTCTGCCATCATTTTTCTTTTTACAAACCACTGTCTACACTCTGCTTCCGAGGGCAAGCAGCTTTTTCATTCCTTCTTACGTCAGTGACGCCCCCAGTAAACGGGCTTTAACACAGCACTTGTCTAAGAAGCACTGACTCCGTGGCACCTACAGTTAAAATGTGTTACTGCTAGACCACATGAGAGGGTACTATCCTCTCCTTCAAAAGGGAAGACAGTTACTAATGTTCTGAAATTCACATCTTCCAATCCATATTCAGAGTCATGGCTAGAGTACATTAGTAAGTTCTGCAAAACTGTAAACTTATTGGTTTGCTTTTTAGTAAGAAACTGCTGGTCTTTACCAACCAAATAATAAAAAAGCACAACCATTTTTCATTGTCTGCTGCACATGTACAAACTCTCTAACTTACTGTGGAGAAGTAATTTCAGTCAGACTGCTTAAACATTCATTAAGATACTGATTTGGCATACAACCCTCTCTGCACATGGTAGAAAAAAACCTACCCCCAAGTGTGACATGGCAGTGCCACAGGGACACAGTGAGCGTGTGGTGCCTGGCTGTGCTGAAATGATAATGACTGATGCACCACTGCGCACAGCTCAGAAGTAAACTGTATTTTAGCTATTTCAATGTTTCTATCAAAAATCATTGATAAATTAGCTTTCAGAAGAGACATTTTGTTATATTTTTAATTAACAGAGCTCTTTCCAAGTTTAAAACAAAATATTTTTGAATATTTTCCTCACAGCTGTTCAGAAACATCTTTAAGGCTTTTGGTGGCTTATATGTTACTCATTATTAACAAAAGAAACTGCCATTCTGCATCATTTGATTTTTTTTTACATTAATTCATCTTCCTGTGATTCTCAAAATGGTAATTATTAGGTTAACTAAGAAAAGGAAGCAAGAGAGGGCAATTGTGGTGCACAGCTCCAGCCTCCCCATACCATCTTCTCCCATCCACCTATGAAAGGAAGATGGAAACGGATCTTTCTTCAATGGGTGTTTAATGCTAGACCCAGGTTTTCATGAAAATTATAGAAATGAAAGTGTCATTCAAATGAAGTAAAAGTAGAGAAGTATTTGACTGTATGTTTATATAATGGCATACAACTAACGGTCATCTGATATAAAAGAAAGTACTGGCTGGGAGCATATGTGCTGTTCATTCTTTCAATCTTTGCAAAAGCTGTTTAGAATACACAAAACACACAGAAGTCAAGTTCAAAAGTTACTACATTCTGAATCCAGGAAACATTTTTCTGAGGTATAAATGATACAAACATGTTTATTATAGGCAGAGTTGCCTACAGACTGTCTTTTAGTAAACAGAATTCACTATTCATATAGTGCTTTTGACTAATGTGCACCAAAAAGCTACACTTGTATTTTCACTGGATTTCACCAGAGGTCAGCAACTACTCTACCTGCAGCCTGAACAACATCATGATATGTGAAATGCCACTTCAATAGGAGAAAAGTTTTTAAAAAGCAAACCTACTAGCACAAAATCCCAAACTAGAAGCAATGTAAAGATAGTATGGTTTTAATGAACAATTCTAGCAAGAGTTAACTAAGCTAGCCTAAAGAAAGATAGAAATGTAGTACAAAAAAAAAAAAAAAAAGCAGAATTAAAGTAAAAATGACATAGTGCAAAATTAGTTCACCTTGTTTAGGGTTGCTGTCCTGGAGAAAGGCTGCATACTGTAGGCCTTTCAAAATAAAAACAAAATAATCTTGATCTCTCTACTGTAACTTTTCTCAGTATCAGGCAATACACAGAGCTAAAGGGATTTTGTACATGGCCAAACTGTTTATTACTTGCTGTACGACACGTTATTTAGCAGATGATATCAACTGATAATCTATGAATGTTCTAATCATTAATGAAAAGACAGTAGCATGCAAACTCAAGAGTCATCACTGGTTTAACAGGAAACTTCAGAAACTAACACGAAAGCTACAAATGGACACAGAGAAAATCTCTCTCTAGGAATTCATGTGCCATGAAACCTACAAAGATGTTAGAAAAACATGTTACTAACAAATTCAATGTCATTATAAATTTGCACAAGACCATGAATGTGCGTCTCACTGATCTGAAACTGGTTCAAGCTGGATTTTTCTTATAAACTGGGAGTGATGAATGTGACTATGGTGTGAAGGTTATGCAGGCTTCCTCAGAACCTATTAGAAAACATTCTACCATCAAGAAGCAGCCTGCATATTCACGTCTCTGTCACTATTTATAGCATTTTGTTAAGATTCTGGAGCCAGACTGGCTCAAACCTGAGCTCCTGCGCTCACGGGCTATGTGATCTGGGGCAGAACACTTAGTTTCTCTGTGTATCATTTTCTATCTGTAAAGTGAACAAAATAACAGTGCCTGGTTCACAGGGTTTTTGTTAAGGACCAAACGAGTTTCTACGCTTGGTACCTGGTAGCTGGTGCCATTTAGATGGTCTGTTTGCTACAGTGCACAATCAGGAACTGACATGTCACAAAATGATGTGATCCTTGTGATTGTGCACGTGCAGATGTCTTCAGGACTTTAAGTTCGTTATGACATCTGCTCTCCCAACATTTCTGTAAGCCAGATGGAGCAAGAAAAGCTGTTAACTTGGTTTAGAGATAACACTGAAGCAAGAGGGCTCAGTGGAAAAACTGTGCCTGAATAGGGCCTCCAAAACTATCCACCCTCATCAGTCAAAAGACTCCAACTTTTAAGTTAATTCCCTATTTCTACATGGTGTGCAGATAAAGCTTACATTATCAAATATGTGTTTGATGTGGTCTTTTAACATAGACACAATGTAAAATTAATTCTCTACAACTCTAGGTTTAGTCTAATTCTGTTAATAAATTCAGTTAATCATTGAGGTAAGAATTTGATGATTAAATATTTTCAGTAATTTTAAATATTATTTTAAAATTAAAATACTAAAACACTGCTTAGTGAAGTAAGATTTGGAAGGGGGCGAAAAATGAAAAGAACTCTCACATACACAAACACACACACACAAGCTGTTAAGAATATAACAGGATAGCATTACCCAAAATACTGTATTAAATAAAATGGAAAATCTTCACCAAAGCGAGAATAACTTCTAAGTTTAACTACATTACAGTCTGTTTTGCACATAGAACCATAGTATAATTGGTTCCTAATTAACAGTCACCAATAATTTAGGTACTACTGAATACTGTACTTAGTAAAGAAAAGAACTGTTTTGTATTTTTGTATCTGAGACAGGTAATGGACTTTTGGAAGAAATGTGTAGTTCTGCACATAATTAACATAAATATAGTAAAATGTATTACACATTTTTTTAAAAAATCAATGGAATTCAAGGGGCATAAAGGTTTGCATTTAGGGTATTTAAAACATATAATTGATGAATTTGACAACTGTAACAAGAAAAATGAAAAGAGTCAAACTTAAAAAATATTCTTCCTTCACTAAGCTACATACATGAAGTGGGCTAGGAGAGCCAAGGGATTTGAATTCAGCAGGCCTCTCAATACTTTTTCAAGAACGAAGCAAGGGAGCACCACTTGCCATGACTGTTTAAAGGTGTGATTTCTGAAGATAAGACATAAATCCCGTACCACCTCTTACACAAAAGATGTGAGCTTAGCTAAGTTTCAAGAGGTATATTAACCATAGTTTCTTTTAGACTGGTCCTTCTGAATCGGGAGAGGGGGAAAATTGCCTATCTTTGCCCCTCTGTAGATTAAGGCTAAATCCATTCATCCCCAAAACATGTAAATATCTTTAAGAAACCACAAAATTTGTACTTTCATTAATTAATGCTTCTTAAAAGGTATCAACCTTAAATAAGTGAGAAAAAGTAAAAAAAAAAAAAAGAAAAAAAGAAGTTGACCTTTTCACTTAGGTCTCCTTAAAAACTAGTATGAGGTCCTTCTTATCAGCAGGACAAACTGGATTATGTAAAAGGTACTGAAATTGAAGCCAGATCTCCCAGCCAAGACCTGAGGTCACGTTTGCAGCTGCTCTGGAACCATAAGCGGCAAGACTGGTAGCATGATGCTAACTGGAATGTTTCCTAAGCTGGTACTTAATTTCTGAGCTGGCAAGAACTGTGCAAGAAGAAATAAGACCCCGAGTCCAGCTCTGGTAGGTCAAAAAAGAGAGATGTAATTTCATATCAAACATCACTTTTTTACACTTTTAAGTCATCCTCTACACTAGTGACCAAATTATTTATTTAATGTCAGATAAAAAGTATCTGTCAAACAATAGGGAAGTTGTAGCTTTCTGTCAGGGACTGTGAATCAAATTGAAAGTCACCAAACAAACAGTATCAACTGCCTCAGTATCAAAACACATATTTGATAAGTTTTATCTGCATGATCCACAACTCAGGGTTCCCCGCCCTACTGCACAGGCACACCTCAGAAACACTGCAGGTGCAGTTCCAGACCACCACAGTAAAGCAGTTAGTGCAATAAAGGGAGTCACAGGGATTTTTTGGGTTTCTTAGTGCCTATAAAAGTTGTGTAAACTACACTGTCATCTATTAAGTGTGCAATAGCATTGTCTAAAAAAAGGTACAGACCTTAATTTACTGCAAAAAGAAAATGCTAACCATCATCTGACAACACAGGGTTGCCATAAAACTTCGATTTGTAAAAACGCTCAATAAATCACAGTAAAATGAGGTGTGCCTGTATTACATTAAATACCTTTTTAAGACCTTCCTATCTTTAATGAGTTAAAAGTTTAACTCTTAAGAAATTAACTGGTATTTATTGCAAAGGGAGCTACTAAATACCAAACTTAACTCAGCTGAGCAATTGTAAAATTCTGCCCAAGAAATATATTGCTCAAGTTGTTAGAATAGAGGACATGAAATTCTGTGATCAAATATGGATTGAATGTATCCATGCACATGAGTTTCGAGCAAGCAGATGAAGCAATCTATGCAAACGTGTAGTCTTTCTCTATAAAATCAAAAGAAACAGTCCTTGATATAACACAAAAGGTTCACTCTGTGCCTTTTGCCAATATAATTTCAAAAGCTTTAAAAGTGATCTGTAAAAGATTTATTTGGATCATATGAGTGAGTATCAATGACACAAATCTTAAAGTGTAAGATTACCACGGAAACTTACAGAAATGGTGCCCAGGTTCAGCAAGCCTGTCATGTTAAAAAGTTTTTGTACATGTACTTTCACTTGTTTACTAATATTTAAGCTAGCCACTTAAAATTGAGAGATGCTTTATTTTTAATAGTTATATTTTTCATGCTACTATCTCAAAGGGACATATTTAAAATGTCACCATGAAGATTCTCATCTACTGCCGAACTGTTACCATACTTTCTCCAAATGAGCTATCACTTCACTGGAGCTACAAAAGGTAGCTGAGATCAGCATCTCAAAACATCTAAAAATCATTCCAGTCCTAGTAGAAAGTAAAGCCTAGTAGTCTCTGACTCACACAGGCTTCCTCCTAGACAGAGCATGTATACTCAGATCCTGAAATAGTGTCAGAGTTAGGCTTTTATTACATGATTGCTGGATTTAATAAAAATAATATTGGTGAAGATATGCATGTTTTTCAATTGTATCAATTTTTAAAAATAAGCATTGGAAAAAAAGGTAGTGAGGTGGAATAAAAACATGACACAACAGACTTTGCTCAATGATGGCTGAGTGGCCTAAAGAAACGACACACTTGCCTGCTCCCTCTTCCTCCTCATCACAATCGTGGAAGTGAACATAAGGAGAGTCCAGCCTCTCTGCTAATACAAGGTATCTCAGGGGACGTAACTTGCGGGACTCACCAAGAGAAATCAACTACTATAGAGGCTATAGAAGGAAAAGAAGACCCATTTTTAAAATGACAGAACTTTCTGAGTAAAGAATGTTTGTAATTTTGAACAAAGGTTAAAAAATTAATGACCAAAAACAATCCTATCCCTTTCCTTCCCAAGGTCATATACACCTACTTCACTTTTTCTTCTCTTGATACTGAGTAGAAAGTCAACAAGATGAATAATGTATACCTTTCAATCTAAAAACTCAAGCTTTTAGAGGCACCATATCATACACAAGGTGGAGAAACTATAAAGGAGCGTCCCAGACTCAAATGCCAGCATGCAGGGCTGGCACCAGCCCACAGAGTACCTTTGTGCCCATCAGAAAGTCCTTTTTCCTAAGACTGATCTTGTTAGAACAAGACACTTTTCTGCCATGTGCTAGAGAACTGCTGAATGAACACGTGAGTACCTGATGTCTGGGGAGTAGATGGTACTTCCTAAGCTGGGCAGTTCACAGCTGGCCCCCACACACAGCAGCCCGCGTGCACAGGCCACACGGTCCCTGCAAACACACAGAGCTGGCCACTGGGAGAAGCCTGCGCTGTGCCAAGTGCGACACGTGGCAGTTACGTGTCCTTCTACAGTGTTCTTAGGGCATGAAAATCATAGCACACAGACAGCCCCTGGGTAGCCAGGTGGTCCACCAGCCACAGCCATAAGATACACATCTAATTAGTCTCATCATTTATACCTACACCTTATATACAGATCCAGCGTCTTAAAGGAAAAACCTCTTTACAAATCTTATGTTTGAGGTTATAGGTTAAAAGTAAAAAGACCATGATGAGAATTTTTGCTTGCTGTTTAGTAAGAAATCTGCATGCTTTTGCTACACTATATAGAGACATTTCTTGTCTTAAGCATATTTATTCACTGGTCAAAAAATTGCTTTGGTACATAGTCTTATGCTTTATATAGATAATCTCATTTAATCCTCAAAACAATCAAATGAAAACGATACTAGCATGCCCATATTACAGCTGAGGAATGAGGGTCAAGATGAAGAAATTTCCTTTAGGTCACACAACTAAGTAAGTATCTGAGATGGGCTTGAAAGCCCCATCAACTATAACATGTATGACCTTACCTCTTCCTACTACATTACAATGCCTATGCATTTTTAACATTTGCATACTTCATAAGCTAGGCACAATTTTTATATACTCAGTTATCATACATGCATACTTGGTATAAAATGTTTGTGAAGAAGAACAAACCAGAATTAATAAAATCTGTATACTGGTTGTTAGATTTACATATAAGGATTCATCTAGAAAAAAAGAAAAAAGAAAAAGAAAGGATGATGCTATAAAAATGCATGCAGTAAGAACGTGTAAAAATAAAAAATAGAATATAGAACCTAATGTAGTGGTGAACACATAATAAAACTCATTAACTGCTTCCTGAATTAAACTGAACAAAGAAACTTCAACTTGAAGAGGAAAGAAAGCATACGGAAAAGCACAAATCTAAAAATCAAAAAAGGAGAAATAAAATCACTTTTATGAAAAAATGTACACATGATCCGCAAACCAAAGTCCTATGGATTAAATTGCATTTACTATTGGTTAATTACTATATAAGTTTCAGAAATGATCAGTAGAGCCTTCCATACCAAATCTGTGAGTCTCTAAATGCCTGGGGATTAGAACTTTTATATTATCTGGATTATTTCAGACGTATAATAAGCTATCAATGATCAGCGGTCTGTTGTAGACAGATTTATGTCACTTGACATTATTATTATGGCTTGGCAACCCAAAGGTTTTTTTTTAATCATCAAAAAGCTTTACTTTTCTTTTTTATTTTCCTTTGGGGGGGTAATTAGTTGTATGTATGTATGTATTTTAATGGAGGTAATGGGGATTGAAGCCAGGACTTCGTGTGTGTTAAGCACGCACTCTATCACTGAGCTATACATCCACCCCCAAGCTTTACTTTTCTGTAAGGACGTCCATAAAAAAGTATGCTGATATAAACATTTTCACTGAAGTTTTCAAGAATACTTCTAGTGTACAAATCAAATGATACCAATGAAAGTTAACATTTTTTCTTCCATGTTTTCTGTTTGTAGAAAACGTGCATTTTCTTTCCTGAAACTTTGAAGGCACAGATTAAACTGACAAGGAGTGTTAAAACTGAATAGCTTCTCTAATCACGGAACTTACAGCTGCCTCTGTGGACCAGCTCCCCACAGAAAACATGTTGTTAGCTCACTACTACTCTCAGAACTGGCAGGGGAGTGCGGTGTGCACTGGCTCAATTGCTACAGAGCCAGAAAGGGAACGACAGTGCAAAGTTTTGGGGAAATGTTCCCACAAATAACCAATTTTAAGATTATGTGTCATATTTATAATTTTAGATTTTAGAGAATTCATGACAAAACACTCTCAACACACCTAATTACTAAATCTATTCCTTTCAGAACTAAAAAAAAATTAATGCTTATTATATTGGAAGCCTTCTCTTTCCAAAAAGTAAGACTTCTGATGAAGGTATCAGAAAAATCAAAAGCAAAAAAGGTAGGAAGACAGAAATATTACACACTAAACCCATCTTTACATTAAGAAAATGTACTTCTACTATTCGTGCCCTTGAGTATAACAGCATACATCCTTTTCAATCTGCCTGGACAGCATTAACGTTATCCTGAATTGAAACTTTTTTTACTACTATTTACTGAAGAAAACACTTAGGAATACCATCGTGTGAACATGCAAAGAGCTTTTCTTTGTTTTATTTTTCAGACTCAAGGTAACGTAGACAGAAAAAGCAGTAAAAACAGTAAAAGTGAGTTTTCTCTTAAAGAATCAAGAAGGAAAGTATCCATCCTACCAACGTAGGTCCTTAATGTGAATAAAACTGTCAAAGTAAAATATTACTCAGCTTCTCAAAATGACTTTCTATAGGTTGTATTTAAATAGTGTTAAAAAACTTAGAGTCAGCATCTCCAAATTTATAAAATAAAATAAACTTACAATCTCATCTCCTGGCAACCAATATCCTTCCTGTTCGATACCAGCTTTTGAACCTTTGCAGCCCACTGTTAGCGTTTCCACAATGAGACCATCTTTCACAGCTAAGCTCAGCTGACGGGTGGTCTCTTTTGGATGCATACCGTGGACTCGAGACATATACCTGAATACAAAGGAAAAACAAATTTAAAATCCCTCAGTACTGAAAAATAAAAGTAAGAAAACAGAGGTGATTTACTTCTCTTTTTATTGTGACTTGTACTTATGAGAGCCCTGCTGGAAAAAAAGAACCCTAAATACTTAACTCTTTCAATATCATGATATTTTAAACCTCAAGTCTATTTTGTATATTTAGGGGAATATTTGTTCAAAATAGTCCCAAACCAGCAAATATAAATCACTTAACAGATTTTAGTCAAACTTCTCGTCTAGTTCTAGCCTCTGCAGCAAGTACCATTAACGTCCACTCCGCAGATTCTATATCTAGAATTTTGTAATCTCCAGCCATAGGACATTAGACTATAAAAAACTTCTACTCAAAACTTCAGAAATGACACCAAATATAGGAATTACATGAGTGGTTATCAAAATAAAAAGAAAACAAGAAAGCATGCTGTGATCAATAAGGCAAAAATGTGATTTTCAGTAAAATATATTTTGAATTGGATCACTAAAGCATGTAAGCGTACTCCTTGATTTACAGTTATACGGCATATTTCTTAATTTAAAAAAATGTATTTCAACCACAGAGAATAATACTGCAGATTCTCTTGTATTCACCAGTTGTACTGAACTCATGTTAACATCCTGGCACAGTAGCTTCATATCTTTTTTCGGTTTTTAAGGAAATAAAATGTTATGGATACAGCTGAATTTGTGCCATTTTCCATTCCCCTCCAATCAAACCCCAACACCCTCCACCAGTAGGTACTGGTACCAGTACTAGGATATCCAGACACAAAACCATATTACGGGACAAATTAGGCTGGCCTCAGTCTCTCCCGGGAAACATTCTGCACTAGCAGACAGGGCAGCAGTACCCGACGATTAGCACGGAAATTAAGTGCAAGGCAAGAATTCTGCATCCAACTAATCTTTCATTTAAGTATCAAAGCATTCAAAACAAATCACTTTGAAAATGCAAGAACTCATCACAGAAAAATCTTCTAAATTTATGGGATGAATTTCAACCAAGATAAGGAGTAAACTCTGGCAGGAGACTGCAGACCTTCCCTTCTTCTGTATCTACGTTTGTGGAAGAGAACTGCTTCTGTTTAGGAGATACGGAACTTTAAAAAGTTTCTATTTTCTCTGCCAATGCAGTAACTGAAGGGCTAAGAAGGAAGTGATGGAGACTGACAGATGTGAGCGAGGACAAGGGAGTTAGTCCACAGACTGACAGTGAAGGCCGCCAAACCATGTAGCAGAGGTACAAATATATTTTCACATGTAAAAGTCAATACCAACAAAAATAATCAACTGAAGTTTGGAATGTGGGGAAGGAAAACTGGCAAAAGTGACAATGTACTAATTTGGTCTGGCCACAATAGGGAGCCAATAGAAATTTTCTTAGGAATTAAGCACATCACTGCATTTACGTTTATAAAGGTACCCTTAGAAGAAAAATACAAAACTTCTAAGTTATCTGAAGAAACTCATAAAAAAAACACATTATGTACTAAGACAAAAAGAACAAAAGTGAAATATAAGAAGAACAAAAGAAAGCATATTGAATTTAGTAAGACCAAAAAGAAACAAATTCGTCCTTCTGATACATATAGATTGGCTGAACTCGACAATTAAAAGAAAAGATAGACTCACAAAACCAAAAATATGCTGTCTACAGGAGACACACTTAAAGTGGACTCAGACTGAAAACAAAATGGGCAAAGACATATAACAACGCAGTCCAAATGAAGCAGGGATCGACACTGCAATGGCTAGAATTTGGAATCCAGGGCAAAAATCATTTTTAAAAAAGACAAATGTGGCACAGGTAGTTATAAAGCAGAAACTGTAAGAAATAAAGGAAATACTGACAGGAATACAGAATCGTGAGACTTTAATTCACTTTTCTCAGTCCATAAAAATGTCTAGTGAACAAAATTAAGTACGGATACAGAAGACCTAATTTATAAGACAGATTCAGTTGATTTTATTCTGAAAACCCCCAAAGCCCATCAACAGGTTCAAGAAACATTCATTAAAATTGAGCATGAAGTCGGTCACCAAAATGACAATAAAGTCCAAAAGTTAAACAGACATTTGCTGGTTGCAGTGAAATTAAACCAGATTATTAGTAACAAAACTAAAATACTCATAAACCACTGAATCAAAAAGGTTAACCTGAAAACTGCAAAAAATCTAAAAATAATAATTAAAATGCTAAAACAGTGCCAGTTAAAAAAAAATTATAGAACAATATTAATCCAAGGCTCCTTATCAGGAAACATAAAATGAAGGCAGCATTAATGTAACGAACAATGAAGACGCAGAGTGCGGAAAACACAGACTAAGAAACGTCTACAGGGACACAGCCACACGTGAAAGGGAAACTAAAACAGTTGTAAGCAACTGCTTTGTTCATTTCTGTGCAAAAATATAACATAAACACTATGATATTCTAGGAAAATATAAATGATCAAAAGTTGACCACAGCAAAAAGAGAATACTTTAAAAAGGACAATTTCCAAAGAAATAAAACAAGTTGGCAAAGAGCTTGCCCAGAAAAACACCAGATAGGGACATATTCACAAGGTAATTCTATCAAACTTTTAATGACCACATAACTCCAATGCGATTTAGACTCTCCCACTACGTAATAGAGTAAAGCAAGGAATCCAGCAAAATAATGGCAAGAAGACCTCATAAAAATAGCACAGAAGAAGAAAACTACGCTCCCAAAAGAACACTGGTGTAAACTCCTAAATAAAATATTTGAATATGCAGCATAATCTTAAATATTAACATAAATTCATGTTGATATAGTAATATATTCAAATATAAAAAGAATAATATACCATAAGTAGGTATTTAATTTCAGGACTTCCAGGAAGATTTATCATTAAGAAATCTAGAAATATAATTCACCCAATTAATAGATCGAAAGTGAGAAATAATAAAGCTTTCCAAACATTTTTTAGTAAAATTTACTAAAATTTAACATCCAGCCCCCTAACAAAATAGGAATGAGCAAACACTTCCTCAACTTGATTGGGAATATTCAAAGATGTCTCTGACACTCTGCCGAAGGTAATAACCAGCGCAGCTGAAACAGAGAAAGAAATAAAGTATAAAAGTTGATAAGGAGTTAAAATGACCATTATTGCAGATCATATACCTAGAAGACCCAGAAAATCAGCTGATGTGCTATTTTTAATCAAAATAATTTAATCAATTATTTGTTTGGATATAAACTAATACACAAATTAATAGCATTCATACATAAATACCAAAAAAACCCAGCAGATTTAAAAGACCCCAATTATTTATAACAATAAGAAAAATGCCTCATAATAAATAGAAGAAATGACAAGATCTGTATGAAGAAAATTTTGAAAAGTTTCTAATGTAAAAAAAAAAAAAAGAGCTAATGGAAAGACATGCCAATTATTTAGATGAAAGACGACAAAATCCAAATTGCCTCTAAGATCATTTAACTAACCACCACCACAATGTAGGCAAGTTGATTCTGAAGTTCCATGGAGAATTAAACGAACTTCCCAGTGACTCCACATCTAGCTATTCATCCTATGGACATAATTAGACACATGTGACATAATACACACACAAGGAAGGAAATTCATTTTAGCACTGTTGACAACAAGAAGAGATCAGAAACACCTAAACATACATCCAAGGAATATTGGCTAATGTATAATACATAACCATGCCAAGGATTATTATATAATCATTAAAATACATGAAGCAGTGTCATAGACATAAGATGACGTAAGTTCTAAAATATATTATGTTTTAAAATCATGGTATAGAGGATAATATCCAAAATATATAAAGACTCATTCAATTCAATAGCAAAAAAACCCCAAACAACTATAAACACCCCCAAAAACCAGGCACAGGAATCTGAACAGACACTCTCCAAAGAAGACACACAGGTGGCCAACAGGTACATGAAAAGATGCTCAACATCAGTAATCATCAGGGAAATGCGGATCAAAATCACAGTGAGTTATCACCTCACACCCATCAGAATGGCCATCAAAAAGGTAAGAGATAACAAGTGTTGGCAAGACATGGAGAAAACGGAATCTTTGTACAGTGTTAGTGGGACTGTAAACTGGTTTAGCCACTATGGAAAACAATATGAAGGTTCCACCAAAAATTGAAAATACAACTACCACATGATCCAGAAATTCCACTTCTGAGTATTTAGCTGAAGAAAATGAAAACATTAATTTGAAAAGATGTCTGCACCATGTTTCCTGAAGCATTATTTACAATAGCCAAGATATGGAAGCAACCTAAGTATCCGTGGAAAGATGAATGGATAAAGAAAACGTGATTATATATATATATATATATATATATATATGAAAGATAAACAATGTATGATTTCACTTGTATGTGAAGTTAAAAAAAAATGTGAAGAACAGACTGGTGGTTGCCAGAGGTGGGGGGTGGGGAGGGCAGTAGGCAAAAGGGGTGATAGTAGTTAAAAGGTACAAACTTCCAGCTATTAGATCAATAACTTGTGGAGATACAATGTACCACATGGTGATTAATTACACTGTACTGCACATTTGAAAGTTGCTTAGAGCAGATCTTAAAACTCCTCATCCCAAGAAAAAAACTGTTCTGTAACTATACACGGCTATGGATGCTGACTAGACTTGTCATGGTGCTCAGTCTGCAGTGCATACAGATACCGAATCATGCCGTACACCTGGAACTAGTACAATCTTATTTTTCCACTTAGACCTCAATTAAAAAAAGAGAATCAGAGAAAAAATCATGGTATAAAATGGTACAATTTCTCAAAGACCTTATATAATTATTTCTGTATATGTACAAGAGTTCTAGAGGTATGTTCCAGGAACTGTCAAAAGAGGTTACTTCCAAGAACAGTGGTCAGCAGGCAGGAACAGGAAGAAGGCGTTTTTTCACGGTACTCCCTTTTGAATTTTGTTCACATATCTATCAGCCAAAAACTAATTTTACAAAAAAAAAGTAGGTACCATTTACCATCCCTCCAAATGTACAAAAGCTCCTTTCTGCCACACAAGCTCACCAATCCTGGGCAGGTCCCCTCCTTCCTTTTCAAACTCATCTTAGCTATTCTTAGCTCTACCTGGTCCTTAACACCCACAATAATTTTACAATCAGTTGGCCAAGATCGATGAAAAACATTGCTGAGATTCAGATTAGAGGAGAATAAACACCATTATATATTAACTATTTTCACCGATGAAATTTGTACATCTATATTTATTTATAACTTTTTCTATGTCCTAAATAAGGTTTTATAATTTTTCTCCATAAATTTCTTGAGTACCTTTTGGGTTTTTCCTAGATATTGCATACTTTTGGTTTCTTCTGAAAAGAGAACTTTATATAATATAATATTTCCTGGTCGGAGGCTGCTGGTAGAGCAAGGTTGAGGAACCTTGCTTAAACCCTTATTAGTTTTAGATCTGTCTGTTTAAGTAACCCCATTGAACTTGTCTTTTCTTATTGCTCTAATTAGGACTTCCAGTACAGTGTACACCTTAGGTAGTAGTAATATGTGTATCCTTGTTTGAGATCTTGCAAGGGATTCTTATAATAGCTCACCATTACAGTAGATAAATTTTATCAATTTAAGTGATAAATGTAAATATAAATATGACGCTTGCTGAAGGATACTGGTAGCTTTTATAAAGAAAAGACCTTTCCAGTCCCAGTCTGACGTTTTGTTTTCTTAACAAGAAAGGCATTACTGTTATTATTCCTTGATATATTTTAATCCCCTGAACTTCACCACACAAATAGGTCTTCCTGGCCACCGTGCACTCCAGCAGCAGTGGGGCATGGACGAAGGCACAGTAGAGAGAAGTTGGCCTTTCTCTGTAGTGACTGCATGGTGGGCGCATCCTCCTTAGTTCAAAGAGAAAAAAAGTCAGCTAAAGCCATTTATCCAGTCCTGAGGGACCACAGATGTGCACAGGAGGAAGGACTCAGGGAGCCCTTTTCACAGGGCAGGAGGATCACAAAAGGGAATGGATGAAGGATTATTTCTAACTAGAACATAGGAACTGCAGCGTTACAAAGAAACATCTCCTCCTCACACTGTTACAGCCTGGGAGCAGAACAGCACTGAGGGAGGGCTCTGCTTCCTGAAAGAAAAGGGGGTTTAGGCTTATTGGGATGAAGAGCAAGTGATCTAGGACGCATTAACACGCTGGTCGCCACATCACTCAAATCTGGGTGACAGCTGTGTTTCCCCAGGGGCCCCCGATCCACAGTGGGTGATCGATGTGGGTTTAAAAAGTACAGTCTAAAGGCTAAGAACATGTGTTCACTATTTAAAACAGCTGTTATATTTGTATCTGAATTTGTTCCCTTCAGGGCCCTAGAATCACAGGACCCATGTGCTGACCTACCTGCAGCTGCAGCGAGAAGAGCTGAGGGGGCAGACAAGTCGTTTCAGACAGTGCCTCTTATAAACTGGCACTCAGAAAATGCTTGTTGAATATATAAATGAGTATGAAATAATTTCAATGTGATCTTTTAAAATCTTTTAATTCCAGACTTGCAGAAGAGTTGCAAAAATAGTAGAGTTCCCACATACCCTTTATCCAGCTTCTCCTAATGTTAACATCTTACATAAAACAATACAATTATCAAAGATTCTTAATTTCTTTTTTAAGTTTATGAATTTATTTGGTATAATTGACATATTATATTAGAGTAGGTGTACAGTATAATGATTCAGTATTTGTATACACTGCAAAATGATCACCACAGTAAGTCTAGGTAACATCCGAACATTTCTCAGTTTTTTAATCGATGATAGTAAAGATAGTACATGGTACTTTAAACTATTGACTTTATTCAGGCTTCACCACTTTTCAACTGTTCTTTTCCTGTCCCAGGGATCAATTCAGGATCTCTTAACATGTGATTTTATGAGCTTAAGAAACATCCAAAAATTAAAGAAATAATTATCATTAAAAAATGTTTTTACAATGAAGAAAAGTGAGTGATGACTAACCCTGCCCAAAAGAAATTACTATGAAGTACTCTATCGTGGCAGTGGCAGTAACAAGGCTGGCATGAAGTCTGCCATAGTGCCGACAATTTAGAACAATGTAGTAGAAACAAAGACTCAAAAAAAAGAACAACACAGAAGATCAGAATACACAGAAACAGGTCCAAATACACAAAAATCAATGGTAAACATTACAAAAGAAGGGAAAACATAACAATTTTTAGCAAGTGATAGTGGAATAATTAAATGCAATCTGGATAAAGTAATTTAGATCCACATTATATTTACAGTTGGATGACATAAATAGTTAACTATAACAGAAAAATAAGAATAAATTAGAACAAAGTATTCCTCATCTATTTGGGGAACCAATTATGTATTAGAACAATGGAAGAAATACAGGAAAAGACAGATATGAACCCATAAAATTAAGACTGCAAAATATAAGACTAAAAAAAACTAAAACAGGAAACAAATAACTAACAAAAAGACATCAAGCATGACAAAAGGTTAAATATGTACCTATCAGCACATTTAATGTTCTAGAGGTTTCTTTTTGTGTATGTGGCCTATGCAATAAACCCAAAACTTACTTGAGCAATGTAAGACATTTGGTTTAACAGTTATTGTGATAGAAATCACCAATGAAAAGGCAACAAGCACAAACTCACAAAGCAAAATTTGAGCAACACCTTACTTTTCCCCTATTTTTCCTTAAATAAAAATACTCATTCTCTCCCATTTTTCTTAAAAGGCAGAACTGAACCAGAGTGCTGTAGACGTTAAACAAATGAGGAGTTAATATCACCTCACTGAGCATTACAAGTATGTCTGATAAGCCTCAAGACCATCCCGAGTTACCTACAAATATATCCTGAAGGACTGAGTGACGTACAAAATACCTTAAATACAATGAGGGCTCTCAACACATTTTCCTTCTCTTAGATCGTCAAGTACTCAGCGAGGTTTAGTTCATGTGAAAATACTTCCGCTAACAATTCAGGTTAGGGGCACGCCAGCTCTTGTTTTCTCACATGCTGCGTATCCATTCCAGGGGCTGATCTTCCTCAAATGAAGAGGTAAAAACAGTTTGGCTTTGAGATGCATTTACAGTGGCCATCTAGTCTCCTACTTTAATTTCACATAGTACAAACCATGAAATAGTATGTAAATGTCACTACTTAAAAGTTACATTCAATTTCTCTGAACTTTACCAACAGCTTTTAAAATTCTTCCCGTCCCATCCATTTCCTTTCCCGTGATTTTCCTCCCAGTGTCTCTCCTAGGATGCTACTTTCCAATGGCTGCTGAGCACTGACATGTGCCCCAGCAACAGGCTGCAGAACCTAGGATGTGCCACCTCCCCTGAGATAATTCTGCACGGTCCAAGACAAAAAAAAAATAGTTAATGGAAGCAGCCACCGCTAATTTAACATTTTTACATACGTAAGAAATCTTGTGTCATAATTCCTGAAATTAATTATCTTTAACCCTTCTAAAAATGACTCAATCTCAGAAACTGGTGTCATGCAGTTTGAAATGAGCACACCAAAGAAAACAGGGTAAGTGTGACCACAGCAGGGTACGAAGGACCACCACAAAGTGCACCGCCATGTTGTCTGTGCAGGGGAAGCATCACGACACCTCAAGCCGTCCTCCCGTCCCCTACCAGCAGCTTCGCACCGTCATCGAGGCTAGAGGCCTCCACTCCAATGGAAACATAACAAACGTATTTTAAGTGTATTCTGGATGATCTGGATAAAGTTCGTACTGCTCCATAATTTCAGTACCTAATGGCTACCAACTGGCCTCTGGGAACTGGCTCAGAGGCTTAAAAAAGACACAGCCAAAAATATTAGAATCATAAAATCTGAGATAAAAATTTAAGTGAATAACTGCACTAATCTCTTGATGTTAAAGGACATTCTGAGTATAAAAGCTATGGAAGAACACAAAAGATCCAAAATATCTGACTAGCTAAGAAATGTGGAATTTCTCCATGACATGAAACATCACAAACTCGGTTTTTTTCTAGCCTATGGAGCAATTACCGCTAACTTCCATTCTGCAAATGAAAAGCAGACAGTAAAATGGAATATATTTAGCACAAATATGACAAAGACTACAACAATACAAAACCGCAACAATAAGAAAACTATTTCACTGTCAAGTGAGCAAGATACTCAGAATTATTCTCAGTGCTGGTAAAGATGCATTAAGACAGCCACTTTCAACACAGAGCTGCTGAAAATACCTTCTGGAAAGCATTTTCGCATCATGTATTAACACTTTGTAAGTGACCCTTATTCACTGATTCAGTAATTCCACTTCTACAGAAACAACCTGAATAGGACACAGGATTTATGTAAAAAAATGTTCCTCACAGCATGAATTTTTATAGGAAAAAAAAAGGATTTGAATGTCCATAATAGTAAAATAAATTATGGATATAAAATGTTGTATATCCAACCAATAGAACACAATGCACTTAATAAAATTAATGCTTTAAAAAACAAAAGTGTGAGAAAATGCTCACAATATTAAAGATAAAAAGGACAAGATTTTAAAATATATACATGTATATACACACAGGAGAGAGAGTTCTGTTACCAACAATGGCTGACTAGGTTATTCAGATCAATTCTTCCACTGAAAACTAGAAAAAACAAATCAAACGCTAAAAAACAATTCATTTAACTTAGGAGGGTCTGCCAGTTCTGAAGAAGCCACCGAGAACCTCAGAAGCTAAGCAGATAACATCGCAGGGCCAGGGAGACAAGAACTCCAGTTCAGACTCCCTGGGAAGAGGGAGCCCTGGTGAAAACCCAGACTCAGCTGTGCCCGAGCGTCGATGCTCAGCACCAGGCGCTAGCTCACGGCCATTCCCAGTCAGGCCGAGGAGATCTGAACTCATGGCTGCACCTATCGGAAGCTAGCACGAGTGTCTCGAGGAAGACAGAATCACCCGAGAACCTGGGTGTCTGCCTCCTCCTCTCTCCCCTCCGCGACACGCCACCGCAACACCCGGCACACAGCAAAACCAGGCACATAGGAGTAGCAAGAACACGCAACAGGCAAGTACCTACTTGTTTTGCAGGTCGTAGGCCAGAATGTAATAATCCTTCTTACATAGTTCTGCCCTCTTACTAAATACTAGGCACAGAGCTATTTATTCATCACAGACCTCCATGGTGACTAACTAGGGAAAAAGCCATCAAAGAGAGGTGAAGTGTGCTAGTAGTTCTCAACACCATTTTCATAATTCCTGTTTAATCCTAACTGCCAAGTCTTAATTTCCCTCATTTCTGAACTAGTTAAAAACCATTCACAGTGGCCTGAATACAGACACACCCTGAAGATGTTCAGGGATTAATTACCAACAACCAAAAGCAGCAGCAACAGCAGCAAGAATCTTTCTGTTGTTTTTTCACTAACAGTAAAGACATTAAAAATACTTTTTCTTTGAAAAGCTGCTCTGTCCTGACTGCCCCAAACGGCACACTGTGAACTGTCACCTCAGACCTAGGGCTCTGCTACTGGGGCAGTGACTCTAATTAAAATCACTGAAGCAGAACCTTCAGTTATTTCAAAGTTTGGTAGAAACTAAGACATCACTTCCATAGTAGGCAAAATTTTCACTTTGGGGAAAAATAATTTATCCTGTGACACATATACTACTTATTTCATTGTTAAATTGGTTCCATTTTACAAAAAGAGAGTAATTTTTAATTCAGTAAGTCCCCATTTCAGTAATGATAAATAATACATTTAACAGCTTGCTCCTTCTTTTTACATTATTAAATCAGACCTAATTCACAATTTTACCAACTTTTAAAAATGTTGCTGATCAGTTTATACCCATGACACAACTAATGAAAATACATTATCTGTGTAATGATGCAAAAACCACCACAGGTTTAAGACTGCTGTTATTTCATATCTGAAATTAAAGTATATTCCAAGTTTTATGTTTTAATTTCCTTGGTAGCTGGAAGAAAGAGCACAGGCAACAGCAGAGTACCATTTTGGCAAAGTCTTACATAACAACAACTTTTTAATTAAAACTGCCTCTGAGACCTCAGCCTAACTACTCAGACCCAGGACTAGACTCTGCCATCTGACATGAGCTTTGCAAAAAATATAAAACGGTTACCTCAATGAAAACCCTAGGAATAAATGTCTTTCTGCTTTTAGTATTACTGGAAATAGCTATGGTTCACCTCAGCACACAGTTTCCTAGTGGACGTGATTAAAATGCTGCACCTTAGGAGAAGCTACCAGAAAACTGCAAGCCAAGATTTGTAATCCACCCTTAACAAGTTGTGGGGTTTCACGGAAAACAGCTTTATTCCTAGCTCTATTTTGTGTCCTAAATTTCATTCTCTTTTCCTCATCCTTCTCATCTCCTTTGGATATATACTACCTTATTCTACCTACTCTACTTAACTCTTTCTCTAATCGTCTCCAAAATATTTTTGGAACAAAATGAAGTTTTATAAAATGCACTGTATACATTTATTTGATACACAA
The DNA here is from genome assembly GCF_048773025.1 of Camelus bactrianus. NCBI lineage: Eukaryota > Metazoa > Chordata > Mammalia > Artiodactyla > Camelidae > Camelus > Camelus bactrianus. Next base: position 31,682,859 of record NC_133573.1, read on the forward strand.
ATGAATACAATATACACACACAAATTAAAAACCATCCACCTAAAGATAAATGCTGGAGAGAGTGTGGAGAAAAGGGAACCCTCCCACACTGTTGGTGGGAAGGCAGTTTGGTGCAGTTATTATGGAAAACAGTATGGAGATTCCTCATAAACTAAAATCAGACTTACAATATGATCCAGCAATCCTAATCCTGGGGGAACCTTAATTCAAAAAGATAACATGCATCTCAATGTTCACAGCAGCACCATATACAATAGCCAAGACATAGAAGCACCCTAAATGCCCACTGACAGATGCCTGGATAAAGAAGTGAGATAGATAGACAGATAGACAGTTCGATATTGGAATACTACTAAGCCATAAAAAAGAATAAAATAATGCCATTTGCAGCAACATGGATGGACCTGGAGGTTGTCATTCTAAGCAAGTTAAGCCAGAAAGAGAAAGAAAAATACCACATGATATCATTTACATGTGGAATCTAAAAAAAAAAAAAAAAAAAAAAGACGAACTTATTTACAAAGCAGAATCAGACTCACAGACATAGAAAACAAACTATGGTTACCAGTGGGGGAGAGGGGGGTGGGAAGGGATAAATTGAGAGTTTGAGATTTGCAGATACTAACTACTATATATAAAATAGATAAACAACAAGTTTATACTGTATAGCACAAGGAACTACATACAATATCTTGTAGTAACCTATAATGAAAAAGTATGAAAGTGAATATATGTATGTAAATGTATGGCTGAACTATTATGCTGTACACCAGAAATTGACACAACATTGTAAACTGACTATACTTCAATTAAAAAAAAACTCAACTGCAAAAACACAAACAAACAAAATAAATCCATCTACCTTCCATCCTTTTTTATTGCCCCAGTTACAGGTATCCTACTCTTAGGGATGGACCCGAACACACATCATCTACACCAGTGCCCAAAGCACACCAGAGCTCTGTCATCATCCCAAACGCCCGCAGCAAGTGAATGCTTCTAAACACTGCCATATATCCATATAATGGACGATGACTTAGCAACCAAAAATGAATAAACTACCAATATATGTAGCAAATGCATCTCAAAACATGCTGATCAAGAAAAGGTGATCATGAAAAAGAATATACTCTATGATTCTATTTACGTAGAATTCTGGAACAAGCATAGATCAACCAATCACTGCGACAGAAAGTCAGTCAGGGACTGCCTGGGGCTGGGAAGCAAGAGTACTAACCATAAAGAAGCACAAGGGAACTTCTGGGGGTGACGACAACCTTCTGTGTCTTGACTGAGATGGTGGTTGGTTACACAGAGGCATTAATTTGCAGATGAGGAAAGGAAAGTGACTTCCTCAAGAAAACATGCCTACTTAATAGGACATCTTCTGTACCATAGAAACAGCCTGGTTCTAGTAGAGATTTCAAGCTTTCTGCAGCACGGACAGCTGGCCGCACGGAAGAGTGACGTACACTCACACTCACAAGTGCAGCTGAGACGGCTGAGTGCCTGTTATGCGCGAGTCAATTTTTGGGGGCTTGGCACATTCCAATACACGAAGCAGAAAAAGATCCCTACCTCTGAAGCTTACATATTGGTGGGAAGAGGCTGCAGGGGCCGAGGGCAAACAAAAATGGTACTGCTAAGTATGTAAAAGTAAGCTACATGGGGTGCTGTAAGGGCCCCTAAAACCGCTCCCACAAGAGCATAAATTCTAAAGAATGAAGACTCACTCACTATAGAGGGGAAAGTTTTTTTAAATGGATCCTTTTCTACCACCACATAAAGAGAGAACTACAGATAAAGACCTAACTGTGAAAGGTAGAACTATAAAGTTAATAAAAGAAAATGTAGGAGAATATTATTGTGGGTTAATAAAGAAGAAGGAATCCTTAAATAAGATTTCAAAAGCACACAACATTAAGCAAAAAATACTGAATTTGAGCACATCAAAATTTAAAGTTTCTGGGGGAGGGTATAGCTCAAGTGGTAGAGCACATGCTTAGCATGCATAAGGTCCTGGGTTCAATCCCTGGTACCTCCTCTAAAAATACATAAATAAATAGACCTAATTACCTCCCCCTACAAAAGATAAATAAAAATTAGAAAAAAAATTTAAAGTTTCTGTTCAACAAAGAACACTACGGGAAAATTTAATAAACAGATGAGAGAATTAGAAACGATGTTTACAAAGCAGGAAGTGTACCCGAGAATTAACAACAAGAGCTTCTGCAAATCAACAGGAAAAGACAACCCCAACCGGAAAGCAGGCAGAGGATAAGCAGATCTTGGTCAAGTTAAGTAGATGTATATCCTACAGTCAAGGAGGAATTCTGTTCCTAGATACACAAACCAACAAGTTCCTCGTATAGGTCAAAAAGCAAACTGGTATCTGCTTTTCATAGTGGAGAGCTGGAGCAATGCATGGTTATTTGTAATGTGGAGGGAAAGTGGAGACAATCTGAGCATCCATCGTAAGGAAATACTTCAAAGCACAAGGAGAGGATATAACGCCTGGAGACTGGTGAAAAAAAAAACTGAAAACACCCAAGTTACCTAAGCAAGGGCAGCATGATGATAATATGTAATCACAGGGTTGTAATAAAAGCTGAATGAGGTAATGAATGTAAAGCTATTAGCCCAGTGCCCAGAACTTATTAGCCCAATCTACACAAATGGTTCCTCTACCAGCCACTGTTTATCCTCTAAGCTTCCACCTTCGTTACTTACATTACTGACTATCTGTATAATTAAAACACTTAAGAGTTGTCATAAGAATTAAATAAATGGCATATGGAGGCAACACAAAAGTAAAGAGGAAAAAGCATGGTCTCTTAAGTCACCAGATCTCAGTTCAAATGCCAGCTCTACAACTTATTAGCTGCCCAACCCTGCACAAGGGACTTAACTTCTCTGCATCCCAGTCTATGTATCTATAGTAAAATTAACAGCGTCCACCCATGTGGTTGTTTTGAAGGTGAGTACGGTAACATGATGTAACCTTACAGTAAATGTTTATGTTACTACTCATCCCTCCTCCCTACAGAACAGGCTCCCCAGATGGAATACTACACAACTATTACCAATGATAACTTATGATGACCTGATAACAACATGGAAAAAGGCTAAATAATGTTGAGAAGATAACAAGCATATGAAAAATGACCGGAAAGAAATCAATCAAAATGGGTCCCTTGCTGGAATTTAGGTAAAGAAACGACTGGTGATTATCTTTCTGTCTTTTATTTTGCAAGTATCCTACAATATGGTCATGGTACTTGTAGAAATTTTTTTTAAAATGGTTAACAATAATGCTCCACTAGCAGGTGCTTTATTGACACAAGAATGCTTCAAACTATGTAAATCAATAAACATGATACACATTAACAGAATGAAAGATTAAAAATCCTATGATTACCTCAGTAGATGCAGATAAAGCATTTGACAACATACAACATCCTTTCATGATAAAAAAAAAAAAACCCTCAACAAATGGGGAATAGAAGGAAACTACCTCACCATAACAAAAGCCATATATGAGAAACCCCCAGAAATCATCATTTAATGGTGAAAGGGAGAAATACTGAAAGCTTTTCCTCTAAGATCAGGAATAAGGCAAGGATGTCTGCTTTCACCACTGCAACACAGTACTGGGAGTTCTAGCGAGATCAACTGGACAAGAAAAGATACAAAAGGCATTTAAGTTGGAAAGGAAAAAGTAGAAAGATCACTGCAGATATTATCTGAAAAGGAAATCATGACAATAACTCCATTTACAACAGCATTCCTGCAACTTAGGAATTAAATTAACCAATGAGGTGAAAGACTCATACAATGAAAACTACAAAACACTGCTTAAGTTAAAGACACAAATACAGCTGACCCTTGAACATGGTGGGGGTTAGGGGCGCCTACTCCCATACAGTTGAAAATCCACATGTAACCTTACAGTCAGCCCTCCATATCTGAGGTTCCAAATCCATGGATTCAAACAACTGCAGACCATGTAGTACTGTAGTACATATTTGTTGAAAAAAATTTGCATGTAAGTGGATCTGCACAGCTCAAACCTGTGTTGTTCAAGGGTCAACTGTGAATGGAAACACCTCCCATGTTCATGGATTAGAAGTACTAATATTACTAAAATGTCAGTATTACCCAAATAGTCTTATTAACCATAGAGAATCATAAAAGTATTAACCAAAGAGAGTCACCATAAAGTTCATATGGAATTTCAACAGACCCCAAACAGCCAAAACAATCTTGAAAGAACAAGAAAAAACTAGAGGACTCATGCTTCCTGATTTCAGAACCTACTACAAAGCTGCCATAATCAAAACAGTATGGTACTGGCATAAAGACAGACATACAGACCAATGGAATAACAGACAGCCCAGAAATAAACCCTTGCATATACCACCAAATGATTTTTGATAAGAGTACCAAGACTACTCAGTGGGGAATAGTCTTTTCAAAATGGTGCCATAAAAACTGGGTACCCATATGCAAAAGAATAAAGGAGGACTTTCGCCTAACAACATACACAAAAATTAACTCAAAACGGATCAAAGACCTAAATGTAAAACCAAAACCAATAAAACTCTCTGAAGAAAATACAGCCCAAAAGCTTTACGACACTGGTTTTGGCAATGATTTCTTAGATATGGCATCAAAGGCACAGAAAACAAAATAGAGTCAAATTGGACTCATGAAAATTTAAAAATTTTTTACATCAAGAAACACTATCCAGAGTACAAAGGCAACCCACAAATGGGAGAAAATGTTCAAAAAGCATACATCTAGTAAGGGATAAGTGTCCAAAATACACAGACAACTCCTAAAACTCAACAGCAACCAACCAAATTCAAAAATGAGCTGAGGACTTGAACAGACATTTCTCCAAAGAAGATATTTAAATGGTCAATAAACACATGAAAAAATGCTCAACATCACTAATCATTAGAGAAACGTTAAATCAAAACACAATGAGATACAATTCACACCCACCAGGATGGCTACTATCAAGATAACAGAAAATTACAAGTGTTGATGAGGATGCATAAAATTTGGAACTCTTGTGCACTATGGAAAGTAAAACGGTACAACTGCTGTGGAAAACATTATGGATTTCCAAAAATAAAAATAGAATTATCATATGATCCAGCAATCCCACTTCTGTGTATATACCCAAAAGAACTGAAAGCAGAGTCTCAAAGAGATATTCATAGCCCAAGTTTATAGCAGCATTGATCACAATAGCTAAAATGTGGAAACAACCCAAGTGTCCATCGATGGGTGAATGGTTAAGCAAAATGTGGCCTATACACACAATGGAATATTACTCATTCTTAAAAAGGAAGAAAATTCTGCAATATGCTACAACATGGATGACCCTTGAGGCCATTACGCTAAGTGAAATAAGCCACTCACAAGAAGACTAATACTGTGTGATCCCACTTACGTGAGGTACTTAGAGTAGTCACAGTCATAGGGACAGAAAGTAGAATAGTGGTTTCCTGGGTCTAGGGGGAAGGAGGAGTTACTACTTAATAGGTGATGAGTTTCAGTTCACAGCATGAGAAGAGCTGGCAAGATGGATGGTGGTGACAGTATCACAGCACCATCAGTGTATCCCAAACCACTGAACCGTATGTACACTTAAAAACGGCTAAGATGGTAAATTTTGTATTATGTGTTTTACCACAATAAAAAATAAAGGTAATAATGATCTGCCACGAGGTGCTTTATAGATGGACAGGTATACAACAAGTATTTTATTTTAAAACTGCACTGAACAAAAAGGTAATAAACTTCAAAACCTAAACAGCATCATCAATAATTCATTTTAAAACGCAGATTATATTCTGAAGAACTCAGTTCTCCCTAATTCTAACACCTAACCTGTGACAAACAATTTACTCAGATGCCCTTCACCCATCAAGTGGGCTAATCTGAACGTCTGAGTAGCTGTCAGGGTGAAATGAGATAATGAGGAAGCACCAAGTAGATGACAGAGGCTTAAAAACTTCACAGAGTTTGCAAGGATACAAATATACATTTGTTAAATATCAAAAGAAAACATTTAATGGCTAACAGTTTGGACTATGATACCAGATGGATCTACATTCAAATCTCACTTCTGCCACCAATAACCTGTGTGGCTTTGTGTACTTCATGTCACCTGCCTAGGCTTCCTCATCCTCGTCACTGAGATAAGAATCATGACAACAGACTCATGGAGCTCCAGCGTGAAAACTACATGAGAAATCATATGAAGTATTGTGCTTGTCACAAAATAATGGCTCAATGTTCTCAATTATTATAATCCTCCTTGAAACTACTTCTTCAGTTAATGCAACTGAATATTACAATTAAGAAGCCTTTTCTCAGTGCCCTGTCCCAGCTACTACACTTCACACTAAGATCCAAAGATAGGAAAGATGTATGCCCTACCCTCAAGACGTCACAATCAGCAAAGGAAGCAGAAATACTGATAAAGATCGTAAGAGGCTGTAACAAATAATAAAATTCAATGTTATACATATTACTATGTGAGCCAACTGACCTCTCCCAGTGACACCAATAATGCTAGCCAACAATGCTGGCAGAGACTAATATAAAGTTCATAATTATTTCAAAAACATGTCTTTAAATTATCTTAGAACTATTACCTAGAATACTGAAACTCTAATGCTATAATTATCCAAACAAGGTGTTTGGAATAATCTGTTTGGATTAAAGTGGAAAAAAATGACATATGCAATTTATTTTTACTGGATATTAAAATATAGGTGACATTTAGAAAAACAACACGAGTTATGAATCATAATGGGAATCGTAGAGGTTTAAAGTTTAAATTGCATTTCTGTTATTCATTCTGTTGTCATATGACTCCATCTCTGCTCCTTCATTTAAAAACTAAACAAGGGCTAATGTCATGACTTTAAGAAAATAAAAATACGTTACAAATATTTGTTTTATATAAATGCTAAGTAATGAAATATTTCAAAGCTTTAATTTCATGACATCTATCCAAATTCCATAAAATTAATGAATTCGCATGCTACTTATAATGTAGCATTTACAGACCTTTAGACTAAGAGAGAAGCTACTCTTGCCTATGCATATCTTCATTTATACTGACTAATGCATTTTATTTTTATGATAAAATGACTCATTTGTTCCAATTTTATGATTAAACATCAGAAAACAACATTCAGTTTCTAAAAATGAAGTGCCAAAATTTCTTTGTGCTTATATAGCTTCCAAGGGAGGACATGTATGGGATTTTATGTTATCATTAAATCAAACCGATAAACACGAGCTTCTCAATCAGAGGCACAGGTTAACCATTAATTTATGTTTGTTTTTTTTTTAATTTTCTTTTTTCCTTTAACAGAGGTACTGCGGATTGAACCCAGGACCATGTGAAGGCCAAGCAGTTGCTCTACCACTGAGCTATTAACTCCCATGCCACTAACCATTAATTAAAAAAATAAAATAAAATTTCAACCCAAATATATATATATATATATTTTGATTTCAAATGGACTCTTTCTTGTAAAAATACTTTCCATCCCCATATAATAGAATTTGTAAAGAAGTTTCCCGGAATTATATTTTTTAAATACTTGAAATATTCCGTAAATCTCAACAATGATTCTCTAACTTATAGTACCTTTCTACTCCTTTTTGAACAGAACACTAACAGTTAAAAAAAAAAAAAAAGTAAAATGAAAAGAAATTAAAATAAAGGCTGAGGACTCTCTCCAAGAGAGGTGAAGAGACAACTACTAGGAGGAAACTGCCATGAGCCCTGAAGGTTACGTAGCATCAGGTCACATGGAAGAAACATCTCCAACACAGAAAAGTTTTCTGATTTTGTTCCAGAAATTGTTACTAATCCCTAACCGTTCAGTTAACTTTGAGGTTCTAAGGCTTCTACTCAGGAAATTTCCTTTTAAATTTCAATACAAGTCTTAACATTTTAATGATCCACTGAAGAGGATACAGCTGCAGATTTTGATGTCTCTAATGTTATATACAAACATGAAGAATGTTCTTTGGATTTGCCTCTGCTAGATGGAATTTTTATTGCTTTTAGCTCTGCTTTAGGACTTTAGAAAACATACAGTGCCTTTAGCATTTTTCTTTTTAAGAAAAGTGACAAGACTGCTGTGAGCTGAAAGATGGTAACAGTAACATGATTTTTAATGTCTCCCAAACCTCCTAGACAAAGTTACTGGAAGAGGTAGAAAAAGACAAAGAGACAGTCCCACCTCTGGACAACATAAAACAAAAAAAAATTACATGATGAGAATCTCCATGAATCCCAAAGTCTGAGCAGGGCAGGACAAATCTCCAAAAGCTACAATCCCAACCGATACTGACACCTGTGAGGGAGAAAGCAGCGGGACATAACAGATTCCCTGATGGAACTGAGTACAGGAGGCTAAAATAACCAACAGGTAGTCACTGGAAAGAAAGTGGGTCAATTTGAGAGCAGCAGTTAAAACCAGACAGTTTACACACTCCCATCTGCATGTAAGGGATGGTAATTCATAAATTCATGTTAAAGTTTTAAGGGGCTGGAGCATAACGAGCCCTATAAACACTCAAAATTAATCAGCCAAAGCTTTCTTTTGATACAGAGCCCCACAGTGTAGAGAAACTGTTGTAATAAAAGTATCAAACATTACTAAGTCAGATCAGAAAGATCTCCAGTGTAAGGACAATAGGTACAGAAGAAATTGTGGTTCTGGAAAAAGCTATAGAAAAAGCAGGAAATCACGGAAAATACGAGGCCATATTTTCAGCACTTCATAAAAATGACTTAAGGTGCTTTAAAGCCGTATGTAGAAAAACTGTTCTCAACCACCTTTCCTTGATGTAAGTTCAGAAAAATTGATTTCACGTGAGAATGACCAACACGAAAGGGCTGTGGCTGAAGGAGCAGAATTTCCTTAGGAACGAAAGCATGCCCGAGAGATGTGCCCACAAGAGATGAAACCTGGAACTACTGTGTCAAACACATGAAAAGACATTAAGACAGTAAAATAAGATACAGGAAAGTACAAGTCAGAATTAGATAAGCTCAGAAATGACCTAAACATGAGAAATAAATGGACAAAAACCACTTCAGAAGTGAAGTCTAAACTCGAAGGCACACATAAGTGAGTACCTGGCAGAAAATGTCATAAACAGTAGTTGTAAAGAAAGAAAACATTAAAAACTAAAAATATACAGCAGCTTTATTCCTAACTGCTAAAACTGGAAATTACAAATATAGAAGACAGGAAAAGAAACCAACAGAGCATAAAAGAAGGCCCCAATAAATAACTAAACAAGATGATAATAATTTATAAATGATACATATACAACTGACCTTTGAAAAACACGGGTCAAAAAACAGAGACCGACCTGGTGGCACTGAGCACACTGAGGGCCAGAAAGTGCTAATGGAACACAATTTCTAACTGAGAGAAACCAGAGTCCCTTAGAGAAATCAGTGGTGCCAGGACTGGGGCACAGTGTATCCTAGATGAGCCTGCAAAAATTCTGTTGTATCAGAAAGCAGAGAGGAACTTTAGAACCCAATGTGAAGAAGCTCCAATTAGTCGAAGAAAGGAAAACTTGAGCACCAGAAGGGATTATGTTAGAAATGGACTGAAATATACCAAATGTATTTAAATGCATGAATTCCAAATAACAACAACAACAAAACTAATTGCTTACCATTAGAGGCTGCTATTTTGAAAGCTTAAGTAAAAAAATCAGTTAATTCCACTTTTCTGATACGAACCATACCACGTGGTAACCAAACAGTATATGATGGGAAGTTTATGTCCTTACAGAAGTATTCCAGTTAAAAAAGAAAAGATAAAATTACATTATCACTATTCCACAGTTTTTAATGAATTATTGGATTGAGCCACTGTGCACCAGCCTTAGTACCAACTTCACTGGATAAGAAGAGGCAGAACACCCATGAAGAAGTCTCACCCTTCCCCCCAAGCCTCTAGGATAAACTATCAGTTTCCAGGAGATGCAGAGGAATGAGCAGCAGTTAAAAGTACATCACAAGGATACAATCAGCAAAGGCAGACTATGAGAAACTGGAGTAAACGAACCAGTTCCTTAAATAAACAAATTGCAAAGGAAAACAACAACAACAAAAAGATGAATGAGAAACCTATGGACTAAAAGTGACTTCAAAGACATTTCAAACAAAAACAAGCAGAATTAAAACATCATACAGAAGTAAATTATAGTGTTTAGGGTATACCAGGCTTTTAAATATAAACAGACATGACCCCAAAGCCCAAAACTTTTACTAAGTGACTGAAGCTGTACAGCTTTTAATTTTATAATGGAGTCACTCATCAGTCAAATATAGAATGAAACTTAACGACTGTATATACATTCTTTACAATAACTCTACTAAAGCCTTCAGTAACTTAAGATATTCAGAAAGATTAAAAGATACTTCTATGTTCAGACTTGGCTGTAATTTAGCAGAACAACTTTATTTAAAATTAATGTAAGGCTTGAAAAGTATTTACCTACTTAGAATACAGAATAAGATTATTAGGTTTTACAGCAAAAGATCTCACTTCCTGTCATGGTCCAACGCTTCTTCCTAACTTACCTTGGCAAGGGTTATGAGCAAGGAAATTAACACTGCTGAGAACCCAAGGCACTGGACTAGGCAATTATCTAGACAGCTCCTTCCTGGGGCTGATGGTCTGGCAGGGAAATAATCACACATGTGAGTAATGTTATGAAAGAAGCACAAGATGCTATGAATACACCCCAGTGATAAAGAGGAATATGGCATATTCTCAGATGAGATGAGGCAGAAGAAAACACTGGGAAACACTCAAACTCTCACCCTCTGATTTTCTTAGTATTTTTTTAATCTTTAGATAAGACTGACAAAACGATGACTATTTGGCAGGTGAATGAATTTATTCATATCTATCTTAAGATATATGGATGGACCTTAGGACATGAAGGAAAATAAGCCTCGGCACCCTTAAGGCTGCACTGATGAGGAAAGAAGAGAGCATGCTTATGGACAATTCGTCGTGTACACCAAGAAGAGGTGTGCAATTCTGTCAACAGCCTCTGCGTCTCTCACAATCCAACGTGTTACACATGTACAAACACCCGTCATCATCATCCAAAGACCACTGACACCCACGTCGACAACTCTGTTGGCCACACCATGTACATCTCACCTGGGAGATTCCCATAGCTTCCCAGAGAATGTCCCTAGAGCTTTTAGAGAAAGAGTCACAGATTAAAAAAGAAGTAATAGCCTGAAAAGTTGAAATAGTTCAGCCAAGCTTAAATGACTTAAATTTTAAAAAATTAAGTACAAAGAGTGTCTTATTTCCACATTCTTCTGTAAGTAATTTGTGATACACATAAACTATGTTTGTTTGTTTGTTTGTTTTTAAATCCCAACCATAGGAAAATACTTAAGGCTTTTTATTCTTTGAGGTTTTAAAAAAATGTTTTCATACCAATTATCACCAATATTAAAAGTCATTTAATTATTATGTACTGTTTATTTCATTCTTATTTTCCACATAGCTGTTACCTATTTTTTCCCCCTTCTGTTCACCTGTAGGAGCTAGGAGTTGTACACAGGCAATTTTGAAATTTTCCAAGGGGAAACACGGAGCTAGAGCAACATATAGCAACAACTCTCCTCTTTCTCCTGTCCCTTCCCTCTTAAGTGACCTTTATAATCTTCTTCACCACAATATGGCTAAGGGACAAAAAATATATGGTACTTAACTTTGTTACTTATTAATAAGGACAAAAATAAGCACTTAATTAAATGAGCTCTGGTAAGTCATTTGTCTTCCATTTTTACAGGTTAGCATCTAAAGAATGCATAGAATAAGTATGAAGAAATTTGATCTAAATTACCAAAAACTATCATTCATACGTTTTTAAAAGATGAATTTAGCTTCATTCCTTTAGAAATACCAGAGAAACAAAACAAAATCAAGGGTTATCTGAAGACTCCCTTATAATTAGCATATGACACTAAAAAAGTATTCATAAAGTAATCTGCTATTTTTTTCCTCTGCATCTTGGGCTACCAAGCTAAGTAGCATTGGAAACTAGAAAACAAAACTTTCTTCTTTTAAATGAAGATTTATTTAATATAACTAATAACATATAGGATTAAATTGTTAAAAATTCTTGGTTAGTGTGTTACAAACCACTTAGATGTCATTCACTAGACCTACCATGCTACATGGTAGGTACCTACCATATATTTAAGTGAATAATGAACAGGAGACTTTTAGATCGTTTCCATAAAAGCAAGTGATTAATTAAAAGCCTTTTTAATAAAAGACAGAGACTTGTTTGCAAGAGTTGAAAAAATTCTGATAACAAAAATCCATTTTTGTTATTCTGATAACAAAAATCCATACTACTAGAAACAGCACACACTGATATTTACTTATCTGATATTCATTTATACACTTCTAAACCAGAGTAGCTTGTGTTTCGATATTTGTTCCCCTAAAAACATACTCCTGCAAGGCCAAAAAGTGACTGTAGTATATGTTGGTTATTATAATAAATTATCTTTGGAACTTTTCTCCCCAAAGACTTATTATAAAATTTTACAGTTTTTTTTTGTATAAATTACTTACTTTGTAATACGGTCAATGTTGGCAATCTGCTTCTGATTCCGTATAATCTCAATGGCTGCCCAAAGGTGCTGGATAGCTTTTGTATCCGCCTGCCGTCTCTTTGTTAAGCGTGCCATGACCTGTGTGCTCCTTTAGCTGCAGCAATACACAAATGTAAGGGAAAGCACAGATTACAAAAGGAACCGTCATCAGCATAAGCGAGTAACGCTACCCAGCACCTCTGTATGGAGTACAGCCAACTCTCAATTGTGCCTTCTACCATCCGTCTCACCAATTACTCCATAAAAATTTTCACTTCACGAGAATGACACTGTAAGACCAGTTAAAAAGGTCTTCCCAAGAAAGTGGCCACCTTATACCAATATGCCAAAGAATACACTTTTACAATGTATTCTAAATCAAAAATGTTAAAACATAAAATTTCATTTTTTTGATATTACATTATGTGTAATTTGACAGATCAGTGCAAAATGGAATTTTAAATGTCCCAATTATTAGGTACTTTATTACATTCATAATTTAAACATCTCAATGTAATACAACCATACTGATAAATGAAAACATTCCTTAAAAAAATAAATCATAAACAGAAAACACAGACTAGTCATTTCTGGCTGAGGTGTGAAAGGCTGGGGGTCAGTATACCAGAAGACGGCATGGGTGGACCCACATTATTAGAAACGTTCACATGCTTGGAGTAAGCGTTGGTTGTTCATTATGTTATTAGGAAACAATACTGCTAATTTATTCGAATTTCAATATTCTGAATAAACTGAGGAAAACGGCCACCAGCTGTGTCCTGGCAAGACTGAGGAAAAAACGGGGCCGCAGCCTGGATGTCTGATGAGCAGTGGTACTGCAGAAAGAGGCCACACACCTGGACCCCCCTGCGATGGGCACAGGGGGCCCTGTCAGGCCACTGAGGCACCTGACCCCTGAATCACACAGGTTATGATGCTGATGCTCTCGGGCATGAGGTAAACATCAGAGCTTTGGGGATGGCTGCAATCTCCTTGACCTGACATCTCCTACCTTCTAAGGGAAGAGATACATGGGGAAAACTCATTCTTAGCACTCTAGTGTGTTCCACGACTGGCCAGCAGTGCCTTATGAATCTCTTTTTCTTCACCTCTGTTTCTTCTCATAGCTAAATCGGTTCTCCTTCCTCCAACAAACCCAAATAAAACCAGCAGCTGCTATCAAAGGTTAACTGGAGACTCACTTTTGGTGAGTCTATGATCAGTTAGGCTCCTGGAATTAAGAAGGTGTTTTTCAGAATTACAAAATCAATTCAGGATCAAAATACAATGCCAGCATTCAAGTTTTAAAGAAAACTTAAGGAAAATTAGTTGGTCCAGGATAGACTCAGCTATAAAATTAAAAGACTTTAAAATTGTAATTTATGAATGTACCTCTTCTAGAAAGCAACCACTTCAAAATGTACAGAAACTTCTCAGTTTAAGTGCACTTGTGTAGGAGTGTCTACTTTCCAAACCTGATAAGCACTATAGTAAGGAACTTATTGGTAGGAAAATAAAATGTTAGCAAGTGTCATCTAATGGTGAACTGTAATAACGCAACTTGTCAAATTATGCAAATACTCAGATAAAAGAACAAAACTTCAGGCATTCTTTAAAAAAAATACTTTAAAAAAAACTTAAAAAAAAAACCCAAATAGTTGCCTATTTTGTGTAAGGCAATGTGGTAATAAACATAACGAAGAATTTTAAAATGTACAAATTCTAATCCTTGACAGAAAATAACATAAAACTGGCGGAGGAAATTTGACATATACATGGAACTACTAATTGTAATGTCATATATGACATGAATGGTCCAAAATATATGCTGTGAGAATTCAGACAAGAGAGACACTACTTCTAGCTTAGGTAACACCGCAAAATGGTTAATATATAGGAAAATATAAAATAAAATTTAATTTCTTGGAAAAGATAATTGTTTACAGCTACAATGAAAACAGTATCAGTAAGGTATCATTAGACTCACAATGTGTAGCAATAAAATACAGGTGACAACAATAGTACAAAGGAGGGAAGGGGTAGAAGGTAATTCTAACATTATAAATTCTTACATTTTATGTGAAGTGTTATTTATCATATTGATTCAAGGTGAAGTATAGTAAATTGAGGATGCAGATTATAATCCCTGGAATAAACACTAAAGAATACAAACAGGTACAGCTGACATACAATCAACTTAAAGATGCTTTTCAAAATACATATAGGTAAAATCAAGAATAATTTATTCAGAACCACAGAAAATATAGAACAAAGCTAACATTTAAAAATAAAACTAAAATATACAGTAAATGTAACTATTTACACAACAACCAGGAGAACATAGTACAGACTAGTAGCAGAAACTCTGAAAATGATGTCACTTGATTCCTAGAAATGGTTAAAATCAAGATTAAAGAATTAAGCAATGCTACACTTCAGGAAAACATATGTAAAGTTAAACCCAAAGGTTTTTGAGATCTACCTACACCAAGTCACACAGGTAGACATGCCCTGTAATGAAGGTACAGCATAAGGAAGATGCATATAGTTATAGGAACGCAGGAACACCGCAAAGATGCAAACCCAAATCAGCTGAATACAGTGAAGCTTGAGGCAGGTTATAAAAGTACCAAAACAACCTGACCTATTAGGACAAGATCTCTTTAAAGTACAACCATTGAAATTCTCCGTTCTTATGAAATCTAACATCATTCATTGCAGGCATGCCTGTTGTGTGTCTGGCATTATTCTATGCTCTGGGAATACAGCAATAAGGTAAACAGACAAAACCCTTACATTATCTAGTAAATTTGATGAATAACATGGCCAGATAGAAGACTAGAATAGCAATTTAGGTGTTTATCAATAAGAAGAAAATCTTAGAAAACAAATTTCCTAGATTCTACGCAGACAGCTTACCATTTAAGGTCTTCATTGATTAGGCCAAACCAAACTTGTCTATTTTCTCCTAAATGTATATTATACGCTACCACCTAACGAAACTACTCAAAATTCCTAAATATGTCCTAAAACTCTGTAACTCTAACTTTGCTTCAGTAGTTCTCTCTGCCTCTGTACTAACTACTAAAACTCCCTTTGTTCCGTGGGGGGCTTTCCACGATGCAAATGCTCCCGCTCAACCCTTTCCCCCAGAATCAAACTCAATTCTCATGTGTGTTCTAACTGTAATTTCCTTATACATCTCTTACAAATTTTTTGCCTTGTAAAATTAATTTAAAATTCCAAAAAAAAATTACAAGTAAGTAAGAAAGGACATGTTTATTTTCCACCTGTCTTCCAAGGTGCCCAGCATACTTATGAACATGATAAATTTTTGATATGGAATTATAAAATTCAACTTTCCCAGTTATGTTATACAAACAAGTTCCAGAGAAAGCCTTCATTTAGGTTTTATCAAAGATTAAGATACTGAAAAGAAAGATCAGAAAACTTGTACAGGTATTTAATATAGTCCTCAATCTTTTTTTTTGCTCCATCTGAGGAATATGACAGACTCCCTTCAGGAAGAATAGCGCCTTAGGGTGGTGAATCTCAATAGTCCTATAGTTTACAAAACAAATACACAAAACCAAAAATTTCTGAAGAATTTTCCTAATTTCTTTTCTTGCGGTAAAATACACATAACATAAAATTTACATCATAACCATTTTTAAGTGTACAATTCAGTGGCAAATTGTACAAAAATATAGTCACACTGCTGTGCAACTGTCACCAACATCCATCCCCATAACTCATTTCATCTTGCAAAACTGAAATTCTACACCCACTAAACGCTAACACTCCACTACCTACCACCAGCCCCTGGCACTATTTTCTGTCTTTACCACTGTAACGACTCTAAATACCTCAAGGAAGTGGAATCACACAGTATGTGTCCATCTGTGACTGGCTTATTTCACTGAGACCCACCCATGTCGTAGTGTACTACAGCATTTTCTCCCTTTTAGGGCTGAATAATATTGCCTGCATGTGTACATCACATTTTGCTAATCCATTCATCTGTGGATGGACAGGTTGTGTGAATAATGCTGCCATGAACATGTGTATACAAACATTTTGAGATCTTGCTTTCAACTATTTTCGGCATAGACTCAGAAGTAGAATTGCTGCATCATGTGGTAATTCTATTTCTAATTTTTTAAGGAGCCACCATACTGTCTTCTACAGCAGCTGCGTCATTTTATACTCCCACCAATAGGGCACAAAGGTTCCAGTGTCTCCACATTCTCAACACTTAAAATTTTGTTTTTTTGACTCTAGCTGCCCTGATGGGAGTGAGTTGGTCCAAGCAACCTTGGCAAAAGCCCTCACATGGTGCTGACACTCCCTACCCCTACAAGCCCAAATTAACACAGTCTTTACACCCACGTGAGCACCTGTTACTCCTCTCACACCAGCGCTACGGAGGGGAGAGAATAAAAGAGAAAACAAGTCAGGGAGACTTAAAAACATGCAAAAGTAAACGATGCGTTACTTGGTGACACATACATTCGTGGGAAAACTTTCTACTGCAAGGGAATGACAAGCGTGCCAGGAGGGTGAGCACGGCTGAGGGCACAGCAGAGACTGCATCGAGGAAAAGCCACCGCGAGAGTCAAGGATGTGCTGATTTTTACTTCTGGTGGAGGGGTTCCAGTTCTTGTTTTATTATTACGTTACCTAACATAAATATATAGATATTTTGAAGTATTTAAATAAAATACTGCATAAAATTTAAAAATTAATCTCATTGTATAACGTGCATTTCTTTGTGACTTAGGTTAACATTTCCCTAAAGTCTATTAGCAATTTGAAATTACTTTTTATTGATAGTCTATTCATACTATTTTCCTATTTACATATTACCTTCTTTATATGTTAAAGTTATTCATAAAAGCTTCTGTCGGTCTTTTAATGAACATTAAATGAAAATTATACTGAAATCTAGCTATGTACTCCCTCATGATCGCCTTTGTGATTAGATGTCCTTCCACACTTGGGTCAGAAAAACAGTCAATAGTATTTTCCTGCAGGATTTTTGAAAATAATTTTAAAAAATACTGACTTCTTAATACATCTGGGAATAACTTTTATTAAAGTATTGATATTAATAAGCTTTATTTTTTAGAGCAGTGTTAGGTTCACAGCAAAAGTCAGCCGAAAACAGAAAGAATCCCATTTTTCCACACATCCACAACCTCCTCAATTATCAACATCCCAAACCAGAGGGCACACTTCTTACAATCAACGAACATATACTGACACACCATTATCACCCAAAGTCCACAGCTGACTGCTGGTGATGTACATACTATGGGTGTTCACATGTGCATAAAGACAAGTATCCACCACTGAAGTAAGATGCAGAACAGTTTCACTATCCTAAAACTCCTCTATGCTCCCTCTATTCATCCTTCCCTGTGCACCCCCCAATTTTCTAGCAACCATTAATCTTACCTCTCCACTGTTTAATGTTTTCCAGAATGTCGTATAGTTGGCATCATATAGGATGTAACCTTTTCAAATTGGCTTCTTTCACTTAGTAATGTGTTTAACATTTCTCCATGCCTTTTCAGGGCTTGACAACTTTTCTTTTTAGTGCTGAATAATGTTCCACTGTCTAGACACCCCTCAGTTTATCTACCCACTCACCTTGAAGGACACCTTGGTTACTTCCATGTTTTGACAATTATGAATAAAGTTGCCATAAACATCCCTTGTGCAGGTTTCTGTGTGCAAGTTTTCAGCTCTTTTGGGTAAATACCACTAAGTGGGACTGCTGAAGTACAGTAAGAGTATATTTAGTTTTGTAAGAAAGTGCTAAATTGTCTTTCAAAGTGGCTGTACCATTTTGCATTCTCACCAGAAATAAATGTGTATCCCTACGGCTCCACATCCTTGTCAGCAATCAGTGCTGCAGTTTTGGATTTTAGCCATTGTAATAGATTTGTAGTGGTAAATCAACGTTGTTTTAATTTCCAATTCTCTGATGACATATGATGTTGAACATCTTTTGATATGCTTATTTTCCATCTGTATATCATCTCTGGTGAGGTGTCAGTTCAAGTCTTTTGCTCATTTTTAATCAGCTTGTTGATTTTCTTAATGTTGAGTTTGAAGAGTTCTTTATTTCTACCAGTCTATGGGTTCTCTTCTCATTCTCTTGACACTGTCTTTCACAGAGAAGTTTTTTTTAATTTTAATGAAGTCCAGCTTATCAATTATGTCTTTCGTTGGTGTTGTCTTGGTACTGCATCTAGAGTCATTGCCATACCCAAGGCCATCTAGGTTTTCTCCTGTTTTCTTCTAGTTTTACAGTTTGCATTTTTCATTTAGGTCTATGACCCATTTTGAGTTAATGCTGCTGAGGGCATAAGGTCTGTATTTAGATTCATTCGCGCGCGTGTGTGTGTGTCCAGTTGTCCCTGCAGCATTTGATGAAAAGACTATCCCTGCTTAATTGCATTGCCTGTCAAAAGTCAGCTGACCTATATTAATATATATTGCTAATATATATGTCTATTTCTGGGCTCTCTATTCTGTTCCATTGACCTGCTTGTACTTCACCAACATCACACTGCCGTAATCACTGTAGCTCTACAGTAAGTCTTGAAGTTGGGCAGTATCACTCCCCTGGCTTTGTTCTTCCGCTTCTATACCGAGCAGGATGTTCTGGGCCTTCTGCCTCTCCATACAAACTTCAGAACCCACAAATATCCATCAAAATTCAAAAAATGACTTCCTGGGATTCTGATGGGATAATACTGAATGTACAGATCAAGTTGGGAAGAACTGACAACTTGGTATTAGTCTTCCTTCCCATGAACAAGAGTTGCCTCTCCCCTTATTTAGTTCTTTGATATTGTTCATCAAATCTTGTAGTTTTCCTCATATAAACCTTGTAAAATTTTTGTTAGATTTATACCTCAGTATTTCATTTGGGGGTTCTAATGTAAATGGCAATGTGTTTTTAATTTCTAATTCAACTTGTTCACTGCTGGTACATAGGAAAGTGATAGACAGACTTCTATTTTATTAACTTTGTTCCCACAACTTTGCTTTAATTGCTTATTATTTCCAAGAGATTTCTGTCATGTCATCTGCAAACAGAGACAGCTTTATTTCTTCCCTCCAAATCTGTATACTTTTATTTCCTTTTCTCATCTAAGCTAGGAATTCCAGTGCAAAGCTGAAAAAGAATGGTGAGGGGATACCCTGCCTTGTTCTTAACCTTAGTGGGAAACCTGAGTTTCTCACCATTAAGTGTAATGTTAATGCACAGTTTTTTGCAGATGATCAAGTTGAGGGAATTCCCCTCTATTCCGAGTGTTCTGTAAGTTTTTATTACAAATGGGTGTTGAATTTTGTCAAATGCTTTTTCTGCATCTATTGAAATAATCATGTGATTTTTCTTCTTTAGCCTACTGATGTGATAGATTACATTGGTTTTCAGATGCTGAAGCAGGCTTGTGCACCTGGATAAATCCCACTTAGTCATGGCGTATATTGCTTTTTATACGATACTAGATTCAATTTGCTAACACTTTGCTGAAGATCTTCACATTTGCACTCACGAGAGATATTGGTCTGTTTTGGAGGTGTTGTTTTCTTCTTGTGGTGTCTTTGTCTGGTCTGGGTATTAGGGCAGTGCTGTCTTCAAAGAATCAGTTAGGAAGCATTCCCTCTGCTTCTACTTCCCAGAAGAGACTGCAGAGAACAGGCATAATTTCTTCCATAAATGTTTGGCAGAATTTGCAGTGAACATGTCTAGGCATGGTTCTTTCTGTTATTGAAGGTTATTAATTACTGATTCAATTTCTTTAAAAAATATATGCCTCATCAAATTGTCTGCTTCTTGCATGAGTTTTGGCAGATTCTGCCTTTCAAGGAATTGGTCCATTCATCTCAGTTATCAAATTTGTGGCCATAGAATTGTTCCTAGTATTTCTTTATTATCCTTTTATTGTCCAGAAGATCAGTAGTGACTGCCCCTCTTCTATTTCTAGAGACTTATGATTTTTACTGATCTTTTCAAAGAAGTAGCTTTTGGTCTTACTATTTTTTCTGTTGAGTTCCTGTCTACAATTTCACCGCCTTCTGCTCTAATTCTTATTTCTTTTCTTTTGCTTACTATGAGTTTAATGTCCTCTTCTTTTTCTTGCATTCTAAAGGTGGAAGCTTAGATTACTGATTTTAGATCTTTCTTATTTTCTGTAATATTCAATGCTATACATTTCTCACAAAGCACTACTTTCACTGCATCCCACAAACTGTGATAAGATGTATTTTCATTATCACTTAGTAGAAAAGTTTAAAAAAACTTCTCTTGAGATGTCTTCTCTGACCTGTGTGTTAACTTTCAAGTATTTCAGGGTTTTGAGCTCTTTCTGTTACGATTTCTGGTTTAATTCCACTGTGGTTTAACAACAGACATTACGTGATTTTTTTTTTTTTAACAGAGGTACTGGGGTTGAACCCAGGACCTTGTGCATGCTAAGCATGCGCTCTACCACTGGGCTGTACCCACTCCCCTGATTTCTATTCTTTTAAATTTATTAAGTTGTGTTTTATGACCCAGAATGTGACCATTCCATGTGAGCTTGCGAAGAATGTGTACTCTGCTGTCACAGAATGAAGCAGTCTACAGATATCAACTATATCCAGTTCACTGATATTACTGTTAGAATTCAACTATGTCCTTACTCATCTTCTGCCTGCTGGATCTGTCCCCTTCTGATAGGAGGTGAAAAATCTCCAATTATAACAGTATATTCATCTATTTCTCCATGCAGTTCTATCAGTTTTTCCTCACATATTTTGATGCTCTGTTGTCAGGCACGTACACATTAAGGACTGTTGTATCTTTAGAGTACTGAGCCTCTCTTTATCCCTGATAACATCCCTTGCGTTGAAGTCTGATTTGTCTAAAATGAGTAGAGCTCCTCCTACTTTCTTTGAATTAGTGTTAGTATGCAGGCTAGTATACCTATGTGATCAGGCATATCTTTCTGTATCCCATTTCTTATCATCTATGTGTGTTTTCATATTTAAAAGGGGTTTCCTATAGACAGCACATAGCTGGGTCTTGTTCTTTGATCCACTCTGAATCTCATCTTTTAATTGGTGTTTCACACCACTAATCTTTAAGGTAACTGATACAGATGGATTAATATCTCTCATGTTTGTTACTGTTTTGTACTGTTACTTTTGTTCTTAGTGCCTGTCTTCCACACAATCTGTCTCGTATCATTTTTATATGTCCATTTTTTCTTTCTCAGCATATATATATTTTGTAGTGTTTGCCCTAGAGATTGCAATATACATTTACAACTAACTCATGTTTATTTTTCTGACTCACAGGTAGTGCAAGTTATGTCATAATACAAAATATTCCTAACTCCTCTCTTCCAATCTTTATATCATTGTTGTCATTCCTTTCACTTATGCATAAGCACACATAAGGGTATACAGCTGACCCCTGAACATCATGGGTTTGAACTGTGCAGGTCCACTTATACATGGATTTTTTCCAGTAAATACAGTACCACATGACAAACAAATGGTTGAATCCACAGATATGGAAACACAGATACAGAGGACCAATTGTAAAGTTACATGCAGATTTTCCACTGTGTGGGGCCTGGTGCCCCTAACCCCCATATTGTTCAAGAATCAACTGTACTTGCATATAAACACACATAATTAAAAATATTTGTTGCTATTATTTTGAACTATTATCTTTTAGATCAATTAAGAATAAGAAAAATAAGTTTATTTATCTTCACTTATTCATTCTTCATCACTTCTTTTTTCTTTATATAGACCTGAGTATCTGATGTATCATTTTCCTTCTAAAAAACTAACATCTGCTGCAAGGCAGTTGCAAAACTTGAACATTTCTTCTAGCAACAAATTCCATCAATGTTTGTCTGAGAAAGTACTTCCCCTTCACTTTTGAAGGACAATTTCACAGGGTACACAATTCTAGGTTGGTGAGTTTTTTTCCCTTCAATACTAAATATCTCATGCTTGCATGGTTTCTCGGAAGTCAGATGTAATTCTTATCTTTGCTTCTCCATAGGTAAGGTGTTCTTTTCTACTGGCTTCTTCAGGATTGTTTCTTTAAACGTCAGTTTTAGAGGTTTCTGCTGTCATCCCCTCAAGCTCAGACGTTCTTTCCTTAGCTGTCTCCAGCCTGTCAACGATCCCACCAAAAGCACTCTCCATTTCCATGACAGTAAGTTTGCTCTGTAGCATTTCTTTTTGATCTTTCTTGGAGTTTCCATTTGTTTCATTATTACATTACTTTATTACATGTCGTCTACTTTTTCCATTAAAACTCCTAGCATATGAATCAACTGCTAAAAAAATTTCCGTTCCTATCATTCCATTCCAACATCCCTGCCGCATGGACCCAGGTTTGGATGCTTATTCAGTCTCTTCCACCTGTTTTTGCCTTTGAGTATGGCTAGTATTTTTCTCTGGAAAGCAAGACATGATGCACTGGGTAGAAAGAACTGCAGCAAGGAGGCCTTTAGTACTGGGCTGGAGTTTAGTATTTGCCTTCGCCAGACAGTTAGGCTCCTGTAAAATAGTTTCTCAAGGGAGCAGGCCTTGTGAAGAACAGAATGCTCTGGCACATTTTAAACTGGTTCCTTTTCGTGAGGTGATTTTTCTCCGACACTCCCCTGAGAACCTGGTGGAGCTCCAGGAGGAAACTCTCACAAAAGTGGGAGGGGGCCCCAATGACTGGGTCCCCCCAGATTTTTAACTCAGTCTTGTCTACCCTGAGGCTCTGGCAATTTGCCTGTTGTATCCAGGGTTTCTTATCCCAGCACAGGTTCCTGTGGAGGTTTCCGCTGGTGCGTTTTGTTCAAGTAAGCTGTCATTATATCTGCCTTTTCTGTCGCTCCAGCTTTTGTGGCAGTCGTTTGTCCTGTGGCCTCACTTCTCTCCTGGATGCCAGAAGGTCTGTTGATCTTACAGCTGTTTGGTTCCTTACTTGTCATTAGGATAGAGTGGCGGCTTCTAAGCATCTTATATGCCCAATCAGGAACTGTGGAATTACTTTTAGAATATGAAATTAGAAGAAAATACAGGTTTTTTCCAAAGAGGCAATCAATTTTACTAGCACAATTTCCTGAAAGATTCCTTTCTTCTCTAATGAAATGTGACATATTCCTAAATCATATATTAAATTCTTATCTACACTATCATTAGTGTCTCTGATGAGTTTGGTCTTCTATTAGTATCCCACAATTTGATTATCACTTGTCTTCTTATTAGTTATTCTTAAGTTAGTTATAATTACCAAGTTGTATTGATTTATTACTCATTGTAGCTTATTTATTATAACAAATCACATATATAAAACCTGTAATTTTAATCAATTCCATGTTGTCACTGATTGCTATATAATTATCTCATATGTATTACCTGCCCAACATTTAATCCCTCCTTATGTCCTCAACAAATTCTACAATAAACTATACACTAAACAAACATTTATTGATCGAATCCACTCCCCAATAAATCTCGAGGGAAAACAAAAATAATAATAGTAGGGGGAAAAGGAATAAAGCTAGTCTATAATAATGGTATACGGTAGACTACTAGGTCTTAAGACGACTTACACTCCCTCAAGAACCTCCAAAACCATCTGTGCTGCCCACTTTCCGTATGTGACAGAGAAACAAACTTACAGGAGGAGTTCTAGATGATGCAATTATTAGACACAGACTTTAAAATAATTATGCTTGATATGTTCAAGAAATTAAAAGTTAATTCCAGGAGAGAACAAACAATAAAAAGAAGCTAAATGGGAAGTACAGAACCAAAAAACTACAGTAACTAAAGCATTCAGTGGATGAAGTTGACATCAGATTAGATGCAGATGGAAAGAGAATGAGTGACCCTAAGGATTCTTTTCATAAGAAAGTATCCAGAAGAAAGCATGGAGAAAAGAAGAGCGTAAGAGATATACGGATATGGATATGATAATAAGGCGTAACTTACATTTCACTACAACCCCAAGAAGAGAGTAAAGAAAAAACAGAGCAGAATTAACTCTCAAAGAGACAGTGGCTGATAATTTTCCATTACTGACAAAAGACATCAAGCCACAGATTCAAGAATCATTACCAGAAAGCAACACTAGGTTAATAAAAGAAAACCACACCTCAGCACATCACAGTAAAACTACTGATAAACAAAGACAAAACGGAAAAATATTTTAAGTAACCAGAGGATAAGTCATAATGTCTTCAAGGGAACAATATAATACAAACTGCAAGTTGACTTCTCAACAAAACAGAAGCCAAAAGATAACAAAATAATATCTTCAAAGTACTCAAAGACTACAACTTCCAATCAAAAACTCTGCCTACAAAAAAGTAAAATGAGTAAGATACAGTTTATATAAACCAATACTTTATCACCAGTAGTTCCACAATATAAAAACTAAAGATATTCCTCAGGCAACAGTAAAAGAATTCCCTATTAAAAGTCAAACAGCGAAAAGGAACTGAAGAGCAATGAAAAGGGTAGATATACCGGTAAATCTATTCCCAATTTATGGGTAAATATTCCTCTTGTAAGACAGTAACAATGACGTCTTCTAGGTTTAAAGTAACATACAGAATTTAAGTATGTGACCACAATAGCCTAACAGCATACCCATAATCGCCACTTCTATTCAACATTGTACAAGAGGACCTAGTCAGTACAATAAAGCAAGAAAAATAAGACACATACAAACTGGAAAAGAAAAATTAAAACTATCTATATTCAGAGATGATATGCTTCTATCTATAGGAAATCTCCCCAAATCTACAGATCAATTATTAAAATTAATAAGTGACTTCAATAATATTAGAGGATACAAGGTCTATATAGAATACTTGTTTCTGTACAGTAGTGACAATGAGCAAATTTAAAATTTGTTTAAGGTATTATTTACAATGTCACAGAAAGAAGTCAGATCTAGTAATAAATCTTACAAAAGATATGCAAGATCTCTATCCAGAAAGCCTTAAAACAGGCCTTAAAACATTGAGAAAAAATTTTGAAAACTCATTAATAGAAGAATATATCATATTCATAGACTAGAAGGTTAATATTGTAAAAGTGTCAATTATCACCCAAACTGATTTATAAATTCAGATCAATTCTAATCAATATTTTAGTGGATTTTTTGGGGGTATAAATTAACAAACTGATTCTGAAGTTGATATGGAAATGTAAACAGCCAGGAACAAATAAAATATGAATAATAAGTAACAAATAAGATATAATTGGAAGATCTGATGCAAGATTTCAAGACTTATTGTAAAGCTACAGTAATTAGTAAGACAGCGTCCAATAGGGACAAGAACAGTCATAAATTCATGGCAAGGAACAGAGAATTTAGACTCATGCATATATGGACACCTGATCTACGTGACAAAGATGGCATTGCAGAGAAATGGATTTAAGGTAACTCCATAAACAATGCTTGGAAATTAGATATCCCTAAGGGGGGGAGGGGTCAGTCAACCCTTACTACACACAACGAAATGAATTCTCCATAGGTTACAGATACAAACATAAGCTTCTAGAAGAGAATATAGTGGACCATTTTCCTGACCTCAAAATAGAAAAAGATTTCTTACACAGCATACATACAAATACTAAATTGCTAAATAGAACTATATTAAAATTAATTGTTCACAAATAGAGATCATTAGGACAGTGAAAATTAAAACATAATTTATACAATGGGGAAAGCACAGTCTCAGAAACTGGACAGCCACATGCAAAAGAATGAAACTGGACCACTATCTTATACTATACACAAAAATTAACTCAAAATGGATAAAGACTTGAACATAAGACCTGAAACCATAAAACCTGAAGAAAATATAGGAAGTAAGCTCAACAGACATCTGTCTCGGCAAGGATTTTTTTCTGACACCAAAAACAAAGGCAACAAAGGAAAATTGAGACTACATCAAACTAAAAAGTTTCTGCACAGGAAGCAAAACCATCAACAAAACAGAAAGGCAGCCTACAGAATGAGAGAAAATATCTGCAAATGATTTTTCTAATAGGGGTTTAATATCAAAAATACACAAAAACTCATACAACCCAACAGTATGTATCTAATTTAAAAATGGGCAGATGATCTCAACAGGCATTTTTCCAAAGATGACATACAGATAGACAGCAAGTACATGAAAAGGTACTCCATACACATATTAAAACAATGTTGTTTTCAAAAATCCTCAAGTAGTTAATATAGTAAAATCATAAAGTCCCAAAATAGAATGAATTTTAAATCATCAGTGTTAAGACTTCTAAAGCTATCTCAGCTCAAATAGATCAACTCACATATATTGTTCCATAGCACATGTACTTAATTTCTTATGTTACACTTTATTGCACTTGCTTCAGTAATCATTACCTAGCAAGTGTCCATTACATAGCAGTTTCAATAAATAACAATGTTAATTAATGAACTCAATATTTAAAATCTATTTACTATAAGAAAATATATTTTAACATGATCTTATGAAATAATTATGAACTAACTTGAACTATAAAAAGCATTTATTTAAAACAAGTTTACTATATTTAAATATTACTGAGTTTACAAAAAATTAAAAACTGTGTATAAGTCTGCAGCAACACACATTTATTCCAACTACTATATAAGAGGCTAAAAATATTCTTCTCATCTCTGAAGAATAGATGAGTCAATAAGATCCTTTAAAAGTGCTGGCATGAAACAGTATTCAATTACCTTTGACATTTCTATTAATCTTTGTCTATTTCTTAAATTTCACATAAAGTTAGGCAAACAATTAGCCATTTATTTATTGATTGAATAGAAAACATAGCCAACAATTACAATGAAAGATTAGCTAAATGTCTAAATATTTACTAGTTCCACATAAATTAGATTCTTCGTAAAACTGAGTTAAATACTTTAGCCTAACAATTTGCTAAATTTCCCTACTAAATACATAATGGACTATACAAATATTTTCTTATTTTCCAAGTAATTTTTTTTTTGGTTTTACATGTTATTTATTTGAATTTGTAAGTATTTTGATATTAAATATTGTACAGCATTTTCACAATACAAGCTACATGCACACCTAGTTTTATTGTTCTTCATGTTATAACCCTTCACAAATACTTTTTACAAATCGAAGGTTTGTGGCAACCCTGAATCAAGCAAGTCCATTGGTGCCATTTTTCCAACAGCATCTGCTCACTTTGTGTTTCTGTGTCACATCTTGGTAATTCTTGCAATTTCATTATTACTATGTTTGTTATGGTGATCTGTCATCAGTGATCTTTGATGTTACTATTACAACTCCCTGAAGCTCAGATGGTTAGCATTTTCCTAGCAATAAAGTATTTTTTAATTAAGGTATGTACTTTGTTTTTTTTTAGACATAATGCTATTGTACAGTTAACAGACTACATACAGTGTAGTGTAAACATAACTTTTATATGCACTGAGAAATCAAAAACCTCACATGACTTGCTTAATGTGACATCTGCTTTACCTGTGGTGGTCTGGAACAGAACCTGTAGTGTCTCTGAGGTATGCCTGAAAATAGCTTTCTACAAATTTTCTAAGTGGAGAATCAGTAACAGCAGGTTCACACACGAACAGAAAGATCTTTCCTTAAGGCAATACATATGTTCAAGATATTACATGATACTGCTGGCTATTTAGATTTGAATTTTTATTTCCCTCCCATTATGTTCACTTCTGTCACTTTACCCTTTATCACAGGGCTTCTTAAACTTTTATGTTATGTAGATCACAGCCTCTCAAAAAATTCCTAGTTCATCTACTTCTCGTTAGAGAATGCTGGGGGACTGGGGTGTGCTACCAGGAGGTGGAAACTTCCATAATTAAAAGGAAAAAAAGAGGGCAATTGTGCTTTTAAGATGATCATGTGTAGGATTTTTTTTTTTTTTTTTACAGTGGAACAGCACATACAAAGAATTCTGCACAATGGCTGAGACTTGGTAAACATACGTAAATTTTATCTTTCTTTTTTATCATGGTACTCATTTATGTTATAAACCTGTAAAAACCAAAAAATTTAAAAAATCAAGACCAAAGGACAGACCACTGATAAGGAGCACCTTCACCACTACTGACCTTCACAGAATCACTATACCAAAGCAGATTTAAATTGCTTTGGAATTTTGACAATGCCACTCAAAGTAACTGAAAGTTACCACATGAGAGATACAGGTAGAAATTAAACTCCCATCAGTTATTTTGTACTTCTTGTCAAAATTCCTAGTAAGAATGTTGGTTAGGGATTAGTTCCACAATGATCAAATGAAGAGGTGACAAGCGGTGTTTCTTCATTCAGAAAGTCTATCTGCTTCAAGCAAATATAAAACATATGTTTCAGGGTTACAGACAGGGTGACAGATGTGGGAAAAGAGAGAAATATTAACTTAAAACCAATGGTTAAAACAAGACCTCTTACACTGCGTACTTCAGTTACCTATATTCTTCATCAAAGATAAATAACAGCAAGCAGTTGCCAGGGCTGGGGGAGGGGGAGGGGGAGGTAGAGAGTTCAGTGTTTAATAGGCATGAAGTTTCAGGTTTACAAGAAAAGAGCTATGGAGGTGGGTGGTTGCATTAACAGTGTAGATGTATTTAATACCACTGAACCATACCCTTAAGATCGGTGTATTTTATGCTATGTATATTCAACCACAATTTTTAAAAAGTAATGATAAAAAGATCCTTAATATTGCATCAAGTAATACTGAGAAATATAACAAATACTTATTTCCCAAACTTCTGAGTTAACTAAAGTGGAAAAAGAGATTCAGAGGTATGTTACAACAGGTAAACAGCAACTAGTGAGACACGGCACGCTGCAATTTCAGAGCTTCATCTCTTTCCACGCTCGTTTAACCCAAACTGAATTTGACTCAACTGAACTGAAGTAGTCTAATGGTTTATGAGTCAAAAACCTTATGAGATAGGCACAAGTACTATCACCTCCTTTTTCAGATGGGGACACTGAGACCAAGGATGAGAAGTTTAAACAATTTGCCCCAAGTCACTTTGCTAGTAAAAGACAGAGGCAAGAGTCAGACCCAAAGCACCTGGCCTTAAACTCAGGTTGCTATGCTATCCCTCTAAGAGAATTACAAAATCTAATCATCCTGTAAAAAAAACTCAATGTTAAATCCAAGTTAAGGTTTCAAACAGTGAAAAGTTTACGTCTGAGTTTTCTCCTTAACTTTTTTCCAGATACATCTTCTTTGCTTAAGTGTTGTTCTCTACTAGGAGAATTTGACTGAAGAATGGTAAAGGTAGGTAAACAAAAGCTGACAGCAGGGGTTTCGGGCTTTAACCAGTAGTAGGTCAGCATTTGATACTTTATTACAAATGTTAAAATCCTTAATCAGCTTCAATTAGTGTCTTCATTTAGGTATGCTAAAAGGGTACACATGTTTTTATTGTACACTACCTAAATAGCACTCAAAGGAAAAAGGAGGTACTGCTACAAAATGAGAGTTGAAATAAACACGTCAATTCATGGAAACACACAAGATGACATCGACTCAAAGTACCAACATAAAGATATCCTAGGAATACTTCCTATGAACTAAGGAGATAATTTCAACATTTTAATTGATTTTTCTTTGTAAAGGTGGGAGCAGTTACATGTATGTTTATTGAAACAATTTGCAGCAGGTAACTGCAAAAAATAAACTGCTCTATTCACATAATGTAAAAGAGATTCGGTTTTCATATGAACATCTCTGGGGAGAATGTACCACATAAACGATAGAAATCCTTTGTGAACCATATATGGAATTAAGCAAGAAAAATATTTTATTGATTCTGTCATTATCGCATCCCACGTTTTCTGATTCTCTAACCTGGTCATCTTATACAGAAGAGTCCATCAAAATAAAAACCAAAACCAAAGACAAGGAAAATAACATGCATGTACAAAATTAGTATTTTATTTCCTGCTGGTACAAGTTAGAATTCAGAAAAGTCACAAAGGTGACCTAGCTTACCAGAAAGCACTCAAACTTTTAAAGTACAACCAAGACTCTCTCCCTGATAACCTCAAACCATTAATTAGAGTCAATGACCCCAAAATCTGAGGTTATGCATCCCATAATTACAAAGCTACAACTACTACATTTCTTGTTTAAAAGAAAATAAGTAAACATTTTACTTTCTGCCTTTAAACAAAGAGACTAAATCATTTTTAAGCAGCCTCTTGCCTCCACAGGACACCGCTTACTGTAGGGTGCAGAACACCGGGGTGAGGCAGACCAGAGGCCCCAGAACCTAACCCTCAGGGAGTCCAGTGGGCCTCTAAAAATCTGACCCAAGCAGGCACCTCCAACCTTCAGGCACCCATTCCTTAACAACGTACCTGCTTGAGCTCACAGACACATGGGACCCAGGGTACTATGTACACACCCCATAGGCACACACGGGGCACCATGGACACGCAGTATGGAACACCGCATCACGTGCCCACACCAGGCACTATAGACAACCAGGTACCACGCGCACATCAAGCATCATACCACTACCATATACAGCTCCAAGCACCAAAAACACACCAGGTATCATGCATGCTCCCACGGTAGCTAACACGAGGAACTATGGTCACACCAGGCGCACACTGGGCACCACGGACACACAGCATCGAACATCATCCACACACCGGGCACCATGCCCACACGGTATATAATAACCCTGAGCACCAGGGACACACGGGCTATCACGCCCCCATCGTTCATAACATGGGGCACCACCGACACACCATGAGCGCCTCCACAGCTGGGCCAGAAAGGCGTAAGGGGGCAGTCCACGCGGAAGTTGGGGTCCCTGGCCGGCCTACTGGGCCCCAACTTAACAGCTCCGACGAGACCGGTGGCTGACACGCAGGCGGTCCTGGGGGTCTGGGAGGACCCGCCAAGGAGGCAAAGGCCTCGCTGCCGCCCGGCCCCGGGGACCGAGCCTCGCCTGGGCTCTTGGGGACCGCCCTGCCCGGCCGCGGTCATCGCCCCCAACAACGAGATGCCACTGCAGACGCCCCCACAACCCGGACACTCACACGGCCGCGCTCCGGCGGACCCCGACCCCGACCGCGGGCCCCGAGGCCTGGCCGCGCGTGGAGGGCCGGCCCGGCGGGCGGCGCTCACGCGACTCCGCGGCTTCACAGCCCGAGCAGGCCCCGCGCGGTCCTCCCCCTGCGAGGCCTCCTCCGCCTGCGGGGCCTCCCTTCACGGGCCGGCCAAAGGCGGGGGGCGCAGCGGGACCCCCGAGCCCCGCAGGCCCCGGCCCGCCGCAAACAAAGCTCCGCCGGCCACTGGGCGCCGTTCGCAGGAAAGCGAGCCGCGGTCACGCCCGCGGCCCGAGGGGCTGCAGCCGGGCCCGGGCGCCACAAAGCGGCGGCGCCCACGCCTCGGACGCCCGCGCCCGCGCCCCCGCCCCGCCACCGCGGCCGAGCTTCTCCCACCATTATGCTCCGGTCTTCTTCGCCGTCGCCGCCGCCGCCGCCGCGCCCGGCCCTCCCCCTCCGCGCCCGGCCCGCCGCCCGCGCCGCCTCCTTCCCGCCGCCGCCGCCGCCTCCTCCGGACCTGGGCCGGCGGGGCGCGGGGGGGCTGCCGTCTCCCGGCCTCCCCGCCGCCCGCCCCGGCTGCCCGGCCTCCCCGCCTCCGGTTACGCGGGCCGGGCCTCCTCCCCGCCGCCCGCCCCGGCACCCCGGCCTCCCCGCCTCCGGCTCCGCGGGCCAGGCCTCCTCCCTGCCACCCGCCCCGGCTCGGCGCCTCAGGGGCGCCATGTTTACAAGCCTCCACCACAGAAACTCGCGAGCGCCGGCCGAGAGAAGCGCGGTAGCCCCGCCGCCGCACTTACGGGGTCTCCTCGCCGAGCGGCGGGCCGGGGCCGGGGCCAGGGGCGGAGTTGGGGCGCCGCCACCGGGAAAGTTTGCGTCCTGCGAGGCCGCGGCGCCGCTCACATGCCGGGCTGCGCGGGTCGGCCGCTCGCCGACCCGGCCTCCTCGCCGCCCGCCGCCCCCGGGCTTTATTGTGTGGCCCTCCGGGCCCGCCGCGCTGCGGGCTCGGGCCCGGGCTTGGCGCGGGCTCCCTCCCGGCCCGGCCCGCCGTGCACGCCCACACCCACCTTCCCTCCGTTCTGTGCTCCGCGCCTCTCCCCAAATTTGAGCATATTCTCACATATCCACACATGCACTTCATATCAACACACACGTGAAGGCTACGTACGTGCGGGCACGCGGGAGCCGGGAGCCGAGCGCACAAAGATCCGGCGCCCGCAGCATCGTCCGCTCGGACCCGCGGCTGCGGGCGCTGCCCGGCCGACGCCTGCCGCCGCGCGCGGTGCGCCTGCCGAGAGTCACCGCCGGATGGCCAAGTCTTGGACAGGCGTTAGGTTGTAAATAAGCAAAATCGGGGAAATGGTGTTAGTACCTTATTAATTCTGTCTTCAGAAAGCATTGAGGGAACATGAATTCCTCAGTCCATACACAACAAATAGGACTTCAGAAAGAACGGACCACCCACTATCGTTTTGGCAAAAACGCTACCAATTTGTGTAAGGCGAAGGGAGTTATCTTTTTTAGTTTATAATTCGAAATCTAACCAGAGAAGATCTCAATATGTGGTTTAGGAACGTCTCAGAGATGAACATACTTCTCTATACATTTCACGTGTATTCCCTAATGACCTTTCTCCACTGAGAGTTTGGAAGGAAGACCCACCAGCCAAAATTTGTTACCCTAATTTTCATTGGACACGTATACCTGAAAATCAGTGCGAAGACACTTGTCCAAGAAATTTTGGGATTCTAATCCAATTCATCAATCTTTCATAACTATTCTCTAAGACTAAGTTAGAATTTAGGAATGGGTGGTACTTGAATTGGAGTCTACGATTTACACCGGTCAAAGAAAGTCTTTCACGGCCCTGGTTCAGATACATCCTAGAGAGGTTTTGGTTATCTCAAGAGACATCACAAAATAATTTTAACTCATGTTAATTTTGTGGTTAAATATATGCCATTGAAATCCAGCAAAGGGGTTAAAGGGTGTC
Source organism: Camelus bactrianus (assembly GCF_048773025.1). Classification (NCBI taxonomy): domain Eukaryota; kingdom Metazoa; phylum Chordata; class Mammalia; order Artiodactyla; family Camelidae; genus Camelus; species Camelus bactrianus. Next base: position 31,716,676 of record NC_133573.1, read on the forward strand.
AGAAAAAATCCAGCCATGCCTGGTTTAAATGCTGAACCAGGAATTCTAATAATGAATCATCTTTTTTAAAGTCATCTATAAAAAAGAAGATTGCATGATTGTATATATTTCACGGAGACCACTCAAGCAAAACATCATATAGGTATAAAAAGAAACATCTTAGGAAAGAAGTGACTGCATAACTACACTTTTCTCCAATTAAATGTTTTAGGCATCGCTTTAATTTTTGTACCCAGAAACCCTCTCTCATTCTACCTGGGATTTGCCTGGAATTTAACCTTTGGCTCTATTTTCCCTTCAGAACAGTTTTATTTACCTCGTTTTCCCCTCAGCAGAGTGAATATGGGGCAGGGAAGGTATGGTCTGGTGCCCAGTAATTTGGGATTGGGAGCTGAGGGGAGATTCAGAAGACCCAGAAGTTTATTTCCATACAACTTAGATTATACCATGAATTATTCTGCCAAACTGTAGAGAGAGGGCAAGGAACTGAGGTGCCAAGGAAAGAGGGAGAAGGAAGAGCGGTGGGCAGTGAGGATTGGTTTGCACCCACTTGGCCATGTTTCAGAGGTTTAGCACCACCCAAAGAAGAACCCACACAGCATCCCTAATTCTTCCCTAACCCCAGCCAACACTGGACACTTAATTCCTGATTGGACCAGCATATTACATATTCCAGATCCTGCTTTAAAAATACTATGTAAATAGAGAAGGCATGGATTATTCAACAAATCAGCGTCAAATTTTTGTCTCTCAAAAAAAAAAAATCATATTCTTACCTTACACTCCACACTTTAAAATAATCCAAATGACTTAAATAATGCAATTTTAGAAACTGAAAATCATTTGTCTAAAGGTTGAAGAAAATATAGGTGAATATTTGTTAAGATTAGGATGGGGGAAGATATCCTAAGCTCTAAAGCAATAATTTGTATCAGAAAATAAAAAAGTGATAAATTCAACTGTATAAAAACTCATAAATCCTATATGTCAAAAACAAATATAGACCTATTTCAAAATATGCCCATTGGGGTTATAACTTTTACACTTTATTGCACAGTTTCTTCAAATCCGCCTTTTCCCACTTCTTACATAATGAGGACCAATTCAGACTGTTTTAGGACTGGCTTAGAGAGGGCCACTTCACAGATGCATACAGTTTAGGGTCTCCTGCTAAATTCCCATCTCAGAGTGTTCCTGGTTCACTAGTATGTAGCAATAATAAGCTCATGGGTGTGCTCCTGAAAGGCTTTGCTTTTATTTGTTGCATTTGCTGTTAGTTAGGTTTTATCTTTCTGTTTTGCATTAAGGGTTGAATTACACAAACATTGAGTACTGTTTGTATGCTCTGTTTGAAAACCTACAGAATACCTATGAAAAACCTTCAGGGATGCAGATGAACAATGCATTATACAGACATCAGTGAATAGAAATTGTTATGTTGTGTTATCATAACTAATGTGAACTAGTGAAGTAAAATAGGTCCATTTCAATGACATTTGGTGTTTTTCATTTACGGGGACTCAGGAATATACATCACTTTTCTAATTTAAAGTGATAGTGACTGCATTTTCAACTTACAAGAATGGTTTTTCAATAACAAATTACCCTTATAAGGTGATGAAGACTGTACAAGTGAAATTAAAAGGCAAACAAGCTGGGGGAACTTATATTATATTTGTATAATATATATACATGACATAAGAACTAGGGTAACAGTCTTCAAATATAAAAGGCTACATCACATCAGTAACATAAATACTACAGACACCACCAAAAAAGGGAACAAACCATGGATAATTTACAAAGGAAGAGATTAAATTACTCATGAATATTGACAAATGTTCAAATTCCCTAGTAATAAAATGACAAAATAACACAACACTGCTTTTTTCGGAGGGCAGAATTCTTCTTCAGTGACACTGCTATTGAGGGTCAGCGAGATGGTCACTTTCATACACTACTGATAGGAAATTGAACTGGTACGAATGCTCTTGAAACTTCAGAGTCTTAAAACCATTTGTATCTTGCAGCCCAGACATCCACATTGCAAAACCTCTCCTAAGGATATCATCTGAAAGACGGGCAAAAATGTATGCACAGACTGTTCCTCCCAGCTTAGAAACCTTCAGTGGTTTTCTCCTGCATCTTGTATCATATCAAACCCTGATCTTTGGTTTACAAGGCCCCTGCCTACCTTCTAACTCTAACTTCATCACACATCTCGCTCCTGCCTCACTGGCCTTTGTCCATCTCAGGATGGCGCAAGTTCTGTTGCCTCCTGGAACGTTCTCCCCCACTGCCCTGGGGGTAATCCTGCTCACTCTTCAGGTGTCTGTTCAGTTGTCACTTCTTCCAAAAGGACCGTCCTGAGCCCCAATCTAAATTGTCCCTCGCTATTTTCCTCCATAAAACAAGGTTATTTGTAATGATGTATTTACCTTAGTGTTTACAGACTAACAAGAGGATTTGTTCTCCATAGCACACCCAGACACCCGATAAATATGGTTAAATGGGAAAATGCCACAAACAAATTGGTAGTGTCATAGCACTTGTGAGGATCTATCAAGATATATGTACTTTGCTTTTAAGTAGCATAATACCAGTGTCTCTCTCACTCAAGTATTGTAGTCCTTCTCAATGCATATTAATCAAAATTACATGTCATTTAGATCATGTTATACTTAGGTTAATAACTCAAGGCTTTGGGGTAAAGGATCTTGTAAATGCAGGTCTCTCGAGCCCCAGGGAGAGCCGAGTGACGTCCTCTCTGGCCATGTATGCCCGAGTGCGTGTGAGTGTTTGTGTGAAACAGAAGATGTATACATACCTGAGGTGATGTTTCTGAAGCAGATTAATACGCTTTTCTCTTTGCATTTCCACGCACAAGATCCCTACTTAGCCCAAAGCATCCACGTACCATGGAGGGCATTAGGATTGGCGCAGCAAGAATTTATATGGAAAATTGATGTCAAGTGGCTGACACCCCAAACAAGACGTGCGAATCTGCAGCAGGACGAAGGGCTGCAAGCAAGGCTTTGTTAAGGGATAGCACAACTCTCTAAATCACTTTTTCTCCTTCTTTAACATTTTTAGAAACAAGTCTCATAGCAGACCTGAACTCCACCATCCAGGGTCAGGGCCGGGATGAAACTGGGGGAGGGAGGAGGCAGGAAGTTGGTAGTGAGGTGTATAACTGTTCAGGATTAGGCGTTTTTTTCCCAAGTATTTTGAAGTCAAAAATATTTGTCACTCAGAATTATTTGATGAATTAATGAATGAAATATATCACATTGTTTTTGTAATATCAATAAAATTAAGTGAAAATAAGATAAAAATCCAGCATTAGAAACTGTTAATTGGAAAGGAATATAAAAACATGTATGCTAATGAGTTCCATTTTCTTAAATGACGGAAATACTGTGGAAGAAAATGTTAACAATGTATATTTCGTTGGGTTACAAATATCTTCTTTTTTAAAAAAATTTTTTTTCATAATTAGGAAAAACCTTACTAATAATAGTAACCTAAAAGAGTGCTTGTTCTGCGTGTATTGAACAACACTGTGTCTTCCTTACTTGAAATAATATATACTTTTCAGAAGTCTAACTGTAAAATTAAGTTGCATAAAATCTTGTTTTGCATTGATTTCTTTAGTTAGCGTATAGAGAGATTTTTGTGGCTACAATCTAGCCATAGCTCACATCCCAAAATTTATATAAAAACCCCCAAAATATAACTATCAGACAATTGAAGCTAATAAAAACGAATGTTAAAATGTGTGGGTAGTTATCACAGAAGCAGATCACCTTAAGAAAATGTGTTATCAATGAGACTAAATCCTAACTTATATAAAATGAGTATAAGTAATTATTACTGCACACTCTTTATATTGTCACAATCACAAGGCATGGAAGCCTACCTGGATACTCACTGTAGAAAGCAGACAAAGAGCAGTGGAGAGGTGTCCTCAGAGACAGCACCTCTGAGATCTCTGAGAAACCCCAGGGCCCAGTAGCACCCATTTTGAAAAACACCAATCCAAAAAAGGAGAGTCAAGGAGTGAAGATTAGTCTGTGTTCAATAGGATAAAACATAGGTTTGCAGTGTGAGATATTACCACAAGCAATCAGTTGCTAGTAGTGAAGTGTGAACTGTTGCAAATGACTATATATGAGTGTAAACTGAAGGTTATTCCTGGTTAATCCATTTGCCTTTAGAGATGCTTCCTGATGGGAGAGAAAGGTATGGAATGAGAACTCGCATCCATGGGAATGTGTGGCCTAGGTGAGTGTCATCTCTTGCATGTGCTACAGCACCCCCCCCCCCGGCACCCCCTAAGCACACACAAAAAGAGGGTAAGAACCATTAATGAATAAAAGAAGAAAAGTGAGGCTGGTGGCCTTGGAGCTGAGTGGCAGTATCTCAGGGGTCAATAAAGTGTTTTCTAAGACTGAACTTTGCTTTTACAGACTTCCTTTGATTTCATTCCATACCTTTCTGACTTCTGATTGGATTTTTCCATAGTCTTTTGTATTACATATTGATATTTTGGATATGAATATAGTTTCTACCTTCTCTAAAGGTAAATTAGCATTCTGGTATAAAGTACTATAAAATGAGTTTAGTTAGTGTTGCCTAATTGCTTGAATTCTGGATGAATAAAAATCACATTTTTGAAACTAGAAAGTTGTGGCCCAAACCTTGGAATGGCAACTGCCACCCCCTGAAGTCACCATCCTCTGGGCTCGGCCTGAAGCAGGCACTGTGCGTATTTTAACTTGAGAAGCTTCCAGTATAAAATAAGAGCTCCGTTTCTATGGAAAGCACAGTTCCCCACCAAATGAGTGGCTGCTTGGGACAGCGCAGGTCGCGCCTTCCACTCCCAGCCCTGGGTCTGAGCGCCAGGCTCAGGCATTCCGTCAGGGGTCCCTGCATGTGGCTCCTGAAACTCCTCTCCTGTCCGTGAAGGTGGAGCACCTGCTCACAGTGGGTCCTTCCACAAGCTGGCTAACACGCTTCAGGACATTCAAAGGAAAGCAGGGTCCTGTCTTTCTCCGGCAGCTCATCACACAAGATGAAAGAGTGTTTGTCTATGTGTGTTTCCTTTTTCTCTCCAAAGCTGGAATCCTAGACCTTTGTCTCTCTTCTCTAGCATGACATAACAGGAAGAGCATGGGCCCTGTTATCTCAGCACCTGAGTTCAAATTCCAACTCATCGTGAAAGTCTGAGGAAGGGGTTTCACCCTCTGAGGCTCAATTTCCCTGTCTGTCAGAAGCATGGGTTTTTGACCTCAGATTGCTTGGATTGGAATCCTGGCTCTAGCGTTTTCTAGCTGTTGGCCTTGGGCACGTTATTTACCAATTTATGTCTCATTTTCTTCATGTGTAAAATAGGGATGATACTATTATCCTATTTCTTAGAGTCATTGTGAGGACTGAATGAGAAAACGCATGTATAGTTCTCCTAATAGTGCCTGAGTGGAATAACTGCTTCATAATTTATAGACACTGTTGTTATTGTCGTCCATAAAGTGGGGAAAATTATACCCACTTCACAGGGTGAAGACTGATATTAAGTGAGCTGAAAAATGTAAAACGTGCTCCCTTTCGCCATGACCCCAGGGCTGGGCACAGAGGACAATAAAAGCGAGGAAACCCGAGTACCAAAGGGCATCAGCAGGGTAAATGACAGATGCCGCCCCACTTCCACCCTCGGCCTCACCGGCCCTGCAGGTCTACCGACCAAGCCCCAGAAGGGGTCCTGTGTTTCTGATCTCCCAAGTCCACCCTAACAGCCATACAGAAGCAGAAGGTTAAATCCGGCCTGCATAGACCCCAGCAGCCACTTTCCTTAGCGTTTCCTCCATCTAGTTACAGAGGGCCGGCTGCAACTTCTCCAGGCCTCAGTTTTCTCCTTTGTACATGAAGGTGGTTTACTCGCTGCCTTTTCGGGTTTTCATTGGCAAGAAGGTTCTGGCTCTGGGATCTCCAGTGCCACCCTCGCGTCTGTTCCTGGAAGTCCTGCTGTCTCTGCTGTTCTGAGGACCCCCAGGAAACCTTGTTTATCAGACACTCTTTCTGTTCGTGCACCCTTATTCTCGTCACCCCTGGTTTTCCTTCTTTTTTCCTCCATTCTGGTTGGTTTATTTTGGGGGGGGGGTGTAAAATGATGCTTGGCCTCTGCACAGACACCATTAGATCTGTGGGCTCTGGGTGGAAGCCTCTCTCCTCCTTCTTCATCTACACACAGAAAACACCCAAAACACACACCTACACCCTTAAGTACCTCCTCCAGTCTCTCTTCAGGGATTCCTTCCCAATATCATCTCACTTTTTAGGGAGGACAGAATTTAGTCCCATTCTATACCATCATCTTATGAAGAATTGTGTAGTGAGTTTATGCTAAAATAGGATCGCCTGCACGTACCTGTTATCACTGAGGGTTACACACTCGGTAATAGCAGATGAACACATTTGATCACATGGAACTATGAACAGAAGGTCCTTTCAGTGCATTTTACAGAAATTCCTTTTGCTCATTGCTGCCTGACAAGGGAGAACCTGTGGGAAATATTCATTTTCTTTAAAATCCAGTAATGCGAGGTATATAGTATTTAAGATTTTCTTAATTTTTTTTTCACTCTATCACTTCAGCTTCATGATAGTTGTGATTGGATAGTTCCATTGCTTCCCACACAAACTCATATTTAAGAAAATGTCAGAGTATTTTCTATTGGTGACCTTAGAATTATATCTTGTTCTGAAGACTCCTCCTTTTTTTTAAATTTAGAGAAACTTTCTTTCAGATTTGGATAACTGACACAATATTAAAAGTGATGTTATCTTTATGCATGTTTCAGGTTTACAACAGAGTTGAGAGAAATTTTTTTTAACTTTTTTTATTGAGTTATAGTCATTTTACAATGTTGTGTCAAAAGAGAGAAAATTTTAAAAGCCTTAGGGGACAGGAACACTAGAGACAACAATTCTAAAGAAATAGTTCACGAGAAAATTGTTTTCTAGGAGTAGTGAAATATAAAATGTTCTTCTGTGTTCTTCTCTCTAGTATTTGAAGGAAAATATCTCCCTGAATTGCCCAGTGATGAATCCTGTAAAGAACTGAAGAAAATGTCTATTTTCAGTCTCGCATGGGGAATGTGTAGGAAGTAAAAATCTAGGGGAATAGTAACACGAAAAGTAAATAATTGTAGTGCTAAATTAAACTTTCTTAAAAATTATTACAGTCCAAAAATATTTCCTGAATCAGTTGGCCATTGCCTCTACACCTGCAGTTTGATGGTCTCTTTTGCGCGTATGTAGTATTTAGATACATTTGGAGAAAAGCTTCAGAGAGCACTATGTACTTCCTTTTTCTCTTTTTATTTAACTGCAGACACAGAATTTCAAGCACAGGAAGTTCTGCTTCCTCGACAGCATCGTGCAGAAACTAACATGTCTCCTTCTGTTTCTGCTCAGAGTCAGTCCAACAGGCCCCTCTCGCAGCTGAAACTTTTTCTGCCTCCCTCTTCGCTGGGGAAGCGCTGTGTTAACTTTCACACACGTCACTTGAGTTGAAGTGTCCTTTCTTCGTACTGGTTTCTCTTTTTCTTATTGCTATTTCAAAAACTCCTCCAGAATATGAGGAAAGAAAGTGAAACTCAGCACAGTTTTGGTTTTTTATTAGTAATTAGCTTGTAAAGGATAGTTGCTGAAAGAGAAGCTGATTGAATGTACAGATAAGAACAAGATTTAGGGATAACTATAGAGTTTCTTATATAGTTGCTAATGTACTGAATGCTAATTATAATACTCTTTTGTGTATGCCTCCAATCTAGATAAGTCTATCACTGAAATAAAAAGTTGCTGTCTGTTTTACACGCATACATATGTATTTCTAGTTGATATTTAACCAAGAGTTTCTATTAGAGGTGCTTAGTTGTTACGTGTTAAACACATTTTGGAATCCTTTATGTAAATGGCATATTATGTCAGCAAGTTCTCACCCACACACAGACATACATACACACAATAGCAGCATGTCTAAATAAATTGTGATTTATTCATAGATACGATTTATGTAACCATTAAAGAAGCTCTTGATAAAGATTATTTTTCTAAGTTATGTGAAAAGGTATGATATTTATTAGAGAAAATGATCACAACCATATAAAATACATATTAATAGAAAAAAGACAAGGAAATATGATAAAATACTAAATATATTGATCTCTGCAAGTAAAATTATGTGTAGTTTACTTTTTTTTTATATTTTTATTTTCTTGATCCTGTTTTCATTTCACAATTATAAAAATTTATTTTAAAAGTTGCTCTGAAAATAAAATATTTTTCTAAGTGAAAGGAATTGAATACTGACACTTTTATATTGTTCAACCTAATAGTATTGGTTTTCAGATTCCCTGAGTGGGATATTTTAACAAAGTTTCAAAATTAAGGTACCAAACAAAGCAACGCATCATACTTAAACATTAATATACCAGACACAGTGAAATGCAATTTTTGGCCTTGCTTAAATTAATTAAAAACACAACATAAGTGACTTTTTTTTTTTTTTTTTTTTGAGTCCTTCTTTTTCTCCTGTGCAACACAAGCACTCAGCAGGGATTTCTAGTTTTTTGGCTTGTTGTAAATGAGAGCATGAGGAAGGGGGTCGTCAGTGTTTAATCTCTCTTACTTTGAGAAGCATCATTCCCAAGGTGCTTTGGCACTCATGTAAAAAGGCACACAAGTGCCTCATATGACACAGGAGCCACGTTTCCACTAAATTAAACAAAATGGCAGAGGCGTGGGGCAGGTTCCAGCTGCCCTAACCATGGCATTTTCCTTTCTGGATTTCTGATTTAAGTTCTTAATATATCTGGTAGCTTCCTCCTACATCTCAGTAAAACCAAAAAATATATAAAATGTATGTGCCTCATAACAGAAGTGCAGAGAAATACCCATCTTACACTTAAGGACTCTAACCTGACAGACAGTGACTATGGTAGAAGGATCTCATAAACCTTAGAGGTTCATTTCAGTGTTAAGTTGACCTAAAAATGGTAACAGTGGTGTTGAAGAAATTAATCAGTGTCGAGGGTAGAATGCTGACTATTTATTCTATGTTTATGCAAGCATCACAGAGAGATGCCAGAAATGTGCTCACACATGCTTTCCTGGGTTTCCACCACAGGTAGTGGCAGTGGACTAGGAGAAACATGTGATGAAGGACTTTTTCTAGTGTCCTATTACTTCTGATATCCTGCCTTAGAGACTGTATTCTGAACCCAACATTACATTTAAGTATTGTTAAATAAAACAAAAAATGTAAGTTTCAGTTTATTATTGGAATCAGTTAAGTTAATAAGGGAATCCCTGTCCAGTTTTTAGGTTTTACTTTCATACTGACTTACTTGTTCACTTCTTTGCAGGCACATTCCAAATCAGCAATGCGTCGTCTTTCAACAAGTGACATAGTGGAATTTCCTTGCCTCCAGATACTGTTGCAGATAGGGGAAAAAACGTGTTTTCAATTTATTCATTTTAATTTATTCTTCTACCAGTGGTTGAAGTAGAGTCTTAAATCAGCAAACTTGCTTGTATTTCTATTTTTTCTGTTTGCTGGTTTTTTTAAAATTTTTTTTTTTTTGAGTAGTGTCTGTCATGGTCTTTGGGACAGCGATGGCCACAATTCAGCACAGCTCAGTTATAGAACATCCAGGGGAACAACTTGAAACCATTGTCTTTTTGTTAATGGAGGGAACTGGAAAAGTGATTTTGGGTAGAAACTAAGTAGGACTTCAGTTAATACAAATTTATGTTAAGCAGATGCAGTTCATGAATAAAACTGCTTTATGCAATGAATACATGGGAAAGAGATTCTGTACAATATTGTGCCTTTTAAATTCTTAACTACCTATATTTATCAGTTCAGCAATTTCTACCACGTCACATGTCAGCCTACAAAGTATGCTATGGTTTGGTGAGAGACTAATGAGAAAGCAGAAAGGTGTTCTAGAATTTAGTTAGATTTTGGAAGTTTACAAAAGATATTGAAATTTCTAAAAGTTAAATTGTTTAGAATGTGTGTTTTTAATGTATAATTTCATAAAAACAAGCTTGAAATTTAATAGACAAGTTACTTTTTTGATCTCATTCCCTTTGTTGGCAGTTTTCATTTAGAACAAGATCCTGTATGGGGGGGGCATGGTTTGTGAAGGGCTTGTCTAAGTGGGGGTGGGCAGAGACGGTGTGTGCTTGTCCCAGGTGGTTTACTGGGTCAGAGGAGACGTGCACATGAGTCCATGCTGTGCCCGGTGCCCAGCGATGACCAGTGTCTATCTGGACCCCACTTCTCGGGAGGCTTGCTCAGAGTGCCCTTGGCATCAGGTTTCCTTCACCTCGATCTGAGGAAGTACACAAAGTGCTATTAAAACCTAAGCAACAAAATTATATAGAATTCTATGCGGCTTCCTTTGTGTAAAATGAGAGGAGAGAAATATTTTTTCTTTAAACTATCTTCCTGTTCATCTTTTCTTTAATGTAACTAAGACAGCTGACACACATAATCCCAGTTTTATAGAACATCACACCTAACAGAAGTCCTCATAATTATGCTATTGATGTGAAAACTACAGAATATGACCAGGAGTGAGACGGATATCTGGTTCCACACTCACTACTGTTCCCTCTGCATTTGGCCACTGAAGGTCTGGGTTCTATGGAACAACCACCCTGCTCTCAACCCTTCCTTCAGACCCCACTTCCCAGGTGAGAAAGACTGAGCAGCACATTCCTATGGCCAAAAGGAGAGCCCCCTGACAAGAGAGATGTGACCCCAGCTCACAGCAGGGAGGGCCTTCGCCCTCGTGTCAGCAGTCTTGTCCTCACCTAGTTCTGAAGAGACCTCACAACATGAAACCCATGTTCAGGTATGAGATGCATGTCTCTTAATTTTCACCAAGGCAATTTATTGGTAATTTAAAAACTAAGTATCAAAGTTTCACATCTATATAACACTTTCAGAGGAAGTATTTTAAAAAGTACTTTAGAAATAGTACAATCCCTATTTTACATGATCACTAAAGTCAGTGAAATATTTTAGTGCTCGTTTCCTTCCCTGGGGAATGCAGAATTTCATTTTCCACAGAAAAAGAATAGTATTTGGTCCTAGGACTTCTAAAAAATGGTGTTAGCGGACATCATTACAAAATATTTAAATCCAATGTGTGCAAATACATAGTTCTACAAGTTTAAAAATAAAACAAGCTTTTTCTATAACATAATAATTCTAATCACTGAACTTAGATTACTGAGAAACAAGTTAGAATAGTGTGTCTGATGAAGCATCAAAGCTAATATAAGGCTTATGCAGTATTTTTTTTTACTAATTTCAGAAAGGTGAACACTTTTCCCATCCAGCACACAAAACCCTGTTTCAATTGAGGAACATTTCACGTATGTCATTTTCACAGAGTAAAAGTGCTGGTGCCAAAAACCCCACTCGTTATGAAATAAACATTTTTGTTTTATTCCAGGGAATATTTTCCAACATTCAGACAATGTAATAACATGAAAAAGAAATAAATTCCCACATTTGAACTGCTTCTATTCTGATGAAGAGGTTTCTCTTACTCCTCAGTCATTAGAGACCGAGTAAGTAGCTGCCTTTAGAGCTGACTCATGAGTGTCAGTCACCTACTCACTCCATCACCCTAATCAGAAGTTTCCCTTCACTCATTTTGTATGACTGTGATACGTTACAATCCTTTTACCCGAGTATGTGGCTTAGATCCTTGTAGGGCCAGTGAGCTCGTCCTCCCAGACCCTGCGCAGGGAGGCGAAGATTACCTCGGGCTCTTGAATCTTGTGGTCATGTCACACAAGGTGCAATGTTTACCAAGGAGAATTGGAAAGCTTTTCTCTACTAAGATATATTCCTGTTAAACAACGTGTTTTAGAAGGAAATAAATGTATTTATCTTGTATATTGACAAAATTAGTGTAAAGTTAAATTTCAAGTTCTTCATTTGAAAGCAATCACTGTTAAAGCAGTGTGTAACAGATCTGCTTAACCCTGAACATGAACTCGATGGATTCACCAAAAACTGAAGAAACGAAATTCTTCAACTACTGATAGTGCGTTAAGAGCTTCATCTCTCAGAAGGCCCTCTCTCCACATAGTGTAAAGAATTCCCTCTTTTGGGTCCCTGTGGGCCTTGGTCACACGTTAAACAAACCTCCTTGTATACTCAGCCTGCATTTTTGTGCCTGGCTGGAGGGAATAATGGCCCTGCGGTCCCTGCAGCCTGCTGTGTGGTTGCTGGGAGAGTGGATTAACTATGCCTGCTTTGGTTTTGAGTGAATATACCCCCTGGCAAGCCATGCAGCGAAAATAGTTTCTTAGGTGGCGCATTTATGGAACTGGTGGCTCACCCTTACAAACACCCTATATTCCTATGGAGTTAAGTTCCTTTATCAAAAATGAACAGATCTGGGAGCAGCACTCATAGAATAAGCCTGTCTTTCTTGCTTCATTTCCTCCTTCTATCTTTTGAAAGAAGAGAAGCACGTCCACAAGCCTTCATGCTGTTCCATTCCTGTCACATCTCCAGGAAAATCAGACCAACTAGTGTACGTGAGCAGTCTCCATCAGGTGGTTAAGGATCACTGAGACCAGCTGACTCTGAATTTTGTGCTCAGTGTCTTACTCACAGAAAGTATTTGCCTGAAGCCTCTTCACCCAGCTGGTTGCCTTTAGTAGAAATGAGTATATTCTGTGAACAATCTGGGGCCAGTCAGGGAAATGGGCAGGGAAGGGTGTGTGGCTATGCCAGGACCCTGGAGTGGGAGATTTCAGTGTCAGAGGTCCTGAGAACCTGGTGCAGGAATCAGCCCCACTCAGGCCAGGTTGGAAGAACCCAGGAAGTGGGGAATGAATTTCTAGCTGGGTCTGTAATACTTACAGCAGTTATGAGGGTGGCCTTTTCAGACTGAGATTTGTGTAAAGGTCTGTAACCACGTCATGGAAGAAGAAACCAATTTTGAATTAAATCTCAAGACAATACACTTCTGCCAGATTAGATAGAGGGAGGAGTCAGAAATCACCGAGGGAAAAAAAAAAAAAAAAAAAAAAGAAATCACCGAGGAAAATTAGTAGCTGGCGTAGTTAAAATGCCCATACTACCAATTCTAGTAAAGAATTACCTTAATCATCTTCCCCTGCTTCCATATGCGGATTTTCACAGAGATATTGGGGGTGGGGTGAATTTCTTTTTTAAGCTAAAGGGAGTGTATGTTCAATTCAATACGCACCACACTGATTATATCAATATAAAGTAGAAAGTTAATTCTATATTTATGTATAAGGAACTATGCCAATTTCCAGAGGGAATTAAAAGGATTACATCTTCTTTTTTTATTATTATTTTTTGGTTAAGGTAGAAGGGATTAGAAATGTGATTTCATATTTATTTCCGTTTTTGTTTTTCATCCAGAAATTTTTTTTTAAAATTTCATTCTTGCTGTATGGGCCTGGTTATTCTCAACTTCCCTCCAGGTTCACATAGTTGATTTCTGTTTTTTTCACTTTGTTACTTTGTTCTCACTTCTTCTTAAAGCCAGTCAGCAACTGTGACTCTGCAATTTTCACCTGGCTGTTGAATCTTTCTAGAGGTGAAGTGATGTAGGCTAGAGCATTTATCAATAACTCTGTAGACTTTCACTTAAGTTTGCCTTCTCTGAACAGTTTCATTCACATTTAAACACATACACAAACACAAGCACTTTATGGGTATTTTCCATTTAGGTACACTGACTTGAGTACTTTTTTAATTGAAGGAGTACTTTTGTAATGAAAACACACACCCCTAGTTTATCTAGCAGTGGCAGGAGAAGAAACGTAATCTTCTGGCCCAGGTACAAATTCTTCTTCATAAAATCATTAAAGATTCAATATCAATTCCTCTGAAGTAGGTGGGTTTTTTTCTCTGTGTTCTGGCTATGTTTTAGTGTAAATACATTTGTCTCCTTTAGGTCCTAAAGTTTCAGCTGAAACTTGTTTTTCTTTTTTTAAGCTGTCGTGCCTATGTGAACCTGCACAGCAGCAGTTAAAAATGGCCTGCGCTTGTCACAGAGAGACCTTTGAAGGCTCATAAATCTTACTGATGCTTTTTGTTGGAAGAGATCGTAGATGTTAGTAGATCACTAAAATGCTGAAGAAAACTTCTCCTTCTCCCGGTTTGTCAAGGGCATATTTTTCTCTGATAATCTAGATTCCTCATGTCCTCATTAGCTGTTAGTTTTAAACTGGTTGTTTAGAATACCTAAAAACTGCATTTGTTTGAGTCTTGTATGACCACACCTTGTTCATGAATCGTCATGATTCAGGTTTTCTGATAGCGCTCAGTACAGGGCAAGCAACACTTTTTCCAAACACTGAAAGAGAGAGAAACATTTCATCGATCTCTTCCTAAACAATGAGGTGAAACTGATGTTAAAAAGGCATAGCTGCACATCTAGGAGACATAGTCACTGAACTCTTTTCCCTCCCCACTAATCTACTGTATCCTCCTTTTCAGAGGCTGCTCCTTAGAGTAGCGAGGGCCAGGAGAACTGTCTGTGATGTTGGAAATGTTCTGTATCCACGCTGTCCTATATGGTAGCCAGATGCATGTGGCTTTTGAGCACTTGATATAAGGCCGGTGCATGCGATGGACTGAAGGTCAGATTTCACTTATTTTAATTTTTTAATCTTATTTTAGTGGCTAGTGACTGCCATTTGGATAATATAGCCTTACAATTGTTTGCCTCTGGCTAGTTAAGGAAATATTTGTTCTCCTCAGACACTGTTTGGAAGATTGTAATTCTTGTCCCCCAACTAAGAAAAATAACCTGGGCAGTAATTACAATGTAATAATTTTTACACTTAATCTTTCTATAGTTTAATATCTTGATGTAGACTTAAGAACTTTAAGTGATTCTTAAGCCTAAGTGTGATCATGAGAAACAGAAAAATTTTCAAGGGAATATGTATTCCATAAAATATACCTTGAGGTAAAAGAGATTTAATCACCATTATTAGGCTACCATAATAGAACTGTTGTATCTTGACATTACTGATATTTATTATAAATAAAAAGTAATCTGCCTAGTTAATCCATTATTTATTTTGTGTATGACTTTTAGAACTTGCTAGCTCAGTAGTTTGGTGAGATAATGCACATATTTCATACTCCCTCAATTCTTGATGAGTTAACAGACTTTCCCTACTGTTTCTCTTCTCTCTTGCATGTCTTCCTATAAGACCTGCTGGGCATTGTTGCTCTGATCAATTATAATCAGCCTTTGTCTTATAAAGAGTCCATTTATTAGAATTCAAAGAGACATAGAATCATTACAATTTGGCATTTCAGTATTTTAAAGACTGTGATGATGGAACAACACTACAGAAACTCCAATAATGCAATGTTTCTGTGCTTGAAAGAAGCCCCACAATGACAAAACAAACGTCATTGTTCCCATCCCCTGAAATGATGTGTGGCTCAAAGTGTCACCAAGTTGACCAAGTTAACTGTTCTCCCTCACAGCATCCATTCAACCACCAAATCTGTATGTAGGCCTGGGGAAGGGAAGCTGCAGAGGAACACCTTGGGGAGATGAGAGTTCTGAAGGGAGAAACTATTTGTTCTGACCATTCCTCCCAGGAGGAAACTCTGACCCTCCAAGGAGTTTCCCAGGAACTTTGCCATGAGACCCATCAACAAAGTAGCACAGATTGGGGGGGAGGGTTGTTGAGCTCGCAGAGGAACTAGACTGTAAGCTGTCTGGCCACTTAGATCATAATCCCAGTTGTGCCCCACGATTTCTAGAGGTCTTTCTGGGTCCAGAATGACTACTCTCTGCCTGGTGTATAAATCTCTGTGTGCTCTCTTCCTTCTGGGTTGTTATTTTGGAGGGGATGTGGGTGGTTTCTTTTGTCCATTTCTTTGCTTTTTTATTTTTTAATTGAGAGAAGCCTGATTAAAGAACTGATAATTTCACCTTCAGAGCTCCGGTGTCGTTATGTTAAGTGACACAGTATTCTTTATTTCCTCATTAAGTACATTAATAGATAACTTTGGAGAGTTCTTAGAATTATGTTTTGTGTACATAATACTCATAGATGTAAGTTTCTTGTACATGAAATTAAGAAAATAAGAAGTCACATGAAAGGCTTAATATGGGAAGTGAAATCAACTAATTTACTTCATATTATATGAATTTACTTACATAGTATTATATATAATTATTTTAGAAATTCAAGTAATACTAAAGGGGAAATGAGACAAGAAGGGGGCAAGGCACAGCCGTTCAAGGAATGCTACAGAATTAACATCAAAATGGTGAAAGGTTCCACCCCCAGTAGGCCTTGAGGCTCAGGATGATGGGAGATTTAACTTCTAGCAGAGCTTGAGCTTCATTATACGCTCACTGTAATATATTAACGTGGTGAATAACAGACTCACAGGCGCCATGGCAGTCCCGAGGCTGGCCACAAAAGGTCAAAGAGTGGGAAATGGCCAACTTCCTGGGAATCCCAGCCCCTTCCCCAGGCTGCTTAGACCAGTCCTTCCACTTATTAGCATGTGAAGCCACCAAGCCCTAAAAATCAGCAACACAGCACCGCGGCCGCCCCTCTCTCTCCCTCTTTGGAGACTGCTGGCATGCTGTCTGTGGAGTGTGTACCTACTTTTCATCTAGCACCCAACCCCTACACCTGATGGCCTTTCTCTTGCCTTTCAATGTATCTCTCTGAATAAATCTACCTTCACTCAACTGATTGACTCTTGGTCTCTCTCCTGGGAATCGAAGCCACTCTAAGTAATTGATAACTATAGTCATTCTTCAGAATTTTCTGCTTTTATTCGGATAAGGGGAGCTCCAAGGAGGCTTTTTTTCTGCATCTATTAAATCTCAGGTACCTTCAGCTTAAAGTGTCTTTATGCCAACTATAGGGGTCTACCTGGATTTCCATACCTCCAAGTTTGCTCCTCTTTTTCAGGATTCCTTGATCTATTTTGAGCCCCTTGCCTT
Organism: Camelus bactrianus; assembly: GCF_048773025.1. NCBI lineage: Eukaryota > Metazoa > Chordata > Mammalia > Artiodactyla > Camelidae > Camelus > Camelus bactrianus. The sequence continues at coordinate 31,733,745 of NC_133573.1, forward strand.
TTCCACATGAATTTTAGATTGGTTGTCAATTTCTGCAAAACAGCACCTGGGGTTTTGGGAGGAAGAGCTGACAGTCACTAGGGCACAAGGAAAGTGGGGGACTCAGCAACCAGGGAAGGTGGGGCTGCCTCCTGGGGTGTGGGGAGTGGCAGGATCACAGCCTTGTGAGGGGCCTGTCAGCCTCAAGGTGAGAGGGGGGTAAAGTGGTTAGACAGATGCATCTGGCCTGGGAGTGGGGTCCAGGGAGGAAGAGGAGAGGCTGAGTGGGGGCTGGTGGGTTACAGCAGACATGTTATCCCCAAAGTGAGAGGGGGACACAGTGTTTGGATAGATGTTTCTGGCCTCAGAGTGGAGTCCATGGAGGAAGGGGAGAGCCCAGTTGGGGTCAGGTGGGTTACAAGAGACTCCATGCTGTGGTCCTGATGGAAGCAGCTCAGAGCCAGAGAGAATTGGCTGTCAGGTGCTCAGCATCACTCTCCTGTTCCTTTATAAAGCCACTGTGTCAGAGTTTAAGACACTGCCAGGGGATCCCTGAGTCCAGTTCTGCCCTGGCTTCATCCAAGGGGCTTAGGTGGGAAACAGAATCATTGCAGGCCCCGCCCACATCCCCATAGGGAATGAACCCCATCAAAGTACCAGACTCAGAGACTTCAGGAGGCCCCTGCCCTCAGGACTGGTCTTCTTCCTTGCTCTGACTTGCCGGTCAGAGATCCAGGTATGGATTGTTTCCAGCAGGAATGGGGGGAAGAAAGGGGTGTGAGGTTCCTACATCTGCAGGACCTTCCCAGGGTAAAGAGCTGTGCCTTCCCCCTCCCAGTCCACTCCCCACACCATCCACCAAGGAAACTCAGATCCAGGAGTATGAGGGCCAAGGCTCTCCCCTTGCTCATCTGTGACTTCCCATTCCCACAGCAAGGGGCCTGGCTCCCACCACCTGCCCTTTATCAACTCATTTCTCTTTTCCAGGTTACATTCACAGTGGTTTCAGAATTGTTAGCCACTACACCCTGGAAAGAACTTTATAATACAAAGCCCACAGGTTAACAGTGGTCCATTCTGCCTTTGCAGAACGATTCTGTGCATTTCCAAAGTTAACTTAGGTCAGCACCTTTTGCCCCACCACCGACTGAATTTTTACACCCATTTCTAATACAGTTAGATTCTGTCACATTGTGTGTTCCATCCTGTGATGCTGCTACACCCTAAATAACTAAACCTGAATAGATTATGATTGACCTTTGGGCTGTGCAAAGGTATGGGGTTAGACACAATCATAGTGACACCAACCTAAAGTTTCACATGGAATACTTCAACCCCCCACCCACACCCCACGGTCTGCTTATGCGTGTAGTTTTGCCTTTTCCATAATTGTCATAAATAAGGTCATACTGTGTGCAGCCTCCTCAGACTGGATTCTTTCACTAAGTAATATACAAGTAAGATTTACCTGTGTCTTTCTGCGGGTTGATGGTTTAATTTCTATTGCTGAGTAGTATTCCACTGCGTGTGTGTGGGAGGAAAACCAGCTCTCCCTCTCCCCTTCTAGGTTCTTTGTTAACACCCCCCACATAAGACAGATTACAGGGAGAAAAAGAAGCAAGTTTAATAACACGCATACATCCTGTATACAGGGGAGACACCCAGGACAACTGAGTCCCTCCCTGAAATGGCCAGAGGCATCACCTTAAGTATCACCTTCAGCTAAAAACAAAAGCGAGGCTGCAGGGAGGGAGGAAGTCATTTACGGCAGATTATCATGAAAGCTCAGCAAACAAGGGTGTAAGGTTTAAAGTCTGTGTCTCCATTCACTTCTTTCCGTAGGGCTTCCAGTTGATTGTTTCATAAGTATTTGGAGAAGTTACAGATATTGGGCTCTATTTCAGTTTGAATTTCCAGTTTAAAGAACTGAGCAGAGCCGCTGTCAGGGCGGGGCCTCCGCTGGCTGTGAGGGCGGCTGGGTCCGCGCTTTCCCATTGGCTGGCCAGGCCCGGAGCCCGCCTCCCCCAGCTGTGGCGGGAACTCACCTGCATTCGGCCTGAGGATTCGGCTTCCTGCGCAGCTGCCTGGAGCAGCAACTCCTGTGGACCTGCCGGGGCTTTGGGACAACAGGGGGTTATGTCCACGCTGACAGGAGCCGCGTCTCCTCTGGACCCAACAGGAGGTGCTGCACTGAGGGAAGGTGAGGAGGAAGGAAAGTGAGGAGAAGCTTCCCGTGAGGGGCTGACTGCTGAGGGGAGGCCCTCCTCAGAGGCCCTGGGAGAGGAAGGGCTGGATGTGGGAAGCTGTGGGTTTTTAGTCAGGTTTTGTTTGTGGGCAGAGAGTGTGCCGTGTCCTTCTTTGGCATGTGGTATCCAGTTTCCCCAGCACCGTTCATCAAGGGGACTGTCCTTCCCCCACTGCCAGTTCCTGGCTCCTTTCTTGTGAGTTAACTGACCACATCCCCGTAGGTTTGTTTGCAGACTCTCTCTGGTCCTTGTCCCTGTCGTTGTGCCAATTCCACACCTTTTTGGTCACTGTGCTTTTGTAATGCCATGTGAAGTCAGTTAAGGAGATGCCTCCAGTCTGTTTCCCTTTTGTAGAATCTCTTTGGCTGTTCAGGGTCCTTTGTGTTTCCACGTGAATGTTAGGAATGTTTGTTCTGTTTCTGTGAAAAATACCACTGAAGTTTATTTTATTTTATTGACGTGCAGTCAATTCACGATGTTCTGTTATTTTCTGGTGTGGGGCACAGTGATTTGACGAGGCTTGCTTTAATTTGAACATTACTTTGGGTAGAATGGACATTTTAACAACATTAATTCTTTCTGTCCACGAGCACAGGATATCCTTCCATTTATTTGCGTCTGTTCAGTTTCTTTCCTCAGTGTCTTAGAATTTTCAGTGGGAAGGTCTTTCACAGCCTTGATTCAGTTTATTGCTAGGTATTTTTTTTTGGATGCAATTGTAAATGGGATTTTAAAAAATATCTCTTTCTGTTGTTTCACTATTAATGCATAGAAAGACAACTGATTTTTGTGTATTGATTTTGTACCTTGTGGCTTTACTGAAATGATTTATTAGTTCGAGTAGTTTTTTGATGGTTTCATGTGGAAAACTAGAAATCAGAAACTGCCCTGTTTGTACTCCATCCAGGTCATCTGCAGCACCTAAGACACAGCAGCTCCTAATCTTCCCACAGTGCCTCTAAGTTACACATGGACTCCTACAAGGGCGATTAGCATCAGCACTTTGGGTGAACTGGGTCACGTTAAGAGTGAGCCTCTATAAGGAAATCTGATGTCTTCTCTGCTTTTTTTTTGCTGTGGTATTGACATGGTTGTTTTCAAAAGTAATATAGTTCCTAATAAAGTTTCTTATAAACTTTTCTTATAAAGTTCCATATAAAATACTTTAAATAGCATTATGCAGCACTCACATTTGCCACCTCACGTAAAATACTCCAATGGGTCTTACCTAACACTGGGATACTCCCCCAGGGAACCAGCACATAAACCCCAAATGAAGAAATTGTATGGTTCCACCTTGTAATCCCATCCACAGGCCCCCTTCAGCCTTCCCCTTTGCCCCAACTTACGGAAATCCCTTTTTCCATTCTGTGCCAGTTTTCTTTTTCTGAAACTATTACTGAGAGTTTCCCTCTTTTTCAAAATCTTAATGGATTTAAGGCACACAAGATGAGTACGATCTGGGTGGCCTCTTCTGTGTGTCTCCTTTCACTTAGAATGTTTTCAATCTTTATCCAATTTGAATCATTAGTGATTCATTCACATTTTTCATTGTCATTAAAAATACAGAACATAACATTTACCATTTAAACCATTTAACTATGCAGTTCTATGGTATTAACTAAATTCGTATTGTTGTACAGATGCCTCACCATCCATCTCGAGAACTTACTCATTTTCCCCAAGTGAAGCCCTGTGTCCAGTGAACACTGACTCCCCTCAGCCCCTGGCAGTGACACCGTTTCTATCTCTGCATCTGACTTCTCTGGATGCCTTGTATAAGGGGAATCCTGTAATATTTGTCCTTCTGTGTCTGGCTTATTTTACTTAGCATAGTGACATCAAGATTTATCCACGTTGCAGCATGTGTCATAATTTCCTTACTTTTAAAGGCTGTGTGGTATCCCATTGTGTATACACCACATTTAGTTTATCCATTCATCCACTGATGGACAGGTGAGTTATTTCCACCTTTTGCTGTTGTGATTAGTGCTGCCATGGGTATGGGTGTACCCATTTCTACTCCAGTTCCTGCTTTCAAATATTTTGAACATATAGCCTGAAGTGGCATTGATGGATCACATGTCAACCCCATGTGTAAGTTTCTGAGAAACTCCTATATGGTTCTCCACCATGGCTGCACCATTTTAGTCCTTTATATGGCAGAATAAGGTGACAGTTTATGGACATATCCTCTGTTTATCTGTTTAGCCTTTGCTGGACATTTCAGTTGTCTACCTTTGGGGCCATTGTGAATAGTGCTGCTATGAATATTTGTGTACCTTTTTTGTTTGAACACCTATTTTTAATGTTTTGGGGTCTATATCTAGGAGTGAAGTTGTTGAACCATAAGGTAACTGTGTTTTTATCTTTTTGAGGAAATGACAAACTGGACACATGGGCTGTACCATTTTCCAATTTTTCAAGTAATGTTTAAAAGTTTCAATTTCTCTACATTTTTGCCTTTTTTTTTTTTTTTCAGTTTTCTGGATTGTAGGGCTTCTAGTGCACTTGAAAGGGTACAGCATTATGGTATTAATTTACATTTCCATCATGACTGATTTTAAACATTTTTTCATGTGCTTGTTGAGTATTTGTCTTGTCTGGAGAAGGGTCTACTTAAAAAAATATTTAATTTTATTTACTTATTGGTTTTTCTTTTTCACTTTTATTAGGTAGATTATTACTGTTTGACTGCACATATACATTATATTGCATGTAAATACATATATACAATATACTGTATATATATATTTTTTAGTTTACATATACAGAAGGGTATATTTAAGTCCTTTTACCATGTTAAAAATTGGGTTTGTTTTGTCTTTTTATGAGTTGTAAAAGTTCTTGATATGTTCTTGATAAAATTTTTTTCAAGTATATCATGTGCAAATATTTTCTTTGATTTTGTGTGCTGTCTTTTCAGTTTCTGGAGAGCATCTTTGATGTATAAATGTCTTTAATTTTGAGGAAAAGCAATTAATTATTTTCTTTCCTTGCTTATGTTTGCTATCAGATCTAAAAAAATTGCTAAGTCCGAGGTCATGATGACTCATCCCCGTTGTTTCTTTGAGAGTTTATACAGCTTCCCTCCCTCTCTGTGAGGTATTGGTTCCAGGATGCCCTGTGGATACTAAATATCTGTTGGTGCTCAAATCCACTATATAAAGTGGTGTAGTATTGGCAAATAATCTAAGCACAGCTTTCTGTATACTTAAAATTATCTCTAGATCACTTATAATAAATAATACAATGTAAATGGTATGTAAATAATTGTGAAGAAAATAGAATGTTATTTAAATCGTTTCTGGCATGCCACAAATTTGATTTTTCTTTATGGAACTTTCTCAAAGTATTATTAGCTTTTTATCTGAAGGTGAGTGATTCTGCAAATGTGGAATCAGCAGATGAGGGCTGATTGTCACTTTACCACTCTTTAAATTTAAGCTTTTTATGTATCTTGAGTTAATTTTGCATGTGGTATGAAGCAAGGACCCATTTTCATTTCTCTTGGAAATGAAAAAAATTTCACCGGATAGACAATTGCCTGGCGCCATTTGTTGAAAACACAATTTTCCCCGCTATTTAATGTTGCCCACTGTGGTAAAAAATCAGTCAGTGCATGTGTCTTTTCACATTAGAGCGTTGCTCTGGATACATGCGCAGCAGTGGGATCTCAGACTTTTCTTGCTTCTGACCTAACCAGGAGGAGGTCACTATGTGGAACCTACACTTCAAGATAGGGGGCTTTAGCTCCACCTCCTTAATGGATGTCATGGATTATTAGGAATTCTTCTGCATAGGAGTTTTCTATTCAATCCCATTTATTAAAAACAAAACAAAACCATGTCATCATTTAACTTCACCATTGTGGACACCTGGAAATTTATTTTAATCCTTTGGTTATAATCCAGCACTACAGGTTTGGTTGCTCAGTTTATTCCTGCTTTGGCTATTGAGAACTCTTTCATTGGCTCCTGTGTCCTTTGAGATCATTCCATATTTTAGGGTTTTTTTTCCCCCCTGGTACTTCCTTACTTTCTGATACAAGATTCAAGGTTATCCTGGCTCATATATTGACTGTCTCAGTCCTAATATAAGCCATTTCTTCAAAGAGTCCTGATTCCTTTCATTAGAGAATGGTATTAAGAACTTACACATGGAAGGAAAATGTTCTCAGCTGACAATGCAAGGAAATGTGTGCATATGTTCCCACCTCAGTGTATTGTTGTTGCTCAGGGACCACCATCCCCTACCCATCTGCCACATCCACATAGTGTTTTAAATTTAAGTTACTTAGAAATGGCCAAAGCAAGAGGGACACTCTGACCCCCACTCTATCTCCCTAAAAGCAGGAAATAAGTCTGTCACATGAAAGGTTCAGAGGCACATATAAACATAACTTGTAGCTTCTTTAATTTACCGCCCCAAGCCCAAGCTCTGTTCAGATTCTTTATTGAATTCCCAAAAGCTACATTTCTTTATGCTGTCAGTTCCTAACAAATTTATAGTTTTCTAGATGTATAAGATCTCCCTGTTTTCACTACTTCTTACTTCTCAATTCTACGAGGCTTTTGTGTGTAGGAATTAAAATTTCTTTTTCTCCTGTGGCTCTGCCTTGTGTTAGGTTTATTATTAGTCCAGCCACAAGAAGTCAAGAGGGAGAGAGAGTGAAATTTTCTCCTCCCCAAAAGTATACACTCCTAATTATAAAGATTTCTATGTGGAAATGTCTGTATTTATATTAAGCAGAAGATGGGTTTATACTGATGCCTCCAACTTGGTCCATTATCATATGGACAGTGTACATCTCACCCCCTGCTTATCTGTAACTCCCAGTTAGACAATAGAATCCTGGTTCCCACCATCTTCCACCCATTCAATTCATTTCTCATTCTACTCCAGATGAGTGGTTTCAGCATTCTTAGCTCCTGCCCCTGTGGGATGGATCTTATAGATCCCACTGTTTACGTGCAGTATGCTTTCCCTGTAGTCTACACGTTCCATTCATTCCTGCAGTTACTGAGGCTGGCACCTTTTGCTCCACCAGCATCAGTGAGTGTTTTCATACATTTTTAATACACAGCCTTTGTTACATCCTGTATTCCTTCGTGTGACACTACCACTTAATTGATCACATAATTGACTTTTTTCTGTAAGATTTCTGTAAGAAATGGAAATGTCCCTCAAAAAAGGGCAACCTCTACTCAGTTTTCTGAGAGTCTTTTTTTTTTTTTTAATTACTCAGATTGTAGTAGTCACTAGGCTACAGACCTATTTTGGGGGGGGGGTGGCACATTCTGCTCCCCGTGACATGAATGTGCACTACTTTGCTTATGAGTTCACCTGCAGACGGGCATACTGACCACTTGAGTTTCTAAGCCATTATGAATAGACCTCCTGTGCATTACTTGATGTTAGTTTTTATTGGAACAGTTTTTCAAAGCAGTTGACTAAATTCAAGAGACGATTTTTTTAGATTCTAAGCTGAGAATGTTTAGCTTTGGAAGAAACTGCCAAACTGTCTTCCAAAGTTGGCTGCACCTGTCTTCCACTAGGATCTTGAATGTATTTTTGTATGATTATTTTCTGTCTGTGTACCTTCTTTAGCCAGATGTTTGTATCTATCTTTACCCATTTTTAATGGGGTTGTTTGTTCTAGATCTTATTGGCATAATTAGAGTACAAATCCTTTATCAGATGCACATTTTGCAAATACTTTCTCCTAGTGTGTGGTTTCTCTTTTGCCTTTACGAATAAGACCTTTCACAGAGTAGAAGTTTATAGTTCTATAAAGTCCACGTTATTAATTTTGTGTTGATTTGTAGATAGGCATTTGTTGTTGCGATTTAAAACTCATCACCAGACCTAAGGTCTTACATATTTTCTTCCTTTTCCTTTTAAGATTTGTATAGTTTTGTCATTTAAGTTTGTCTATGGGCAATCTTGAGTGAATTTTGCTATCAGTTGTAAAGTTTGTGTCTATGTTCTCTTCATTCTATATGTTTTTTAATTAATTGCTCCTTAACCAGTTTTTGAGACAATATAGTGAGCTACTTGGCTGTGTTTCAGTTTGGATTTCCAAAGGCACTACGTACAGCAGAACTGCATTCAGGATGAGGACTCTGGGCTTTGTGAACCCAGCGTTCCCTGAACTTTTCTGATGGTCCACATCGGGGCGCCAGATCCACCTCTGACCCACAGGGCACAGGTGCATTCTGCCCATGGACTTGGCCCCTTGCACAGCTGGCAGAGGCTTGATCTCTTCAGGACTGTCATGCTTCATCTTCTAGACAGTGGAGCTTTGTCCATGCTGTCATGGGCTGAGTTTTCTTGGGCATCACCGTGAAAAGGCACCATACGAGTAAAAAAAAAAAAAAAAAAAAAAAAAAAAAGTGGGGAGAAGCTTCCTGTGTGCAACTGACTGGGGGAATTCTGTCTTCAGAGGAAACTCAGAAAGAGGTTGATGTGGAAAACTGTGGGGTTTTAGTTAGTTTTGTGTGCAGTGGAGATGCTGACCAGTGATGTTCTTTGGTGCTTGGTGTCCCATTTTCCTGGCAATGTTTATTGAGGGCAGTGTCCCTCCCTCTTTGTATGTCCTTGGCCCCATTGTCATGAATTAGCTGACCACAGCCATGCGGGCTTATTTCTGGTCTCTTTATGCTGTTACTCTTGTCCATGTGTCTGTGTGTGTGCCAGTTCCTCACTGTTGTGGTTACTACAGCTCTGTGATACAGTTTGATGCTAGGGAGGGTGACACCTCCAGCTGTGTCCTTCTTTCTCTGAACTTCTTTGGCTGTTCAGGGTCCTTAGTTGTTCTATATTAATAATAGGATTATTATTTCTATTTCAATGAAACATATCATTGACTATTATATTGATGTTTCAGTGAATTTGTTGATAGCTTTGGGTAGAATCAATAATTTAATAATAGTAATTCTTCCAATCCATGAGTATAGAATATTTTTCTGTTTATTTGTGTCTTCTTTAACTTCTTTTTCAATGGTTTATAGTTTTTTGAGTACAAGTCTTTCACATCCTTGGTTAAATTTGTTCCTGGATATTTTGTTCTTTTTGATGCAATTATAAATGTGATTGTTTCCTTGAATTTTCCTTCTGATGGGTTATTATTAGTGTATAGAAATGCAACTGATTTTTGTACATTGATTTCTTATTGAACTTTACTGAATTTATTTATTTTAACAACTGCTTGTTAAGTGTTGTGGAAAATTGTTAAAATCTCACTGTTTCTCCTGCATCCCAGGTCGTGCACAGGATCCAAGACTCAGTGGCTACTGGTACACTCATCCCACAGTGCCTCTTAATAACAAGTTGATTCCTACAAGGGCGATGAGCAGCACAACTCTGGCTGACCTTGGTCTGCGTAAGTCCTGGCTTCTATAGCAAGGTTTGATGTCTGTCTTATCAACTTCTCTGCCGTGGTATTGATATGGTTGTTTTGAAAAGTGATGGACTTTCCAGTAATTTCTTTGATGGTAAAAACTACTCATAGCGGGCACTTTATACAAAATACTGTGGGGTGTTTTACCCCAAACAGGGGTAGTCTCCTGAGGAGCCATCATATAACCCACCAGTGAAGAAGCCGTGTGGCGTCCGCATCACTGTGTGACCCGCCGGCCCCTTCAGCTGCCACCACTTGGTGCAGCTGCTGGTTCTCTGTTTCTGGGTTTGTTACTGAGACTCTCACTTTGACAGCCTTGATGGATGTGAAGCACACACGGTGACCATGTGATCTGGGAGAACTTTTCTTTATGGCCCTTTTCACTAGGGATCTTTTCAGTGTTTATTAATGTAAACTGTATCAATACTACATTCCTACATGATTTTCACTGTGACTAAAAATACATAAGACACTTTTAACTGAAATCATTTCAAGCACACATTTCTGTGGTGTGAGCTTCCTTCACACAGTTGTACAAACAAGTTCGAGGACTTGGGTGCCTGCTTTGAGCCTGGGAGGTGCCCAGGAAGTTGAGTAGTTCCCTGAGATGGCCCACGACGTCACCCGAAATGCCATCTTCCTCTAACAGCAAGAGAAAGGAAGGTTATGTTCATTATATAGATTTAAATCTTAGCCTTCTCGATTGACAAGTTTTCTGAGGTTTAGTCTTCCTTCTATTCCTGGTACAGAAAGGGAGATTACTTTTCAAATGGAGATTTCCCTTATAAATGTAAATTTGCCTCACAAAAGGCAAACTTGACTTGGGTTTCATAGAGTCTCATGTGTCTTATTTTTTAAGAAATCTGCCCATTGTAATCTTCATGCTAAAGAGATATATTTTAGGGTGTCATTTGCCCTTTCTATGGGTGTACCCCAACTTGCTTATGTATTCATTCACAGAAGGACATCCTCATATTTTAAAGTTTTTAGCCACTATGAGTAGAGTTGCTGTGAATAATTGCATGCTAGTTGTTGTTTGGATGCTTTTTCAAGGCAATTGTCTAAATACTAGAGGTGCAGTGTTGGATTCTCACATGAGCATTGACTAGCTTTGGGAAAAACTGCCAAACTGTCTTTCAAAGTAGCCACACATGCATTCCACTTGCAGTGAGGGAGAGTTCCTGTTTTTCTTCATCTTCCATCCATCACAAGTAATGTCACTTTTTTGGAGTTTATTGGGTCTAATAAGTGTGCAGTGTTATATCATCATTGTTTTAATTTGCTATTTCCTAATGGTATATGATTTTTGAGAACATTTTTATATGCGTATTTACTATCTGTGTGTTTTCTTTGGAGAGGTGTTTGTTAAGATCTTTACCTATTTTTATTGCGGTTGTTTGTTGTAAAGTTCTTGGTGTAATTTTAGTCCAAATCCTTAATCAGTTACGTGTTTTGTAAATTTATATTTCTCAGTATGTGTCTTGTCTTTAGGTTTTCTGAATAAGGTCATAAACAGAGTTTAAATTTTTAATTTTTTAAATTCCATGATTTAAATTTTACTTCTGTGGATAGACTTGGGGATTTTTGTAAAAGTTCATCACCTAGACAAGGTTATGTTGATTTCCTTACAGGTTTTTCTTTTAGAATAATCCCAGATGTGTATTTTATAATTGTCTATGAACAATTTAGAGTACGTTTTGGTGTGAGTGGTAAAAACTGAGTGGTTGTGGCCTGCAGTTCCCAGCTGGCCAGCGGGTGGTACCACACCTGTTCTCTGACCCTCAAGGTGCACGTGTCTCACTGGAGGGTTTGGCTCCTGTGGGAACTTGGCCCCCTTTGGAGCTGGTGGAGGCTGGGTCTCTTCAGGACCCACCATGGCTTCAGGTTCAGGACAACACTTGACCAACCAAGTCCACCCAGACAGGAGCCAGACGTCTTCAAGAATCACCAGAGGCATCAATGTGGGAGTAAAAAGTGAGGGAAAAGTGGGGAGAGGCTTCCCGTGTGTGACTGCAACTGAGGAGGTCCATTTTCAGAAGATCCAGCAGAGGAGGTGCTTGATGTGGAAAATTTTTGAATTCACTTGATTTTGTGTTTAGTGTTGACAGTGTCTGGTGTCATTTTTGGGGGTATGGTGCCCCATGTTCTTGGCACCATTTATTGAGGAGAGTGTCCTTTTCCCATTTTGTGTTGGATCTTTTGCCATGGAGTAACTGACAACATAAAGACGGGTTTATTCCTGTGCTCCCTGTTCTGTTCCTCTGGTCCATGTGCCTGTTTCTGTGCCAATACCTTACTGTATCTCTGCTGGGGACTGTGGCTTCCTAACATCGTGTGAAGCCAGGGAGGGAGATGCCTCCAACTGAGTTCTCCCTTCTCAAGGTTGCTCAGACTATTCCAGGTTCTTTTTTGTTCCACACAAATGGTAGGATTTCTTGTTTTTTTTGTTTCTGTGAAAAAAAAAATGCCATTTGGTAGAGTTTGGTAGAGTTTGGTAGAGTTTGCAGTTAATGTGTACACTGCTTAGGCTTTGTGAGTGTTATAGTAATGTTATAGTGCATGAGCACAGCTTTATTTTGTGTATATGTCCTCTTCAATTTCCTTATCAGTGTTTTCTAACTTTCCCTGTGCAGGCCTTTCACATCCTTGGTTAATTTTATTCCTAGGTATTTTATTTTTATCTGTATTTTTGGTGCAATTGTTAAATGGGATTGCTTTATTAATTTCTCTTTCTGAAACTTCTGTATTAGTGTGTGGAAAGTCAATTGATTTTTGTGTATTGATATTGTATCATGTAGCTTTACTGAAGTTATTTATTACTTTTCAACAGTTTTTTTTTTTTTTTTGGTATTTTGATGTGGAAAAGTAGAATTCAAAATTGCCACTGTTTTTTTTTTTAAAAATCACATCCATGTCATTCACAACAACCAAGACATAGTGGCTTATGATATTATCTTATGGTGTCTATTTATAATATGTAGCTTCCTGAAAGGGTGATCAGCTTAACCATTTTGGATCAACTGGAACTGGAGAAGGCTTGGGCTCTACAGTGAAGTTTGATGTTTTCTGAGCTTTTCTGTAATGATTTTAACATGGTTGATTTAAAAAAATATTTACTTTCCAGTAATTTTAAACATACAGAATGTGTGCAGTAGCAGTACAGTGTACTCTTCATCTGTAAGCTCAGGTTTCTCACTCATCATCGATGTAGCACATATGCCACTTCTCATGACAATCTCTAGTGTGTTTTTGCCTTGAGTAGAGACACTCTGTGTCACCACATAACATCCAAATTAGGATTCATTATGGTTCTCACTTCATAATGCAGTCCACAGTCTCAGTTCCACTGTCAGCACCTGCTCCAACTGTACGGCAATGGGTTTTCCCAATCCGATCCAGTGTTTTGTTTTGTTTATTTTTTTCCTGGAACTGTTCTCGAGACTTTCCCTTATTTCCCCAACTTTGATCGAATTAAAGGGCACACGATGAGTATGATCTGGATGGCCTTTTCTGTATGGCCTCTTTTTCTTAGGATGTTTTCATTTTTCATCCATGTTGTAACAAGTATCAGCACTTTATGTTTTTCATTGTGAGTAAATCTATTCCATATGGCATTGACCACTTACTGCTTTAAGTATACAGTTTCATTACATTTATGTCATGTAGTTTTTGGATATTGACTACATTTACATTGTTGTAGAAATATTCTCAGCACTCATCTCCACTACTTTTTCAGTTTCCCCAAGTGAGACTGTATCCACTAGACACTAACTCCTAACCCCCTGGCAAGTACATTGTATGTTTTGTAATTGAATTAGACTTATACGGATACCTCATCTTAGAATCATAGAGTGTTTGTCCTTTTTTGGTTTGATTTGTTTTGTTTCCCTTGAATGACTTCAAGGTTCATCCCCATTGTAGCATGTGTCAGAATTACCTTCATTTTAAAGGCTGAATCCTGTTTAAATGTGTAAAGTAATTATAATTATTTTACTTTGATTTAAAGATAAGTATAGTTGGGTATCTACCCCCATACTAACACACGGACACTACTTTGAACCTTTGCTGACCTGTAATAAGTGCCAGCACTTGTTGAACCACGTGTACGTCCACCTCTAGGTGGCAGTCTGGCCACGTAGGAGCCTCTGCCGACCTAGCCATGTCCTCCGTGTATTTAGTGGGTGTCTCTTTCATTCTTGGTGATTTCAATTTTTTTTTAAACTACAATCAGTAATAGAAAACCATCAGCCATATCCCAATGTATGTAGTTTGAGTTAATTGTATATGTGGTTTATTCCCCTGCATGTGGATAGCCAGTTACCCAGCACCATTTGTGGAAAAGAGTAGTAAAAACAAAACAAACAAACAAAAAAAACTTAAATATTCACGCTTGTCAAAAATGTATTGATCCTAAGTGAATGGGATTATGTTCGGGCTTCTTATGTACTGCCATTTATCTATATTTATATTTTTATGGCAATATATTTTTTATATTGCTTTGTATTGACATGAAATTTGAAAATATGAAGCCCTAGCTTTGGTTTTCCCTTTTCAAGTTTGTTTTGTCTTTTTGGGGTTCCCAAAATTATATACGAATTTTAAAATCAACTTCTGTGTTTGTTCCAAAATTGTCATAGAAATTACCTTGTCTCCCTAGATCGCTTTGGGCACTCACACCATATTTAGTTTTGTTACCAACATGGGGTGTCTTCTTTTTTTTTTAAGGTTGTATTTCATTTCTTTTAGTGGTGTCTTTTCCATTTTAATTTACTAGTCTTGTGCCTTGACTAAATTGAGTCTTCACTATTTTAGTAATATTGGCATTATGTAAAATACAACTCTCTTAAATTCTTGAGATTATTCACTGTTAATGTGTCCATGTAGACAAATTTTGATTCATTGATATTTTGTATCGTCTACTTGCTGAAGTATTTGAGTTGCTCACAGTTTAAAAATTGAGCTAGTCAATGAATTGTTCATGCTATCAAGATGTATATGTAAACTGATGTCAACCGTGTCTGTGAATAGACGTCCTTTTATATGTAACAATTTTATCTTTATTCTCTTTCATCATGGATTTGCCTGGAATTTCCTGTACAATAGTGAATAACAGAGGTGAAAGGAACTCTCTGGGCCTCGTTCCAGATGATTGACATTTATTGTGCATGTTTTATACTGGTTTGTATCATACTGAATAATTTGTTCCTGGTCCTATTTTCACGAGTGTTTATGCCATGAAGTAGGAGAGGAATTTGTTTAAAGCTTGTGGTGAATCAAGTGGATGGGATGACGTGATTTTTCTGTATTGTACAATTGTTGTTTATCAAATTGCTTAGCTTTATGTAATAATTTATGACATCGCTTGGTTTACAATGTTAAAACTGGATTATCTGCTTTGGAGGCATTTGCAGGAGGTGGATACTCATTTCTATTGTGCTGTTAATTTCAGGTAAGTAGCAATATACAGGGAAGTGGAAGATTCTATTTCATAGGCTAGTTGATGTATTTTTGTTACATCTTCATGGGATTTGACCATCAGGAGAGTGGTAGATTGTTACAAGAAAATAGGATTAAGGATTAGGATCAGGGTCAAAATTAGGGGTAAGGTATGGAAATGGGTTAGGGTTAGAGTCAGTGTGAGGGTACCGGTGAGAGTTAGGGAAAGGGTTAGCGTGCGGATGAGGGTAGGAAATAGGGCTAGAGTACAGGTTAGGATAGGAGTTAGGGAACAGGTTAAGTTCAGGGTATGCGTAAGGTATGGGTAAGGGTACAAGTTAGGTTATGCATTAGGGAACAGCATAGGGCTAGGGATAGGGCTAGAACCAGAGCAAGGGTTAGGGTTAGACTCAGGGTTTAGGGTTAGGGTTAGGGTTAGGGTTAGACTCACGGTTAGGGTTAGACTCAGGATTAGACTTAGGGTTAGGGTTGGACTCAGGGTTAGACTCAGGGTTAGACTCCGGGTTAGGGTTAGACTCAGGGTTAGACTCAGGGTTAGGGTTAGGGTTAGACTCAGGGTTAGGGTTAGACTCAGGGTTAGACTCAGGGTTAGGGCTAGACTCAGGGTTAGGGTTAGGGTTAGACTCAGGGTTAGACTCAGGGTTAGACTCAGGGTTAGGGTTAGACTCAGGGTTAGACTCAGGGTTAGACTCAGGGTTAGGGTTAGACTCAGGGTTAGGGTTAGACTCAGGGTTAGACTCAGGGTTAGGGTTAGACTCAGGGTTAGACTCAGGGTTAGACTCAGGGTTAGGGTTAGACTCAGGGTTAGGGTTAGACTCAGGGTTAGACTCAGGGTTAGGGTTAGGGTTAGGGTTAGGGTTAGGGTTAGGGTTAGGGGTTAGGGGTTAGGGGTTAGGGTTAGGGTTAGGGTTAGGGTTAGACTCAGGGTTAGACTCAGGGTTAGACTCAGGGTTAGGGTTAGACTCAGGGTTAGACTCAGGGTTAGACTCAGGGTTAGGGTTAGGGTTAGGGTTAGGGTTAGGGTTAGGGTTAGGGTTAGGGTTAGACTCAGGGTTAGACTCAGGGTTAGACTCAGGGTTAGACTCAGGGTTAGGGTTAGGGTTAGGGTTAGGGTTAGACTCAGGGTTAGACTCAGGGTTAGACTCAGGGTTAGACTCAGGGTTAGGGTTAGGGTTAGGGTTAGGGTTAGGGTTAGGGTTAGACTCAGGGTTAGGGTTAGGGTTAGACTCAGGGTTAGACTCAGGGTTAGGGTTAGGGTTAGGGTTAGGGTTAGGGTTAGGGTTAGACTCAGGGTTAGGGTTAGGGTTAGACTCAGGGTTAGACTCAGGGTTAGACTCAGGGTTAGCGTTAGGGTTAGGGTTAGGGTTAGGGTTAGGGTTAGACTCAGGGTTAGGGTTAGGGTTAGACTCAGGGTTAGACTCAGGGTTAGACTCAGGGGTTAGGGTTAGGGTTAGGGTTAGGGTTAGGGTTAGGGTTAGACTCAGGGTTAGACTCAGGGTTAGACTCAGGGTTAGGGTTAGGGTTAGGGTTAGGGTTAGGGTTAGGGTTAGGGTTAGGGTTAGACTCAGGGTTAGACTCAGGGTTAGGGTTAGGGTTAGGGTTAGGGTTAGGGTTAGACTCAGGGTTAGGGTTAGACTCAGGGTTAGGGTTAGGGTTAGGGTTAGGGTTAGGGTTAGGGTTAGGGTTAGGGTTAGGGTTAGACTCAGGGTTAGGGTTAGGGTTAGGGTTAGGGTTAGACTCAGGGTTAGGGTTAGGGTTAGGGTTAGGGTTAGGGTTAGGGTTAGGGTTAGGGTTAGGGTTAGGGTTAGGGTTAGGGTTAGACTCAGGGTTAGGGTTAGGGTTAGGGTTAGGGTTAGGGTTAGACTCAGGGTTAGACTCAGGGTTAGACTCAGGGTTAGGGTTAGGGTTAGGGTTAGGGTTAGGGTTAGGGTTAGGGTTAGGGTTAGACTCAGGGTTAGACTCAGGGTTAGGGTTAGGGTTAGGGTTAGGGTTAGGGTTAGACTCAGGGTTAGGGTTAGACTCAGGGTTAGGGTTAGGGTTAGGGTTAGGGTTAGGGTTAGGGTTAGGGTTAGGGTTAGGGTTAGACTCAGGGTTAGGGTTAGGGTTAGGGTTAGGGTTAGGGTTAGGGTTAGGGTTAGACTCAGGGTTAGACTCAGGGTTAGGGTTAGGGTTAGACTCAGGGTTAGACTCAGGGTTAGACTCAGGGTTAGGGTTAGGGTTAGACTCAGGGTTAGACTCAGGGTTAGGGTTAGACTCAGGGTTAGACTCAGGGTTAGACTCAGGGTTAGACTCAGGGTTAGGGTTAGGGTTAGACTCAGGGTTAGACTCAGGGTTAGACTCAGGGTTAGACTCAGGGTTAGACTCAGGGTTAGGGTTAGGGTTAGGGTTAGACTCAGGGTTAGACTCAGGGTTAGACTCAGGGTTAGACTCAGGGTTAGACTCAGGGTTAGACTCAGGGTTAGGGTTAGGGTTAGACTCAGGGTTAGACTCAGGGTTAGACTCAGGGTTAGACTCAGGGTTAGACTCAGGGTTAGGGTTAGGGTTAGACTCAGGGTTAGACTCAGGGTTAGACTCAGGGTTAGGGTTAGGGTTAGGGTTAGGGTTAGGGTTAGGGTTAGGGTTAGGGTTAGGGTTAGACTCAGGGTTAGACTCAGGGTTAGACTCAGGGTTAGAGTTAGGGTTAGGGTTAGGGTTAGGGTTAGGGTTAGGGTTAGGGTTAGGCTTAGGGTTAGGGTTAGGGTTAGACTCAGGGTTAGACTCAGGGTTAGGGTTAGGGTTAGACTCAGGGTTAGACTCAGGGTTAGACTCAGGGTTAGGGTTAGGGTTAGACTCAGGGTTAGACTCAGGGTTAGGGTTAGACTCAGGGTTAGACTCAGGGTTAGACTCAGGGTTAGACTCAGGGTTAGACTCAGGGTTAGGGTTAGGGTTAGGGTTAGACTCAGTGTTAGACTCAGGGTTAGACTCAGGGTTAGACTCAGGGTTAGACTCAGGGTTAGGGTTAGGGTTAGACTCAGGGTTAGACTCAGGGTTAGACTCAGGGTTAGACTCAGGGTTAGACTCAGGGTTAGACTCAGGGTTAGGGTTAGGGTTAGACTCAGGGTTAGACTCAGGGTTAGGGTTAGGGTTAGACTCAGGGTTAGACTCAGGGTTAGGGTTAGGGTTAGGGTTAGGGTTAGGGTTAGGGTTAGGGTTAGGGTTAGACTCAGGGTTAGACTCAGGGTTAGGGTTAGGGTTAGGGTTAGGGTTAGGGTTAGGGTTAGGGTTAGGGTTAGGGTTAGGGTTAGACTCAGGGTTAGACTCAGGGTTAGACTCAGGGTTAGGGTTAGGGTTAGGGTTAGGGTTAGGGTTAGACTCAGGGTTAGACTCAGGGTTAGACTCAGGGTTAGGGTTAGGGTTAGACTCAGGGTTAGACTCAGGGTTAGACTCAGGGTTAGGGTTAGGGTTAGTGTTAGGGTTAGGGTTAGGGTTAGGGTTAGGGTTAGGGTTAGACTCAGGGTTAGACTCAGGGTTAGACTCAGGGTTAGGGTTAGGGTTAGGGTTAGGGTTAGGGTTAGACTCAGGGTTAGACTCAGGGTTAGGGTTAGACTCAGGGTTAGGGTTAGGGTTAGGGTTAGGGTTAGGGTTAGACTCAGGGTTAGACTCAGGGTTAGGGTTAGGGTTAGGGTTAGGGTTAGACTCAGGGTTAGGGTTAGGGTTAGGGTTAGGGTTAGGGTTAGGGTTAGACTCAGGGTTAGGGTTAGGGTTAGGGTTAGGGTTAGACTCAGGGTTAGGGTTAGGGTTAGGGTTAGGGTTAGGGTTAGGGTTAGGGTTAGGGTTAGGGTTAGGGTTAGGGTTAGGGTTAGGGTTAGGGTTAGGGTTAGGGTTAGGGTTAGGGTTAGGGTTAGGGTTAGACTCAGGGTTAGACTCAGGGTTAGACTCAGGGTTAGACTCAGGGTTAGACTCAGGGTTAGACTCAGGGTTAGACTCAGGGTTAGACTCAGGGTTAGACTCAGGGTTAGACTCAGGGTTAGACTCAGGGTTAGACTCAGGGTTAGACTCAGGGTTAGACTCAGGGTTAGACTCAGGGTTAGGGTTAGGGTTAGGGTTAGACTCAGGGTTAGACTCAGGGTTAGACTCAGGGTTAGACTCAGGGTTAGACTCAGGGTTAGGGTTAGGGTTAGGGTTAGGGTTAGGGTTAGGGTTAGGGTTAGGGTTAGGGTTAGGGTTAGGGTTAGGGTTAGGGTTAGGGTTAGGGTTAGGGTTTAGGGTTAGGGTTAGGGTTAGGGTTAGGGTTAGGGTTAGGGTTAGGGTTAGGGTTAGGGTTAGGGTTAGGGTTAGGGTTAGGGTTAGGGTTAGGGTTAGGGTTAGGGTTAGGGTTAGGGTTAGGGTTAGGGTTAGGGTTAGGGTTAGGGTTAGGGTTAGGGTTAGGGTTAGGGTTAGGGTTAGGGTTAGGGTTAGGGTTAGGGTTAGGGTTAGGGTTAGGGTTAGGGTTAGGGTTAGGGTTAGGGTTAGGGTTAGGGTTAGGGTTAGGGTTAGGGTTAGGGTTAGGGTTAGGGTTAGGGTTAGGGTTAGGGTTAGGGTTAGGGTTAGGGTTAGGGTTAGGGTTAGGGTTAGGGTTAGGGTTAGGGTTAGGGTTAGGGTTAGGGTTAGGGTTAGGGTTAGGGTTAGGGTTAGGGTTAGGGTTAGGGTTAGGGTTAGGGTTAGGGTTAGGGTTAGGGTTAGGGTTAGGGTTAGGGTTAGGGTTAGGGTTAGGGTTAGGGTTAGGGTTAGGGTTAGGGTTAGGGTTAGGGTTAGGGTTAGGGTTAGGGTTAGGGTTAGGGTTAGGGTTAGGGTTAGGGTTAGGGTTAGGGTTAGGGTTAGGGTTAGGGTTAGGGTTAGGGTTAGGGTTAGGGTTAGGGTTAGGGTTAGGGTTAGGGTTAGGGTTAGGGTTAGGGTTAGGGTTAGGGTTAGGGTTAGGGTTAGGGTTAGGGTTAGGGTTAGGGTTAGGGTTAGGGTTAGGGTTAGGGTTAGGGTTAGGGTTAGGGTTAGGGTTAGGGTTAGGGTTAGGGTTAGGGTTAGGGTTAGGGTTAGGGTTAGGGTTAGGGTTAGGGTTAGGGTTAGGGTTAGGGTTAGGGTTAGGGTTAGGGTTAGGGTTAGGGTTAGGGTTAGGGTTAGGGTTAGGGTTAGGGTTAGGGTTAGGGTTAGGGTTAGGGTTAGGGTTAGGGTTAGGGTTAGGGTTAGGGTTAGGGTTAGGGTTAGGGTTAGGGTTAGGGTTAGGGTTAGGGTTAGGGTTAGGGTTAGGGTTAGGGTTAGGGTTAGGGTTAGGGTTAGGGTTAGGGTTAGGGTTAGGGTTAGGGTTAGGGTTAGGGTTAGGGTTAGGGTTAGGGTTAGGGTTAGGGTTAGGGTTAGGGTTAGGGTTAGGGTTAGGGTTAGGGTTAGGGTTAGGGTTAGGGTTAGGGTTAGGGTTAGGGTTAGGGTTAGGGTTAGGGTTAGGGTTAGGGTTAGGGTTAGGGTTAGGGTTAGGGTTAGGGTTAGGGTTAGGGTTAGGGTTAGGGTTAGGGTTAGGGTTAGGGTTAGGGTTAGGGTTAGGGTTAGGGTTAGGGTTAGGGTTAGGGTTAGGGTTAGGGTTAGGGTTAGGGTTAGGGTTAGGGTTAGGGTTAGGGTTAGGGTTAGGGTTAGGGTTAGGGTTAGGGTTAGGGTTAGGGTTAGGGTTAGGGTTAGGGTTAGGGTTAGGGTTAGGGTTAGGGTTAGGGTTAGGGTTAGGGTTAGGGTTAGGGTTAGGGTTAGGGTTAGGGTTAGGGTTAGGGTTAGGGTTAGGGTTAGGGTTAGGGTTAGGGTTAGGGTTAGGGTTAGGGTTAGGGTTAGGGTTAGGGTTAGGGTTAGGGTTAGGGTTAGGGTTAGGGTTAGGGTTAGGGTTAGGGTTAGGGTTAGGGTTAGGGTTAGGGTTAGGGTTAGGGTTAGGGTTAGGGTTAGGGTTAGGGTTAGGGTTAGGGTTAGGGTTAGGGTTAGGGTTAGGGTTAGGGTTAGGGTTAGGGTTAGGGTTAGGGTTAGGGTTAGGGTTAGGGTTAGGGTTAGGGTTAGGGTTAGGGTTAGGGTTAGGGTTAGGGTTAGGGTTAGGGTTAGGGTTAGGGTTAGGGTTAGGGTTAGGGTTAGGGTTAGGGTTAGGGTTAGGGTTAGGGTTAGGGTTAGGGTTAGGGTTAGGGTTAGGGTTAGGGTTAGGGTTAGGGTTAGGGTTAGGGTTAGGGTTAGGGTTAGGGTTAGGGTTAGGGTTAGGGTTAGGGTTAGGGTTAGGGTTAGGGTTAGGGTTAGGGTTAGGGTTAGGGTTAGGGTTAGGGTTAGGGTTAGGGTTAGGGTTAGGGTTAGGGTTAGGGTTAGGGTTAGGGTTAGGGTTAGGGTTAGGGTTAGGGTTAGGGTTAGGGTTAGGGTTAGGGTTAGGGTTAGGGTTAGGGTTAGGGTTAGGGTTAGGGTTAGGGTTAGGGTTAGGGTTAGGGTTAGGGTTAGGGTTAGGGTTAGGGTTAGGGTTAGGGTTAGGGTTAGGGTTAGGGTTAGGGTTAGGGTTAGGGTTAGGGTTAGGGTTAGGGTTAGGGTTAGGGTTAGGGTTAGGGTTAGGGTTAGGGTTAGGGTTAGGGTTAGGGTTAGGGTTAGGGTTAGGGTTAGGGTTAGGGTTAGGGTTAGGGTTAGGGTTAGGGTTAGGGTTAGGGTTAGGGTTAGGGTTAGGGTTAGGGTTAGGGTTAGGGTTAGGGTTAGGGTTAGGGTTAGGGTTAGGGTTAGGGTTAGGGTTAGGGTTAGGGTTAGGGTTAGGGTTAGGGTTAGGGTTAGGGTTAGGGTTAGGGTTAGGGTTAGGGTTAGGGTTAGGGTTAGGGTTAGGGTTAGGGTTAGGGTTAGGGTTAGGGTTAGGGTTAGGGTTAGGGTTAGGGTTAGGGTTAGGGTTAGGGTTAGGGTTAGGGTTAGGGTTAGGGTTAGGGTTAGGGTTAGGGTTAGGGTTAGGGTTAGGGTTAGGGTTAGGGTTAGGGTTAGGGTTAGGGTTAGGGTTAGGGTTAGGGTTAGGGTTAGGGTTAGGGTTAGGGTTAGGGTTAGGGTTAGGGTTAGGGTTAGGGTTAGGGTTAGGGTTAGGGTTAGGGTTAGGGTTAGGGTTAGGGTTAGGGTTAGGGTTAGGGTTAGGGTTAGGGTTAGGGTTAGGGTTAGGGTTAGGGTTAGGGTTAGGGTTAGGGTTAGGGTTAGGGTTAGGGTTAGGGTTAGGGTTAGGGTTAGGGTTAGGGTTAGGGTTAGGGTTAGGGTTAGGGTTAGGGTTAGGGTTAGGGTTAGGGTTAGGGTTAGGGTTAGGGTTAGGGTTAGGGTTAGGGTTAGGGTTAGGGTTAGGGTTAGGGTTAGGGTTAGGGTTAGGGTTAGGGTTAGGGTTAGGGTTAGGGTTAGGGTTAGGGTTAGGGTTAGGGTTAGGGTTAGGGTTAGGGTTAGGGTTAGGGTTAGGGTTAGGGTTAGGGTTAGGGTTAGGGTTAGGGTTAGGGTTAGGGTTAGGGTTAGGGTTAGGGTTAGGGTTAGGGTTAGGGTTAGGGTTAGGGTTAGGGTTAGGGTTAGGGTTAGGGTTAGGGTTAGGGTTAGGGTTAGGGTTAGGGTTAGGGTTAGGGTTAGGGTTAGGGTTAGGGTTAGGGTTAGGGTTAGGGTTAGGGTTAGGGTTAGGGTTAGGGTTAGGGTTAGGGTTAGGGTTAGGGTTAGGGTTAGGGTTAGGGTTAGGGTTAGGGTTAGGGTTAGGGTTAGGGTTAGGGTTAGGGTTAGGGTTAGGGTTAGGGTTAGGGTTAGGGTTAGGGTTAGGGTTAGGGTTAGGGTTAGGGTTAGGGTTAGGGTTAGGGTTAGGGTTAGGGTTAGGGTTAGGGTTAGGGTTAGGGTTAGGGTTAGGGTTAGGGTTAGGGTTAGGGTTAGGGTTAGGGTTAGGGTTAGGGTTAGGGTTAGGGTTAGGGTTAGGGTTAGGGTTAGGGTTAGGGTTAGGGTTAGGGTTAGGGTTAGGGTTAGGGTTAGGGTTAGGGTTAGGGTTAGGGTTAGGGTTAGGGTTAGGGTTAGGGTTAGGGTTAGGGTTAGGGTTAGGGTTAGGGTTAGGGTTAGGGTTAGGGTTAGGGTTAGGGTTAGGGTTAGGGTTAGGGTTAGGGTTAGGGTTAGGGTTAGGGTTAGGGTTAGGGTTAGGGTTAGGGTTAGGGTTAGGGTTAGGGTTAGGGTTAGGGTTAGGGTTAGGGTTAGGGTTAGGGTTAGGGTTAGGGTTAGGGTTAGGGTTAGGGTTAGGGTTAGGGTTAGGGTTAGGGTTAGGGTTAGGGTTAGGGTTAGGGTTAGGGTTAGGGTTAGGGTTAGGGTTAGGGTTAGGGTTAGGGTTAGGGTTAGGGTTAGGGTTAGGGTTAGGGTTAGGGTTAGGGTTAGGGTTAGGGTTAGGGTTAGGGTTAGGGTTAGGGTTAGGGTTAGGGTTAGGGTTAGGGTTAGGGTTAGGGTTAGGGTTAGGGTTAGGGTTAGGGTTAGGGTTAGGGTTAGGGTTAGGGTTAGGGTTAGGGTTAGGGTTAGGGTTAGGGTTAGGGTTAGGGTTAGGGTTAGGGTTAGGGTTAGGGTTAGGGTTAGGGTTAGGGTTAGGGTTAGGGTTAGGGTTAGGGTTAGGGTTAGGGTTAGGGTTAGGGTTAGGGTTAGGGTTAGGGTTAGGGTTAGGGTTAGGGTTAGGGTTAGGGTTAGGGTTAGGGTTAGGGTTAGGGTTAGGGTTAGGGTTAGGGTTAGGGTTAGGGTTAGGGTTAGGGTTAGGGTTAGGGTTAGGGTTAGGGTTAGGGTTAGGGTTAGGGTTAGGGTTAGGGTTAGGGTTAGGGTTAGGGTTAGGGTTAGGGTTAGGGTTAGGGTTAGGGTTAGGGTTAGGGTTAGGGTTAGGGTTAGGGTTAGGGTTAGGGTTAGGGTTAGGGTTAGGGTTAGGGTTAGGGTTAGGGTTAGGGTTAGGGTTAGGGTTAGGGTTAGGGTTAGGGTTAGGGTTAGGGTTAGGGTTAGGGTTAGGGTTAGGGTTAGGGTTAGGGTTAGGGTTAGGGTTAGGGTTAGGGTTAGGGTTAGGGTTAGGGTTAGGGTTAGGGTTAGGGTTAGGGTTAGGGTTAGGGTTAGGGTTAGGGTTAGGGTTAGGGTTAGGGTTAGGGTTAGGGTTAGGGTTAGGGTTAGGGTTAGGGTTAGGGTTAGGGTTAGGGTTAGGGTTAGGGTTAGGGTTAGGGTTAGGGTTAGGGTTAGGGTTAGGGTTAGGGTTAGGGTTAGGGTTAGGGTTAGGGTTAGGGTTAGGGTTAGGGTTAGGGTTAGGGTTAGGGTTAGGGTTAGGGTTAGGGTTAGGGTTAGGGTTAGGGTTAGGGTTAGGGTTAGGGTTAGGGTTAGGGTTAGGGTTAGGGTTAGGGTTAGGGTTAGGGTTAGGGTTAGGGTTAGGGTTAGGGTTAGGGTTAGGGTTAGGGTTAGGGTTAGGGTTAGGGTTAGGGTTAGGGTTAGGGTTAGGGTTAGGGTTAGGGTTAGGGTTAGGGTTAGGGTTAGGGTTAGGGTTAGGGTTAGGGTTAGGGTTAGGGTTAGGGTTAGGGTTAGGGTTAGGGTTAGGGTTAGGGTTAGGGTTAGGGTTAGGGTTAGGGTTAGGGTTAGGGTTAGGGTTAGGGTTAGGGTTAGGGTTAGGGTTAGGGTTAGGGTTAGGGTTAGGGTTAGGGTTAGGGTTAGGGTTAGGGTTAGGGTTAGGGTTAGGGTTAGGGTTAGGGTTAGGGTTAGGGTTAGGGTTAGGGTTAGGGTTAGGGTTAGGGTTAGGGTTAGGGTTAGGGTTAGGGTTAGGGTTAGGGTTAGGGTTAGGGTTAGGGTTAGGGTTAGGGTTAGGGTTAGGGTTAGGGTTAGGGTTAGGGTTAGGGTTAGGGTTAGGGTTAGGGTTAGGGTTAGGGTTAGGGTTAGGGTTAGGGTTAGGGTTAGGGTTAGGGTTAGGGTTAGGGTTAGGGTTAGGGTTAGGGTTAGGGTTAGGGTTAGGGTTAGGGTTAGGGTTAGGGTTAGGGTTAGGGTTAGGGTTAGGGTTAGGGTTAGGGTTAGGGTTAGGGTTAGGGTTAGGGTTAGGGTTAGGGTTAGGGTTAGGGTTAGGGTTAGGGTTAGGGTTAGGGTTAGGGTTAGGGTTAGGGTTAGGGTTAGGGTTAGGGTTAGGGTTAGGGTTAGGGTTAGGGTTAGGGTTAGGGTTAGGGTTAGGGTTAGGGTTAGGGTTAGGGTTAGGGTTAGGGTTAGGGTTAGGGTTAGGGTTAGGGTTAGGGTTAGGGTTAGGGTTAGGGTTAGGGTTAGGGTTAGGGTTAGGGTTAGGGTTAGGGTTAGGGTTAGGGTTAGGGTTAGGGTTAGGGTTAGGGTTAGGGTTAGGGTTAGGGTTAGGGTTAGGGTTAGGGTTAGGGTTAGGGTTAGGGTTAGGGTTAGGGTTAGGGTTAGGGTTAGGGTTAGGGTTAGGGTTAGGGTTAGGGTTAGGGTTAGGGTTAGGGTTAGGGTTAGGGTTAGGGTTAGGGTTAGGGTTAGGGTTAGGGTTAGGGTTAGGGTTAGGGTTAGGGTTAGGGTTAGGGTTAGGGTTAGGGTTAGGGTTAGGGTTAGGGTTAGGGTTAGGGTTAGGGTTAGGGTTAGGGTTAGGGTTAGGGTTAGGGTTAGGGTTAGGGTTAGGGTTAGGGTTAGGGTTAGGGTTAGGGTTAGGGTTAGGGTTAGGGTTAGGGTTAGGGTTAGGGTTAGGGTTAGGGTTAGGGTTAGGGTTAGGGTTAGGGTTAGGGTTAGGGTTAGGGTTAGGGTTAGGGTTAGGGTTAGGGTTAGGGTTAGGGTTAGGGTTAGGGTTAGGGTTAGGGTTAGGGTTAGGGTTAGGGTTAGGGTTAGGGTTAGGGTTAGGGTTAGGGTTAGGGTTAGGGTTAGGGTTAGGGTTAGGGTTAGGGTTAGGGTTAGGGTTAGGGTTAGGGTTAGGGTTAGGGTTAGGGTTAGGGTTAGGGTTAGGGTTAGGGTTAGGGTTAGGGTTAGGGTTAGGGTTAGGGTTAGGGTTAGGGTTAGGGTTAGGGTTAGGGTTAGGGTTAGGGTTAGGGTTAGGGTTAGGGTTAGGGTTAGGGTTAGGGTTAGGGTTAGGGTTAGGGTTAGGGTTAGGGTTAGGGTTAGGGTTAGGGTTAGGGTTAGGGTTAGGGTTAGGGTTAGGGTTAGGGTTAGGGTTAGGGTTAGGGTTAGGGTTAGGGTTAGGGTTAGGGTTAGGGTTAGGGTTAGGGTTAGGGTTAGGGTTAGGGTTAGGGTTAGGGTTAGGGTTAGGGTTAGGGTTAGGGTTAGGGTTAGGGTTAGGGTTAGGGTTAGGGTTAGGGTTAGGGTTAGGGTTAGGGTTAGGGTTAGGGTTAGGGTTAGGGTTAGGGTTAGGGTTAGGGTTAGGGTTAGGGTTAGGGTTAGGGTTAGGGTTAGGGTTAGGGTTAGGGTTAGGGTTAGGGTTAGGGTTAGGGTTAGGGTTAGGGTTAGGGTTAGGGTTAGGGTTAGGGTTAGGGTTAGGGTTAGGGTTAGGGTTAGGGTTAGGGTTAGGGTTAGGGTTAGGGTTAGGGTTAGGGTTAGGGTTAGGGTTAGGGTTAGGGTTAGGGTTAGGGTTAGGGTTAGGGTTAGGGTTAGGGTTAGGGTTAGGGTTAGGGTTAGGGTTAGGGTTAGGGTTAGGGTTAGGGTTAGGGTTAGGGTTAGGGTTAGGGTTAGGGTTAGGGTTAGGGTTAGGGTTAGGGTTAGGGTTAGGGTTAGGGTTAGGGTTAGGGTTAGGGTTAGGGTTAGGGTTAGGGTTAGGGTTAGGGTTAGGGTTAGGGTTAGGGTTAGGGTTAGGGTTAGGGTTAGGGTTAGGGTTAGGGTTAGGGTTAGGGTTAGGGTTAGGGTTAGGGTTAGGGTTAGGGTTAGGGTTAGGGTTAGGGTTAGGGTTAGGGTTAGGGTTAGGGTTAGGGTTAGGGTTAGGGTTAGGGTTAGGGTTAGGGTTAGGGTTAGGGTTAGGGTTAGGGTTAGGGTTAGGGTTAGGGTTAGGGTTAGGGTTAGGGTTAGGGTTAGGGTTAGGGTTAGGGTTAGGGTTAGGGTTAGGGTTAGGGTTAGGGTTAGGGTTAGGGTTAGGGTTAGGGTTAGGGTTAGGGTTAGGGTTAGGGTTAGGGTTAGGGTTAGGGTTAGGGTTAGGGTTAGGGTTAGGGTTAGGGTTAGGGTTAGGGTTAGGGTTAGGGTTAGGGTTAGGGTTAGGGTTAGGGTTAGGGTTAGGGTTAGGGTTAGGGTTAGGGTTAGGGTTAGGGTTAGGGTTAGGGTTAGGGTTAGGGTTAGGGTTAGGGTTAGGGTTAGGGTTAGGGTTAGGGTTAGGGTTAGGGTTAGGGTTAGGGTTAGGGTTAGGGTTAGGGTTAGGGTTAGGGTTAGGGTTAGGGTTAGGGTTAGGGTTAGGGTTAGGGTTAGGGTTAGGGTTAGGGTTAGGGTTAGGGTTAGGGTTAGGGTTAGGGTTAGGGTTAGGGTTAGGGTTAGGGTTAGGGTTAGGGTTAGGGTTAGGGTTAGGGTTAGGGTTAGGGTTAGGGTTAGGGTTAGGGTTAGGGTTAGGGTTAGGGTTAGGGTTAGGGTTAGGGTTAGGGTTAGGGTTAGGGTTAGGGTTAGGGTTAGGGTTAGGGTTAGGGTTAGGGTTAGGGTTAGGGTTAGGGTTAGGGTTAGGGTTAGGGTTAGGGTTAGGGTTAGGGTTAGGGTTAGGGTTAGGGTTAGGGTTAGGGTTAGGGTTAGGGTTAGGGTTAGGGTTAGGGTTAGGGTTAGGGTTAGGGTTAGGGTTAGGGTTAGGGTTAGGGTTAGGGTTAGGGTTAGGGTTAGGGTTAGGGTTAGGGTTAGGGTTAGGGTTAGGGTTAGGGTTAGGGTTAGGGTTAGGGTTAGGGTTAGGGTTAGGGTTAGGGTTAGGGTTAGGGTTAGGGTTAGGGTTAGGGTTAGGGTTAGGGTTAGGGTTAGGGTTAGGGTTAGGGTTAGGGTTAGGGTTAGGGTTAGGGTTAGGGTTAGGGTTAGGGTTAGGGTTAGGGTTAGGGTTAGGGTTAGGGTTAGGGTTAGGGTTAGGGTTAGGGTTAGGGTTAGGGTTAGGGTTAGGGTTAGGGTTAGGGTTAGGGTTAGGGTTAGGGTTAGGGTTAGGGTTAGGGTTAGGGTTAGGGTTAGGGTTAGGGTTAGGGTTAGGGTTAGGGTTAGGGTTAGGGTTAGGGTTAGGGTTAGGGTTAGGGTTAGGGTTAGGGTTAGGGTTAGGGTTAGGGTTAGGGTTAGGGTTAGGGTTAGGGTTAGGGTTAGGGTTAGGGTTAGGGTTAGGGTTAGGGTTAGGGTTAGGGTTAGGGTTAGGGTTAGGGTTAGGGTTAGGGTTAGGGTTAGGGTTAGGGTTAGGGTTAGGGTTAGGGTTAGGGTTAGGGTTAGGGTTAGGGTTAGGGTTAGGGTTAGGGTTAGGGTTAGGGTTAGGGTTAGGGTTAGGGTTAGGGTTAGGGTTAGGGTTAGGGTTAGGGTTAGGGTTAGGGTTAGGGTTAGGGTTAGGGTTAGGGTTAGGGTTAGGGTTAGGGTTAGGGTTAGGGTTAGGGTTAGGGTTAGGGTTAGGGTTAGGGTTAGGGTTAGGGTTAGGGTTAGGGTTAGGGTTAGGGTTAGGGTTAGGGTTAGGGTTAGGGTTAGGGTTAGGGTTAGGGTTAGGGTTAGGGTTAGGGTTAGGGTTAGGGTTAGGGTTAGGGTTAGGGTTAGGGTTAGGGTTAGGGTTAGGGTTAGGGTTAGGGTTAGGGTTAGGGTTAGGGTTAGGGTTAGGGTTAGGGTTAGGGTTAGGGTTAGGGTTAGGGTTAGGGTTAGGGTTAGGGTTAGGGTTAGGGTTAGGGTTAGGGTTAGGGTTAGGGTTAGGGTTAGGGTTAGGGTTAGGGTTAGGGTTAGGGTTAGGGTTAGGGTTAGGGTTAGGGTTAGGGTTAGGGTTAGGGTTAGGGTTAGGGTTAGGGTTAGGGTTAGGGTTAGGGTTAGGGTTAGGGTTAGGGTTAGGGTTAGGGTTAGGGTTAGGGTTAGGGTTAGGGTTAGGGTTAGGGTTAGGGTTAGGGTTAGGGTTAGGGTTAGGGTTAGGGTTAGGGTTAGGGTTAGGGTTAGGGTTAGGGTTAGGGTTAGGGTT
Source organism: Camelus bactrianus (assembly GCF_048773025.1). Lineage (NCBI taxonomy): Eukaryota > Metazoa > Chordata > Mammalia > Artiodactyla > Camelidae > Camelus > Camelus bactrianus. The sequence continues at coordinate 31,762,882 of NC_133573.1, forward strand.
AGGGTTAGGGTTAGGGTTAGGGTTAGGGTTAGGGTTAGGGTTAGGGTTAGGGTTAGGGTTAGGGTTAGGGTTAGGGTTAGGGTTAGGGTTAGGGTTAGGGTTAGGGTTAGGGTTAGGGTTAGGGTTAGGGTTAGGGTTAGGGTTAGGGTTAGGGTTAGGGTTAGGGTTAGGGTTAGGGTTAGGGTTAGGGTTAGGGTTAGGGTTAGGGTTAGGGTTAGGGTTAGGGTTAGGGTTAGGGTTAGGGTTAGGGTTAGGGTTAGGGTTAGGGTTAGGGTTAGGGTTAGGGTTAGGGTTAGGGTTAGGGTTAGGGTTAGGGTTAGGGTTAGGGTTAGGGTTAGGGTTAGGGTTAGGGTTAGGGTTAGGGTTAGGGTTAGGGTTAGGGTTAGGGTTAGGGTTAGGGTTAGGGTTAGGGTTAGGGTTAGGGTTAGGGTTAGGGTTAGGGTTAGGGTTAGGGTTAGGGTTAGGGTTAGGGTTAGGGTTAGGGTTAGGGTTAGGGTTAGGGTTAGGGTTAGGGTTAGGGTTAGGGTTAGGGTTAGGGTTAGGGTTAGGGTTAGGGTTAGGGTTAGGGTTAGGGTTAGGGTTAGGGTTAGGGTTAGGGTTAGGGTTAGGGTTAGGGTTAGGGTTAGGGTTAGGGTTAGGGTTAGGGTTAGGGTTAGGGTTAGGGTTAGGGTTAGGGTTAGGGTTAGGGTTAGGGTTAGGGTTAGGGTTAGGGTTAGGGTTAGGGTTAGGGTTAGGGTTAGGGTTAGGGTTAGGGTTAGGGTTAGGGTTAGGGTTAGGGTTAGGGTTAGGGTTAGGGTTAGGGTTAGGGTTAGGGTTAGGGTTAGGGTTAGGGTTAGGGTTAGGGTTAGGGTTAGGGTTAGGGTTAGGGTTAGGGTTAGGGTTAGGGTTAGGGTTAGGGTTAGGGTTAGGGTTAGGGTTAGGGTTAGGGTTAGGGTTAGGGTTAGGGTTAGGGTTAGGGTTAGGGTTAGGGTTAGGGTTAGGGTTAGGGTTAGGGTTAGGGTTAGGGTTAGGGTTAGGGTTAGGGTTAGGGTTAGGGTTAGGGTTAGGGTTAGGGTTAGGGTTAGGGTTAGGGTTAGGGTTAGGGTTAGGGTTAGGGTTAGGGTTAGGGTTAGGGTTAGGGTTAGGGTTAGGGTTAGGGTTAGGGTTAGGGTTAGGGTTAGGGTTAGGGTTAGGGTTAGGGTTAGGGTTAGGGTTAGGGTTAGGGTTAGGGTTAGGGTTAGGGTTAGGGTTAGGGTTAGGGTTAGGGTTAGGGTTAGGGTTAGGGTTAGGGTTAGGGTTAGGGTTAGGGTTAGGGTTAGGGTTAGGGTTAGGGTTAGGGTTAGGGTTAGGGTTAGGGTTAGGGTTAGGGTTAGGGTTAGGGTTAGGGTTAGGGTTAGGGTTAGGGTTAGGGTTAGGGTTAGGGTTAGGGTTAGGGTTAGGGTTAGGGTTAGGGTTAGGGTTAGGGTTAGGGTTAGGGTTAGGGTTAGGGTTAGGGTTAGGGTTAGGGTTAGGGTTAGGGTTAGGGTTAGGGTTAGGGTTAGGGTTAGGGTTAGGGTTAGGGTTAGGGTTAGGGTTAGGGTTAGGGTTAGGGTTAGGGTTAGGGTTAGGGTTAGGGTTAGGGTTAGGGTTAGGGTTAGGGTTAGGGTTAGGGTTAGGGTTAGGGTTAGGGTTAGGGTTAGGGTTAGGGTTAGGGTTAGGGTTAGGGTTAGGGTTAGGGTTAGGGTTAGGGTTAGGGTTAGGGTTAGGGTTAGGGTTAGGGTTAGGGTTAGGGTTAGGGTTAGGGTTAGGGTTAGGGTTAGGGTTAGGGTTAGGGTTAGGGTTAGGGTTAGGGTTAGGGTTAGGGTTAGGGTTAGGGTTAGGGTTAGGGTTAGGGTTAGGGTTAGGGTTAGGGTTAGGGTTAGGGTTAGGGTTAGGGTTAGGGTTAGGGTTAGGGTTAGGGTTAGGGTTAGGGTTAGGGTTAGGGTTAGGGTTAGGGTTAGGGTTAGGGTTAGGGTTAGGGTTAGGGTTAGGGTTAGGGTTAGGGTTAGGGTTAGGGTTAGGGTTAGGGTTAGGGTTAGGGTTAGGGTTAGGGTTAGGGTTAGGGTTAGGGTTAGGGTTAGGGTTAGGGTTAGGGTTAGGGTTAGGGTTAGGGTTAGGGTTA